>NW_006160147.1:4183556-4191537 GCF_000334495.1 Tupaia belangeri chinensis
GGGCGGTGGGCCCCTATAAAAAAAAACCCCCAAAAAAAAAAAAAAAAAAAAAAAAAAAAAAAAAAGTCATAAAAGCAGTAAAGGTACCTTTCGGACCTAAATGCATCCAACACTGTACCTCACATGATCCTGTTTTTGCTACCTCTAAAACTTTCCTAAGTGTTCACAAATCTAATGCTTCCATAAAACTTGTTAGAAACTGTGTATATTAACTCCCCGCCCCTTTAAAACTTGGGACACATCTTTCTCTTCATTCTTCTACCCATCAAAGATGATTAAGAAATCTCCTGTGCCAAACTGACTCAGGATATAAATGTTATTACATTGAGGCCATGATTTTCAAGCTGCCAGGGATCACCATGCACTCGGCCACACGGGATCCAGTGCCTTTACCTCCACACCACCTGCTGGCCTCATTAAGAGCAATCAATAATTTTTAGTTCCTCAAGTAGTTCATCTTATAGGTAGTCTTGACAGAAGAAGGATTGTATACTCCAAAGGTAGCTTGCATGGAAAACTCCCAGAAAAATCACCTTGCTTAGCAGAGAACTGAGTAGTTTATACAATGAAAAAAGTTGATATGCACTAAGAAGCACCTGGAAATATGGAATACCTAGTCTGAATGCCCCTTGGCAGACTGTGAACTCTTCATTAAAAGTATTTCGAAGACATAGGACTAAATAGTAACTATTTTAAAACATGGCAGTACAAGTATGTATCAGTTCCACTTTCTAGAATCTAGATAGTAACAGATTTCTCACAAAACAGGATGCCCAGTTTGACCGAAGTGGTTCTGAGTTAAACCAAATGTGCCCCAGTAAGCACAACTCAGGAGTTTCCCAGCTGCTGTCTCTAGTCTCTACAATCCAAAGAGCTAATTCTAAATCCATAGTAGTGAGGTCACAGTTACTTCTCTTTAAAGCCAAGACTTTTTATTTACTTATTTTTGAGATTTTTGCTACAGGGCACATGCTCTTGCCAGAGACACAGAAAGCAAGGAATCACTTTTCAGGGGGAATGGCCATGCTGGAATCCAATTCTCCTCTTGGGATTCTAGGCCCGCATGCACATATGCCTAACGTGAGTTTCAAGCTGCTGGGTCCAGGACGTGAACCATGATCACCCACATGGGAATCCAGTGCCTTAACCAATATGGCACTTGCTGGCCACAAAACTAACATTTTTAAATATATTTTTACCAGGACCAGCAGAAGGTATAATGGTTACATCGCTGGACTATCATGTAGTTGACTGCAGTTAGAGTCCTGGACCCAGTGGCTTAAAAACTAACCTTGGGTGTGTGTGTGCCCAAGATCCCAACAGAAGAACAGAGAAGGGATTGTGGCATGGCCATCACCCTTAGGAGGTGATTTCTTGCTTACTGTCTGTCTCTGTCTCTCTGGTGAGTATATATGCCGATATACTTTACCAGAGGGCACATGTGTTTACAAGCAAGCAAGCAAGCACCCTTGTCCCTAACCCTGCAGAGGATGGTCAGGCTGTAAGTAAGCCCTTTTCTATCTCTTCCTCCTTCAGTGATTTTGGACACTCATTTGTATGTGTCTCCCCACCCCCCACCCCAGGCTACTGGGTCCAGGACTCAAACCCTGCAGTGGGCGGTGTGGGATGCAGCCACCTTAACCACCAAGCCACTGGCTGGCCTAATGTTATTTAAGAAAAAAAAAAAAAAAGAAAAGAAAAGAAAAGAAAAGAAAAGAAAGAAAAGTAAAAAAAATGGGGGTGGGGGGCTAGCAGGTGGTGTGGTGATTAGAGGTACTGAACTCTCACATGGCTGACAACAGTTTGAGTCCCAGACCTGGTGGCTTGCTTGCTTTCTTCTTTTCTGTCCCTCTCGAGTGATATAAATAAATAAAGTTAAATAATTGTTTAAAAAAATGCAAATCGAACACTTCACAGCACGCTCAATAATTTTATTAAGAAACCAAAGTTTACAAAGCAACCTCATCCGGCAATATAGACTAAAAATCATACAACTCCAGAGAGACAACATTCACATGGACTACAACGTGGATGGTGTCCCATAATCACACAGTATGGAGGCTTTGTTTTATATTTCTGGGGAAAAAAAGACAGACCAAAACTCCCAAAACAAAAATTCTTTATTCAAAATGAGATTTCTTCTTATTAATAATTATTTTTAAAGCTAGAAGAAATGAAAGAGAAAAACTATGGAACTTACAAAGTGCTCTAAGTGCAAGGTACATATTCCAGTTAAATTCAACATACTCATTATGCAAACATTATGGAGGCTAAAACCTGTTTCCTTGTACCCCGAGTGTTTTTCTTTTTTTCCCTCCAAACCATGTTACCCACCCCAGGAGAACTAGTTTTGCCCCCCTCCCTTTAAAAGAGAGGGAAATCACTTTGTCAGGATCCTACTGCCTTATCCTCCTGAGCAGCAGTGAGTACGACCATGTGTCACTGTGCCCAACTTTTACGGTAGGCCAGGAATCAAACCCAGGCCTCTCCTGTGGCATCAGCCTGTCCTATAGCATCAACTAGTGTACACTATCATAGCTGCAACTCCCAAAATTAGTTTTATTGATAACTGAAAATTAAAACACTAAAAACTCAACCACTTACCTTACTTTGAAATGTCAGGTTAAATTAACTCTAATTTTAATCTTAATTTCTCATTTTAATGCATTAACAAGTTTTATAAGACATTGAACCTTTTTCAAATGCCATTTCTCAGTCTTTTAATATTATGACTCATAGTGACCGGTTTTGTTCCCAGGACAAACCCTACCTAATCATGTATATTTTTAATACTATATGAACCCAGTTAGGTCATAGTCTAGTATTTTTGCATTTATATTTTTATGTAAAAGTGAATCAGTAACTTAAGTTGTCTTTTGAGTGACTTTGGAATATATTTACTTACTTTAGTCAGGGACAAATGACCTATTATAAAAGGTTTAAACTTAAAACAATGCCACCTAACACATTCCCCATCCTCCCAAAGTCTCACACTAAGCATTTCACTGGGTTTTCTTCTCTACTCTGGCTTTAGCTCTCTTAAATCCCTACACCACATCCTTTTCTCCATCTCCTCCACAACAAACTTATTTTAATAAGCTAGTGCCCTCCCCTTGACAAAAGTCCTATTAGGAAACTGTAACTCCCTCCAAGGGATAGAGAGCTACCATGGGAAAAATATCCTGTGATAGTGCCATTTGGGAAAGATCACATTGGCCTTGGGTTCATACTTTGACTTGAATTCCTGCTTCATGAATAGTTTGGTGAATTGTGCCAGTTACTTAATTTATCCAAGCCTCAGGCCTCATACACAAAAATGGGGATTATGCCTTGCTTGAAGAGGTGCTGCTTTATTTTGAAATAGGTATAAAGTACTTGACAGAATAAGTGGCACCTAATTTCAGTAGATGATGGTTCTATTGAGTTTAGAAGTCATTTTATTCTTTTTACCTTATGCTCTTAAAGTTGATAATCCCTAGTCCACAATTTAGAAAAGTTCTTCCAAGTTTTTTCAGGGCTGACCTTGTAGTTAAGGAAGCTGGATCCCACATGGCCAACTGTGATTTGAGCCCAGGCCTCAGAAACCTGAAATCACACTCCTGGTACCTATGTGTGCACGTCTGAGATCCTGACAGAATGGAGTGTGTGTGTGTGTGTGTGTGTGTGTGTAGGGGTTGAGGCTCAACCACACACCACTGGGGGGTGCTTTCTTCCTATCTCTCCATCCCTCTAGCAGACACACCTTCTGACAATTTAGGGGAAAAAATTAATTTTTTTCCAAAATTTAACATGGTGGAAAAAAATGGACTTGGCCTAAATGTGAGGTTTTCAGTGTTTACTTGGCATAAATCCTTATAAGTTTCAGTAGAGCTAGTATTATGTTTGATTTCAGGAGTAGTACTCCAGACTTGTGATGATACACATACGGCCCCAATGGTTTCAAGCTAGGAACTGTAGACCTTTCATACACTCTCTGTGGAATCATACCAGTAAACATAGATCTAATAGAATGTAAGATAGCTGAGTCTATTGTTGTCTAAATCCAGTCTTGCTATTATTATCTCTATACTTTAATTCATAGGTTTCAAAGTCATCACTGGTAAATTGAAGGAAATGAACTTAATCTCTGAAGTTCTTTCTAGTTTTCATTAAAAGTTATTTTAAATATCAAGTTGAACAAAAATGCTCATGTTAAAACATTCTGGATGTATTTTCCTTAAAATAGTTTCTATATAGAGCTAAAACTCTATGTATAAATGTATTCACCACTGAAGAGATTACTAAATAGAATATATATGACCATCTTCATGCCAAATACAAGGCAGCAACCAGTGGTACCATGTACAGAATGCTGGCTTTGTGTTCAGAAATCTTGGCTCTGCTACAATAGTTCTATAACCTTGAGTAGCACGTTCTTTAAGTTGGTTTTTTAATGTGCTATTGAGGAAAACAAAACAAAACAAAACAAAAACCCTAGGATAGAGTTGTAGTACATATAAAACAAGGTAAAGTCAGAGCCCTGAGCATGTGATTACATTTTTTCCTCAATAAATGTTCAGTAAGTTCTCTGAAAATCACATTTTAAGTAAAGTACGATAATTTTCAGCTTAATTCTAAGTATGTTAAGAAAAGCTGAGTATTAGTGGTCATATAAAGTCCCCCCCCCCCATTATTCAGGCTTTGTGAAGCAGTATGAGGTATCTTTGATGACATTAAGTCTTTGAAGGCAAAGTCTACAGATGGGATTATGTCTTTTTAGAGGAAACTTACCTATCACGTTAACTATCAGTAACTGTAATCAGTAGTCACATGTCCCTCTCTCTTTCTCTCTCTCTCACACACACACACACACACACACACACACACACACACACACACACCTGGGAGTAGAGAATATGCTGGGAGTAGAGAATATGAAGAGATATTAGGGAACCAGGCTCATTTACAGTAACTTGCTCAGACAATAAACTTTAAATGTTTTTCTGTAGTACACTTCATAGCAAATTCCAAACCACCTTAAATGTTCAGGTTTCCAAGTTTTTCCTTTAACTGAAGACTTCTTGACTCATTTTCTGATTAGAACATTAATCTTTAGAATCCAGATACATCCCAAACAATTTTTTTTTTTCAGTAAGCAAACCAGAATCTTGGGAAAGCTGTTAATTCTCAAAATAATTACAAACAATAAAAGCAACTGTATTATCAACCTGTAAGAGCCTATAGTTTCACATTTAAAAGTTCAGTGGTAAAGGTTCCTTCTGATGTCAAGTATTAAACAAAAAATATTAGGTACACTTATATTACAAGTAGGAGCAAATAGATTGACTTGGATCATTTTCAGTAAGGGAGGAGGTGCTCAGGGAAGTATACCAAGCCAAACATTAGGAAACCTGATTTCCAGTCTAGGCAAGTCAGTAAATCTCTGAGCTTACTTTTTCATCTTTTACAAGTAATGGCATTTTCTTCTCCTTTTTCACAAAGATAAATCATGAAAACACTTAGGAAAGTTAAAAATGCCATCACTTCCTTCTTTAACCAACATTGAGAACATAAATATTTATCAGGCAGAAGGTAAAATGATTTTTATAGGGGTGAGGGAAATGAACAGAACTGGGAATTAAAAAATCTGGGTTCCAGTCCCAAACTTGGCCCCTACTAGTGTTTGACACAGTATGTTTTCCTTATCCAGGTCCCATTAAGTCCCTGTAAACTAAGTTTGCCTACATTTTTTCCTAGTTTCAAGACTAATTTTATGCTATTAATTGGAATCCAAGGCCTAAAAAGAGTTCATTTGTGAATCAGATACATTCCCTCCCCCGCAGGTTGTTGCCATAGGGCACCTGTGCTCACCAGCAATGGTAAGAGGGAAAAAAAAAGAGATAAATCATTCCCCCTTTGGGGGGGGGGAACACCCCTATCCTTTCTCCTCTTGGGATTTTGGGCACACCCACATGAGTCCAGCATGACTTTCAAGCTGACGCGTCCTGAACCATGATGGGCGGATGTGGAAGTCCTGAGCCTTAACCACCACCTGCTGGCTCCGAATCAGATACTTTATAGTAACTGTATGAACAGTTACTTAGATATAACCTGTTAGATATGTTTATAGAAAACCATGCCACTGCCTATCAGTCCATTCTACCCTTCGCTTGGAAATTGGTGCAAGCTGCCATTAATGTTTCTAAACATTCTTCAAGTGTTTTAAATAGTTCGTAATGGAGAAAAAAAGGAATATTTACAGTAAAAAACGAGAATCAGAAAAATATCTACATTATATATATATGCTTAAGACCAGAAATGTACCCCAAAATATGCACCATGACAGTATTTTCCAACATGTGCTTCTTTTTGTTTAAAAAAGGCAGATCATTCTGAATCAAGTCAATACTATCATTCTTTTCTTTAGTGCCCTAAGATAATATTCTTCAATTACACTTTGAAGTAAAGTTTAACGAACAACCAAACTCAAGTTTAATGATTTGTTTTATTATTGATCATGAGTATATTAAAAGATTTCTTAAAAAAAAAAAAAAAAGCTAGAGCCTTTACTACTAAATTATAACCAAGTTGCTCTGAAGTAATTTGAAAGTAACTTTTGAAAAGCCCACAATATAGTAATCTCACCACTTCAACTACGGGCAAATAAGGCTGAAATTACTTTTTGACACTATATTAAGGACAAAATAGTAAAGAAATCCCGATGTCCACCCCCAAAACTGGTAGAATGTGCTTAATATAATTAACCCCACATGGTGATACTAAAAATCTAAGTTTTCTAGTAAAAAACAAACAAACAAACAAACTCTGCCCATGAACCAATATCTAAATCTAGGAACACAGATTCAGGGAGATGAACATAAGTGAATACAATAAAACTAAAAGTAAAGGTTTAAAAGATAGAGAAAAATAATCATCTAATTTCACCACACAGTAATTACTTTCACGAGACAAAGGATCCCATCCAAAAAACTTTATTATAACATCGCCTATCTTACCTTATCCTAAAGAAAATATTCTATGTGAGCTGATGGGACACATCAGTCGATTTTCATGCCAGAACAAAAGTATGCACACTAGTATAATTTGTAGTAGCCACTCAGACTCCATGTCAAAGCATGCCGTACAATTCCACAGGAGAGATGCCGAGTTATCACAGACGTGGGCGGCAGTCAGCTCATCCTCACGCCCACCCCGCGCCCGCACGTAGTAGGGGTGCACCTCCCATACCACCACCAGCTGGAGACCGATTATCTAGTCAAGAGAACGGTGTGGAACAAACCCCTTGCCTGGGTCCCACACCTCTCTTTAAAACTTTTCAGTAGAAATACCGCTGTTTCCCACAAAACTGGGGAGGAAAAGGGGAAGCGCTGTGAAGACCTCTCAAACCTAAGCCTTTACCTACTTAGAAAACACGGTGCGCAGCGAGCAGCCAGTTCCCCACATTAAAGAGAACGTTTATTTGCAACAGCTCCCTTTTAAGGCCTCAACAGATCGGGCTAGGCCACACCCCTCCACAAATGGCACAGTCCATACAATAGCCGGGAGGATGGAAAAGGGCGAGCGACGACCCCGGGGGCTTCGGCGAACTTGTGGGAATTCTGAGAAGGCAGTGAGGAGTAACGCACCTCGCCCCATTATTATTAAGGACACTCGGGAGACAGAGGATTACAAATACGCCCCGAGACCGCACGCGGGCGAGCGGAACGAGAACCACACGGGATCTGGGCCGTGCTGGAAACTCGCACCACCCCGGGTACGGACATTTCCCCGAGGAAGGGAATTTCCAGGCGGAGGGAAAGGGCAAGGTGCAGACTAATCTTCCCAAACGCCCAAAGTGGGGTAGGAGCAGCTGTCCCTAATATCCCAGGGCCCAGTCCCCAACTCTCACTTTTGCCCCGGGGGAAAAGAACGGGTCCCGCCCACGCCCGGCCCGGGAGGCGGGGCCTGCGGCGACCCCGAGGTCAGAGGCGGGGCCGGTGGC
>NW_006160147.1:4192145-4198948 GCF_000334495.1 Tupaia belangeri chinensis
TGCTGGCTTCTCAAACTCCGCTGCTCCTTGGTTCAGGGCCCCTGGATCAGACGAGCCCCCCGCTCCCCCGTCTCTTCAAAATGGATGAATCAAACCAGCCGAAAATGCGCCAAAGCCGCCGAGCAACCAAACCCACTAGGGCTTGTGCGCTCCGCCCCAACAGGCGCGCTCATTGGTGACTTGTGCCAGATGCGCCCCGCTCATTAGTCCGTTTGAATCATCACGTCTCCCAGGCCCCGCCCCGCCCTCGGATAGGCTCCGCCTCCTCCGTGGGGTCCTGTTAGTCAAGATGCTCAGAGAGCGCACGGCCGCAAAACAAAAATGGTCGCTGCACAGCCCGCCCCCTGGCTTCCGCTCCGGAGTTGCAGAGTCCTTTGGGGTCGTATCTTGAAACGACTAGAAAAAAAGATTTATATAGGGTTCAGTGTCGCTCAGTTTTAGTGTAATGGTGTTTCACTTCGTTTGCCTTGATTACCTAGAAAATCTATTAATAGCAAAACCCGTAGGGTAGGCAGCAGATTCGTCATTCAGGGGCTGCTTCAGAATTGGAGGGAAATTCCGTAGGTTCAAAAAATTTGACCTTAAACCCATAATCCCCTTATCTGGGTTTCAGCATTAGCCCTCAGGGGCCTAACTGTGCCGCTAGATTAGAGAAGCAGGCTCATAATCAAGGACTATCTTCACTTGCAGTTTACATTCTCCATTCTGGACCTTGAGATCCACTTCAGGGTCATTAAAGCCCTCGCCTTGGACACTACTATTTCAAGAAAAGAAAGGTGCCTAATGATTAGGTGCATGTTTTCTGGGACCAAGAGGTGTTTTGGTTGGAATCCCAGGTCAACAATTTAATAGTTGTATAACTTCCCCTTTATGTACCTCAGTTTTCTCATCTGTACAATGGGAAACTATAGCACCTACCTCATAGTTATTAGGATTAAATGAGTTGTTATATGAAAAGGTTTAGGACAGTCTTTGGCACACAGTGAGCACTTATGTGACTGTTAAGTTCATTTTTAAAAAAGAATTATTTAACTTTATTTATTTATTTTAATTTGACCAGAGAGGGACAGAGTTGGTAGAGAAAGAGAAAGTGAGAAAGCAAGCTGTCAGGCCCAAGACTCAGACCACCATCAGCTTTGCAGGAGTCCTGCACCCTTAACCACCACGCCACTTGCCGGCCCCATTTTATTTAATTTTATTCATCTTCATTATTTTCTTTTATTTTTTTGAAGTTGACCAGAGAGCGAGAGAGAGAAGGAAAGTGAGAAAGCAAGTTGCCAGGTCAGAGAATCAAACCATGGTCAGCCATGTGGGAGTCCAGCTGCCCTAACCACCATACCACCTGCTGGCCCCGAAATTATATTTTTAAAAGATAACTCCCATATCTGGGTAGAGGTGGGTTGGTGGGGCTAGCTCAAGACACTGTCAAGTCCTATAACTGAAGGTAGCTCAGATAATTTCATTCAAACACATGAACATTTGCAGAATGCCTAAAACTCTGTGAAGCAGAGCTCAGGATTATTATGGGACAAGCTAAAGTTTATTCCTCCATTGTAAATATACTTCAATACCAGCCATAGGCAAAGGGTTAATAACCACTTCACAAACAACAAACACTTCACCACTATCTGCCTCCTGAAATTCCCTCTTTATAAAATCTGACTTTTTGAAGGGAAGAGAGTGGCATAGTCCACTAGAAGCATTAAACAAATTATCTTTGGTCTCTTCCATGTCCTCACTCTCTTTCTCTCTAATGTTTTTTTCTTTTCTAATTGGAGTTTTTTAAAAAAAATAGGACATTTGGGCTGGCAGGTGTTGTGGTGGTCTCCCACTTGGCTGACTGTGGTTTGTGTCCCAGACCTGGTGGCTTGCTTTCTCATTTTTCCTCTTCCTGTCTCTCTTTGGTCAAATTTAAAATGAATAGTAATAAATAAAATAAAATAAAAATAATTCTTTAAAAATTATAAAATGTACCATTTTAAGCACTTTTTAAAAAGAATTATTTTTTCGGGAACCAGCAGTTAGCATAATGGCTATGTCGCTGGACTCCCATGTGGTCAACCGCGGTTCATGTCCCCGACCTGGTGGCCTGAAACTCATGCTGGGCGTGTGTGTGTGCGTGACCAAGGTCCCGAGAGGAGAACGGAGGAGAAGGGATTGAGGTGTGGCCATTCCCCCTGAGGGCTGATTTCTCGCTTTCTGTTTCTCTGTATCTATCTATCTATCTATCTATCTATCTATCTATCTATCTATCTATCTATCTATCTATCTATCTATCTATCTATCTATCTATCTATCTATCTATCTATCTATCTATCTATCTATCTATCTATCTATCTATCTATCTAACTATCTATCTATCTACCATCTATCATCTCTCTATCTATTTAATTTGACCAGAGAGAGACAGAGTGAGAAAGAGAAAGAGGGAAAGCAAGAAAGCAAGCCACCAGGTCTGGGTCAGCCATGTGGGAGTCCAGTGCCCTTAACCACCATGCCACCTGCTGGCCCCATTTTAATCACTTGTAAGTGTATGGTTTTATGGCATTACATATATTCATGTTATTGTGCCACTATCACCACCATCCATCTTCAGAACTTTCTCATGTTCCCTAACTGAAAACTCTGTACCCATTAAACACACTAACTCGTGTTCACCCTTGCCTCCAGCCCTTGGCAACCACCGTTTTACTTTCTATCCATTTGATAGAAAGTGGAATCACAGTATTTGTCCTTTTGTGATGACCACTTAGCATAATGCCTTCTAGGTTCATTCACGTTGTAGCATGTTTCAAACTTTCCTTCCTTTTAAAAAACAAATGATATTTCACTGTATGTTTATACCACATTCTGTTTATCCATTTGTCTATGGATGGATGCGTGGGTTGCTCCCACCTTATAGCTATTGCAAGTAATATGTCTCTGCATGTGGAGTACAAAGTTCTGTCTGCTTTCACTTCTTTTGAGTACATTCCAAGAAATGGAATTGGTAGATCACATGGCAATTCTGTTCAGTGTTTTGAGGAATTGCCGTATGCTTTTCCATAGCAGTTATATCTTTCCACGAGCAACGCACAAGTGACCCTCCTTCTCTATATCCTTGCCAACAGTTGTTGTTATTATTTATATATATATAGTAGCCATCTTTCTGGGTATCCAAGTATGTTTCGACTAAGTGTATTATCATCTATTACTGTCATGATGCCCGTGCAGAGACTGGCATGGTGCAGCAATCACTGAGTGGCTTTGTTGGAGGTTGTTTTATTAGGACAAGTTGCTATTATATAAGCAAGTACCATTATTCAGTATTGTGAGAGGCGGCAGAGGAATTCTTTTAATTCATTAGGTAATGAATGGAATTGGCCATAGTCAACATGTCTATGCAGGTAGAAAGTTTAGAACAGGTCTTCCAGGTCTTAGGCTGGTAGGTTGGTTCAAGCCTAATATATAGATGGCCATCGAATGAAGACTCCCTCACTTTCATGGTGAGGCTCGTATTCTACCTGTCCCTTCACAGTAACTTCACTAACATCTTTCTTCCATTTGCTCATTCTCATTTATTCACTCAGTGTTTCCACCAACACTGTCTCTTAGAAAGAACATAACTTAAGACTTGACTTCTAGTTTACTTTCTAGAGGACGTACACAGAACTGTACTTACTAGAGCCTGGAAGACTGGGACTGCAATCTCGAAGGTCAGCGTCCTTAGCCCATCCCTAGGTGATCAGCCCTATATACCTTCTCAACCATAGGCTATTTGCTGAAAACTGGAGAGACACTGCTTTTACGATAGGTTAGGGTTTGCTTTCTTTTTCTTTTTGTTTTTTGAGAGGTTTTTGCTATAGAACATGAGCACTCCCCAGAAAGAGAGACAGAAAGCAAGAAATCATCCCTGGGGGGGGGATAGCCACACCACAATCCCTTCTCCTCCATTTTCCTCTCGGGATCTTGAGCATGCACACACACTCACCCAGCATGAGTTCAAGCCACTGGATCCAGGACTCAAACCGTGGTCAACTACGTGGGAGTGCAGCAACATAGCCATTATGCCAACTGCTGGTCCCTGATAGGTTAGGTTTTAGAAGCACCATTCAATAAGCCTGAAGAGAGAATATGTGTAATAAAACTATGAGAAACTTAAAAAAAAAAAAAAAAAGGCTTGGGAGAGACAGAAAAGGCAGTTACTTCTTTTCCCTGGAAACTCCAAGGCCTTTTAAATCCAATGCTTAATTTCCCCTATGACTGTAGGCATGAGTGGAAGCCTCTTCCTTTGCCCTTGCACACGATGAAGCACAGTAAGAACTGGCAGTGCTGGCGTGGTAGGCCTGCTGATACTTCGCTGTTCCCAATGAAAACCCTTTTCCTTCAGAGCCTATACTATAGTAGCTGGGAGTTTTACAGAAATTTTGCACCACTCGGGATCAGCAGGTGGCATAATGGTTAAGGCACTGGACTCCCATGTGGGTGACCATGGACCCAGAGGCTTGAAACTCATGCCAGGTGCATATATGCATGGTGGTCAAAATCCTGAGAAAAGAATGGAGAATGGATTGTGGTGTGTCCATTCCCCTGGTGGTGGTGGGGGGTGATTTCTGTCTCTCTGGTGAGTGCATACACCCTATAGCAAAAATTTCTCTCAAAAAGAAAAGAAAAGAAAACATTTTCATCACTCATTCTGTACTGGGCACATGCTCTTCCACGAATCATGAAAGCCAGTCAGGTCTGAAGACAGACACTGCTCCACTGACCATGGAAGCATAGAAAAGTACCACTTTTTGAAGACTCTGTCAGAAGTTAAAGAAAGCTTTTCCAGTAATTTTTCAGATTTTAAATTAATTTTTTCCTTTTTTCTTTTGCTTTATGTATTGAAGGCAGCTCCCTCTTTTATGGCCAGTTTTAGCAGGCAAAGAAACACAGGAATATAGATACATATATGTGTGTGTATATACATATATATATATATATATATATATTTTATATAGTTAAAATATATACATATTTTATATATGTATATATACACATTTGGGGGTAGAGGAGGAAAGGAGGGTCATGTAAACCTAAACAGTCATCACATTACCCCAAATGAGCCTGACATTAACAAAAAAATAATCAATAACTCCTGGGGGTTAAGTGGTAACCTGGGTGCAGCAAGAAGGAAAAGGGCACACATTTAACTATTAAACACACTGTGATACTTGTTTGGCAGAGTTCAGGCCAGCCCCAGGCTTCTGCACTTGCTAGACAAATAAGCTGATGATTTTTAAAAGGTCAAGCAGAGCTCTATTCTATAGTTTTTTTTTTTTAAGTCTGCTGGCTGGCAGGCAGTTTTCTGACCACCAAAAACAAAAACTTTGGCTCCAAGGCAAACCAAAAAAAAAAAGGTATTTCCATTTATAAAATGAAAATACAGAAACTTCATCAAAGAAAGAAAACTATCCAGGGAACCAGCAGTTAGCGTAATGGCTATGTCGCTGGACTCCCACGTAGTTGACCATGGTTCGTGTCCCGGACCCGGTGGCTTAAAACTCACGCCGGGCGCGTGTGCGTGCGTGTCCAAGATCCTGAGAGGAGAATGGAGGAGAAGGGATTGCAGCGTGACCATCCCCCCTGGGGGGTGATTTCTCGCTTTCTGTCTCTATGTCTCTCTCTGTCTGTCTGGCGAGCGCACGCGCCCTACAGTGAAAATCTCTCCAAAAAAAAAAAAAAAATCTACTTCCAGCAAAACCGAGGAGGTAGCACTGCTTTCTCTGCATTCAATGCTTAAATGGTTCTCAGTATAATGTGTTCTTAAAAACAAGCAAACAAAAAACTGCTCACCTGACTGACAGGTGCAGCATGTTGATGGATAAACTCAACATGAAATTCAATAGGTCAAAGAAGGAATGAGCAAGAAGTGAAGGAAGTAAGGGTTCTGGATAAATGAGCTTAAAAGGGGGTTGTCACCAGACTGCAAATGCTCTTGGCTGGCCTTGGCTCTCCAAGAGCTCTAAATCGTCTGGGAATAATGCAATGTGGTTAACAGCTAACGCTGCTATTCAAATCTGCGTAAATCTCAAAAAATAATGATTACAGCCTAAATTCAACCATGTAAACAGCACTACACACAGTACAGACCTGCCCTGAAAAACAATATGCAAAACTGAGATCTGGCACTGCATCATTTTGTAATGTTAATTCAATCTAACCGTCCTCTTCCCCCCACCCTGCTTTACACCCTCCCCCCACAAAAAAAGATCTAATTTGTGCAAGACATGGCAGGCTTATTCTATCTGAAGGTTTCAAAAAAAGATACACGACATGTAGCCAGGTTCAAAAATGGGGAGGAGGGGTGTTGCCCCCCCAAAAAGAAATAACCAAAAAAAATGAAGAAAGTGCCTAAAACATGATACAGTATTTTAGAGCCCTTTCAGATACAGGGCAGAAAGGTGTAAAGCAGAAAATATCCGGATCTTCAGTAATTTCCAGAAAGGTCCAATTCCTCAGTTGGCTGTAGGGCAACAGGCAGATCCTTGCTGCTGCTCCTGGGACAGACCACTAAGTCTGCTCCTCGGGACACAAGCCCTCGGGCCCTGAGCTGAGTGCACCTCTCCCTTCCCCTTCTCTTTTCCTTCGCTCCATTTCCCACTCCACAAAGGCCAGGCCTCAACTTCACTGTAGTTGCTGAGGTCGGGGCCAGTCACCTGAGTGAAGTTAAGGAACATATTCCAAGGGTCCCGGGAGATGCCCTTGATCTCCGAGGGATTCTCTGTTAGGAAGTTTAGCCATTGGTCCAATACTGGAGGACTGTTCTGGGTAAAGACTAG
>NW_006160147.1:4199085-4201353 GCF_000334495.1 Tupaia belangeri chinensis
GGTTCACGGTTCCCGTCAATGCTGTCTGCCCTTATTGCTTTGCAGCCATCAAAAAACTCCTTCCTGGTAAATTTGCACATGGTAGCAGCCTGAAACTTCCAAGCCAAGAGCAGCACTCGAAATTCTGTGGGGTCGACATGTAGGTCATTGCAAAAGTGCTTCATGCCTTCCTCCAAAATTGTATCCTCCTGCTCGTCCTTGTAGTGCCTGAGTTCTTCCAACCTTTGCAACGAAGACTCCTCAGTACTGGACTGGGACTCCCTCCCAGCATCTCCCGAGGATGTTGGCAGCTGGCAGGCTTAGTGGCAGCCTCTGCCTTTTTGATCCCATTGATGAGGATATCTCCACCTGTTCCACACGGTGGCCTGCACCCCGCCTGCTATGTGACTTGCTGCTGGGGTCACGGTCTCCATTCTTGCTGCCCAGGGTCGATGAGGGATTCTTACACTTGGTGACACACTGGCCCATGGTGCTGGTGGCCTGGCCTCTAGAGTGGCCCCCTCTGGATCAGATGCCCTCACTGCCCCTGGCCTATGTAAGTCAACATGCCATCAGCCAGAGGAGCCAGCCAACCTCACAGTGTGTACCCAGGACATAGGACCAGAGTCTGCACCCCCATCAGGGCAGCTCGGGCCCCAGATCCCCAGGCCCTGGGTTGAGCGGTGCTGGTGGTGGGCAGGCAGGGGCAGTAGGTAAGTTTTCTGAGCCCTACAGTTGACACACCACAGGCTCCCCTCACAGCCTCTTCTTCCAGAGGGCCCAGTCCAGACAAAGCGCAGATTTCCACTCCTCCCAGGCATCCCAACAGGGTTTTCACACTGCCATGCACCCCCAGCCTCAGCCAGCCAGGATCACGGACATGTGCACAGCCACGCACACAGCATTTATAGGGAGACCTCTGGAAGTGAGCCCAGGACCTTCCTGTGTAGTTTCAACATCGCAGAGCACTGCACTACCCCTGCACCACCACGGCTGGCCCTGGGAAGAGGGGCGGGAGGTATGTGCCTTCACCAGAGAAAGACAGAGAGACAGGGAGAGGGAGAAAGCACCCCACAATGGGGTATGGTCACATAGCAATCCCTTTTTCGATCTATTTCTCAATCCGGTCAGGATTTTGGGTGCACATGTGCATGCACTGGCATGTTTCTCAAGCTGCCTGGGCCAGGGCTCAAACCATACATTCAACCACGTGGAATCCGGCTCCCTCAATCACCAGCCTCCAACCTACTGGCTCTCTCTGCCCTACCAGTCTAGAAGATAGGATGCAACAGAAGAGCTGTGTGTCTTTCGTTATTTTCTCTACAACTCCCAAGACTGAGTGGTCTGTTTGCAGATAAGCCCATGGTTAAGGACTGTTCTCTTGTCTTTGTTTTCTTAAGTGTGTATGTTTTTGGCTCCAGATTTCCATCTTTGCTTCTACTTTAAAAAATGTGAAGAGGGGGAACCAGCAGTTAGCGTAATGGCTATGTCGCTGGACTCCCACATAGTCGACTGCGGTTCGTGTCCCGGACCCGGTGGCTTAAAAAACTCACGCCGGGCGCGTGTGCGTGCGTGCCCAAGATCCCGAGAGGAGAATGGAGGAGAAGGGATTGCGGCGTGACCATCCCCCCTGGGGGGTGATTTCTCGCTTTCTGTCTCTATGTCTCTCTCTGTCTGTCTGGCGAGCGCACGCGCCCTACAGTGAAAATCTCTCCAAAAAAAAAAAAAGTTAGCTATCACACTATGGAATCCAAATCTTGCACTCATGCCTCTTTGCGGCATTCCAGAAATACATAACATTGAACATCCCCAGGCTAACTGTGATATTAGCATCTCAAATTCAAAGTATGTAAAACTAATCTCTTGACAAACTTCCTCCTTATCCTGTATTTTCTGACTAATATCACTAGTTACCTTGTCTTGAAGGCAGACAACTCTTTTTTTTTCTCTTTCTTATAATCAATAACAAGCTCCTCTCCAAGTTACAGCTTAAATATTTCTTGACTCTGTCCTTCATTTTGCCTCATAATACTACTGCCCTGCTTCAATCTATAATACAATTTTGGCTGGATAAAAGCCAAAATTGAAATTAAGTGAGCCAAGGACATCAGTTCCCAAGAACTCCTAAGAACACTACAAGTAAACTGAAACCATTGCAAGTTTCCAAAGTTTCAGGCCTCTAAGCCATGTAGCCATTGTCATAACATGATTCCAACCTTGAACTCACTTGCTTTATTGTGCTGATTTCAGCTACAGCCACAAACGCCCCCTTGAACACCAAAAGGCACC
>NW_006160147.1:4202977-4254078 GCF_000334495.1 Tupaia belangeri chinensis
TCCCCCCTGGGGGGTGATTTCTCGCTTTCTGTCTCTATGTCTCTCTCTGTCTGTCTGGCGCGCGCACGCGCCCTATAGTGAAAAAAAAAAAATGTGAAGAGGGACCAGAGGATGGCGAAATGGCTGTGTCGCTGGACTCCCATGTAGTCACCTTGTTTTCGGTCTCCCTGTCTCTCTTTGTCTTTCTGGCGAGTGCATGTGCCCTATAGCGAAGAAAAACAAACAAACAAACAAAAACAAAAAACTCTCCAAAAAAAAGTGTGAAGAGCTGATTAGCTAAATTTCTGCTACTACAACAATAAAGATATATAACTTAACTTCCAGTTTAAATTAAAGAAAAAAATAAGCCAGGGCCAACCAGGTGGCATGGTGGTTACGGTGGCTAGATCCCACATGGCCGACTTCGTGGTTTGGTCTTGGACACAGTAACTTGAAAAAATGTGCCAGGCACATATGCATGCACACCCAAAATCCTGAAAAGAGAATGGAGGAGAAGGGATTGCAGCATGGCCATCCTTCCTTGGGGGTCAGTTTCTCTCTCTCACTCTCACTCTCACTTTTGCTCTCTTTCTCTCTCGGCAAGCACATGTGCCCTACAACAAAAACTTAAAAAAAAAAAGCCAAAATACTAACTGCTACAGTTTGAATATAGTTTGTTGCTTCCAAAACTCATATTGGAATTTGACTGCTAATGTGGCAATGTTGGGAGGTGGAACTTCTAAGAGCTGGGGCCTAATGGAAGGCATTTGGGTCCTGGGGGCTCCAACCTTGTGAGTGGATTGCTACGATTCTCACTCTCTCACGAATGGAATAGTTCTCAAGAGAGTGAGTAGTTATAAATTAAGGTCATCTCTTGTGTTTTATCCTTTTGCACCTACCCAGTTCCCTTTTTGTTTCTCTGCCTTTTTTTTTTTTTTAAAGTTTCTTGTATAGGGGGTTGGGGGTTCTCAACAGGGTCTCACACTACAGTCCCCAGCCAGGATTACGAGCATGTGCATGCACGCCCTGACTCACAATCTTCTCTATGCAAGATCTTGTGCTTCTACTGTGATTGGCACTCTCTGCCACATTCTGCACAGCACAAGGTCTTCACCAGAAGCTGACAAGCTGCAGTTGCCCAGTCTTGGACTTCCCAGCCTGTAGAACTGTGAGCTAAATAAACCTCTTTTCTTTATAAATTATCAATGCTCAGGTGTTCTATTACAGCAACAGAACAGCCTTAGACACTAACATTTACTGTTTTGCCAGATGCAAATAAAATCCATGGAAGACCTGCCCTTGCAACATTGAAGGAGACAGTTTTAACCACAACAGATATTGTGATGTGCACATGGCTGGAAAAGAAGTCCCCAGAATATAACGGAAAGAGCACTACACTTGGAATCAAGGATACCTGTCTCTGATCTCCAGGATTTATTATCTAGGTGACCGTCTTCAAATTTTGAAGTCCCTGAACCTCAGCTCCTTCATCTGTAAAACGGGGATAATTATATTGGTCCTTATCTGCCTTTGTCACAAGGTTAACATAATAATGAAAAAAAAAGGGCTCTTTTTTTTTGTTTTTGGTTTGTACACTGTGAAGAACTGTGGGAGGTAGAATGGGATCGTATTGTCTTCACTAAAGGAAAAATCCAAACTTTAACAGCTGGCTTACTCCTCCAACAGGACACAGACATCCCTGATCCTCGGGGAGAGAGTTAACAGAGACCTTACACCTTACGGATGGAGACAAGGTGACATTGAGAAGTGGTGACAATCAGCATTCAGTGCTGAGAATGTCCAAATTTTGTTTTGTTCTTTTTTTTTTTTTTTCCTCCATCACCTCCTAACTATTCTAGGACAATCTGCTCTGACCATGACTGGGCTGGATGGATTTCAATAACTGCTGTCAGCCTCTTCCTCTGTGTGGGTTCAAACTGCCCAAGGTCCCAAACTGCCTTACAGACATCTCTCCTTGCTATTTCCATTGTCACCACCCATGCCTTAACTACTGTGGTGTGACCATGCCCCATTGTGGGTTCATGCTTTCTCTCTCTCTCTCTTTTATTTTAAAAAATTATTTATTTAATTTTATTTATTCACTTATTTTAATTTGACCAGAGAGAGACACAAACACAGAGAGAGAATTGAAGTGAGAAAGCAAGTCACCAGGTCCGGGACTCGAACCATGGTCGGCCTTGTGGGAGTATCCAGCGCCTTAACTACCATGCCACCTGCTGATCCCCTCTCTCTGTCTTCTTATAACTATCTCTTTGGTGAGCATAAGTGACCTCTGGCAATAAAAACAGTAAAAATCACTAGAAAGACAAACAATAAAATAAAAAGACCTAGGCTACAAATAGGTGACTCACAGAAGACATAAAAATTACTAATATATTTAAAAATATATTTGCTCATGGGCCAGTAAGTGGCGTGGAACTTAAGGTGGCTGAATCCCACATGGCCGACTTTGTGGCTTGAGTCCCAGACCTGGCTGCTTGAAAAATCACCCCAGGTACTGTGTGTATGTGTGCCAAAATCCCAAGAGAAGAAGAGAGGAGAAGATGACCATTTCCCCAGGGGTTGATTTCCCATTTTCTCTCTCCCTCTCTCTTGCTTGCTCTCTCTTAGCGAGCACACACCCTATAGCAAAAACTTAATAAAAAAAAAAAAAAAGAGAAATGCTCACTTATAATAACAAAAGAAAAAGAAAATAATTAAATAAGATCTTTGCTTTCAGATAGGCAAAAGTTAAAAATTGTCTCATTAATGGGACCAGCAGATGGCGTAATGGTTATGTTGCTGGAGTCCCATTGATTAATGCTTGAGTCCCAGACCTGGAGGCTTGAAACTCTCACCAGGCATGTGTGCATGCCTAAAATCCTGAGAGGAGAGAATGGAAGAAAAGGAACTGAAGTGTGGCCATCCCTCCTGGGGTTGATTTTTCCTTTTCTGTCTCTCTGTCTTTCTCTGTATCTCTGGTGAGCGCATGTGCCCTACAGCAGAAGTCTTTCCAAAAACAAAAACCAAAAACAAAAAACAAAATACTGCCTCATTAAGAATATAGGAAGGGCTTGGAACCAGCAGTTAGCGTAATGGCTATGTCGCTAGACTCCCACGTAGTCGACCGCGGTTTGCGTCCCGGACCCGGTGGCTTAAAACTCATGCTGGGTGCGTGTGCGTGCGTGCCCAAGATCCCGAGAGGAGAATGGAGGAGAAGGGGTTGCGGCGTGACCATCCCCCCGGAGGGTGATTTCTCGCTTTCTGTCTCTATGTCTCTCTCTGTCTGTCTGGTGAGCGCAGGCGCCCTATAGCGAAAACCTCTCTAAAAAAAAAAAAAAAAAAAGTATATAGGGAGGGCCAGCCCATTAATGGTTAAGGTAGCTGTATCCCACATGAATGACTGTTTGGTTTGAGTCCCAGACCCTGTGGCTTGAAAAGCACACCAGGAACGTGTGAATGCATGACAAAAATCCAGAAAGATGAGGGACCAGCAGTTGGCGTAATGGCTATGTGCCTGGACTACCATGAAGCTGATTGACCGTGGTTCAAGTCCTGGACCTGGTGGCTTAAAACTCACGCCAGTGTTGTGTGCGTGCCCAAGATCCTGAGAGGAGAATGGAGGAAAAGGGATTGCGGCATGACCATCCCCCCTGGGGGGTGATTTCTTGCTTTCCGTTTCTCTGTTGTTCTCTGTCTTTCTGGCCAGCGCAGGCGCCCTATAGCAACAACAACAACAACAACAACAACAACAAAACAAAACAAAACAAAAAAACTCTCCAAAAAAAAAAAATCCAGAAAAGTGGGAGAAATGGAAGATAAGGGATTGTAGTGTGACTAATCCCAACGGGGGTTACTTTCTCACACTCACCTCCCACCTCTTCTGTCTCTCTCCAGGAAAGTGCACATGCCCTGTGGCAAAAAAAAAAATAGGAAAAACTGGACTCTCAGCTTCTCTCAATGGGAGTATATATAGTTACAGATATTCTGGAGGGAAATTTAGTACTATATTTAAGCAAAGTGTTTATACTCTGAGCATGCATAAGAGTTCCTAAATAAAATTTTACATAAATTTATAAATACATGAAGGAATATTTGTAATATAAGAAAAGGAATACATAAAATATCCATTAATAGATAATTGGTTACATAAATTATAATACATCCATATAATCCTATTCAGCAATTAAACAGAACGAGGTAGAATTGTATGTTCTCACATGGAAGATAAACTAGATACATTAAAAAGAAAAAACAAATTGCAGAAAATCATATTGAGTCTGTTCTTGTTTTCTTTCTTTATTCTTTCTTTTTTCTTAGGAGGTTTTTGTCTTAGAGCATGTGCTCTTGCCAGGGGGAGAGAGACAGAGAGAGACAGCGAGGGGCAATGTGAGAAATCATCCCTCAGGGGGAAATGGCCATGCTGCAATCGTTTCTCCTCTATTCACCTCCCAGGATCTTGAACATGCAGACAGACGAGCCTGGTGTGATTTTTTTTTTCTTTCTTCCTTTTTTCTTTCTTTTTTTTTTGAGAGGTTTTTGCTATAGGGCACGTGTGATCGCAGGAAATACAGAGAGAGACAGAGAGAGACAGCGAGGGGCAATGTGAGAAATCATCCCTCAGGGGGAAATGGCCATGCTGCAATCGTTTCTCCTCTATTCACCTCCCAGGATCTTGAACATGCAGACACATGTGCCCGGCGTCAGTTTAAGCCACCGGGTCCGGGACTCGAACCACGGTCGACTACATGGGAGTCCAGCAACATAGCCATTACGCTAACTGCTGGTCTCTGGTGTGCTTATTCAAGCCACTGGGTCCGAGACTTGAACCACGGTTGGCCATGTGGGAATCCAGCAACATAATCGCTACACCATTGCTGTTCTTTCTTTCCTTCTTCTTCTTCTTTTTTTTTTTTCTTAAAGAGGAGAGACTCACAGCTGGGATTGTCTCTTCAGAGAACAGTCTGCAAAAATATTCAAATTCTTAATCAAATTATCTTTCAGAGATGAAATTACAGGAAAATTCAATCTCATTTTAAAAAATGTCTACATTTGAAGTAAAAATATGATGTTTATTCTTTTTTAAAGTTTTGCTATAGGGCATGTGTGCTCATCAGAGAGAGACAGAGAGAGAGAGAAAGTGAGAAATCACCCTCCAGGGAATGGCCATGGTGCAATCCTTTCTCTTCTGTTCTCCTCTTGGGATTTTGAGCACGCATGCACATGTGCATGGTGTATTTTTTCTTTTTCTTTTTTTAAAGAATTATTTTATTTAACTTTATTATTATTATTATCCAATTTGACCAGAGAGAGAGAGAGAGAAAGTGAGAAAGCAAGCCACTATGCTCGGGACGTGGACTGTGGTCAGCCATGTGGGAGTCCAGCGCCCTTAACCACCATACCACCTGCCAGCCCTGCACAGTTTATTTTTCAAGCCTCTGGACCCAGGTCTCAAACTGAGCAGCTAGCCATGTGGAATCCAGCTGCTTTAATCTCCACACCATCTGCTGGCTCTATTCTTGGCCCTATTAGCAAATAGCTGTTTGATCCTGGGCAAGTTCCTTAACCCTCTTGCTAATTTTCCCACCTGTGACAGGTACAATAATGACCCCTGGAAAATGCCCATGTCCCAGTCTCTGGAATCTGTGAATATAGAAGGAAAGAGTAAAGTTGCTAATCAGCTGATCTTTAATTTTGCTTTCCAAATTCTTTTTTAAATTTTAATTTGACCAGACAGGGACAGAGGGAGAGAGAGAGTTGGGGGGAGGGGGGATAATCAGCTGATCTTAAATGGGGAAATTAACTTTTATTGTGTGGGCCCCATGTAATCACAAGTCTTTACAAGTAGAAGCGGGAGGCAAAAAAAGTCACAGTGATGAGATGTGAAAAAACTTGACAGGTTATTGCTGGCTTTGAGGATGAAGAAAAGCAGCCATGAGCCAAGGAATGTGAGCAGCCTCTAGAAGCAGAATGATTCTTCCCCATAAAAGCCACCTTAGAGGAATGCAGTCCTGCCAGCATCTGGATTTTAGTGCAGTGAGACTCATGTTGGAATTTTGCCCCCCAGAACTATAAGATAAAAAATCTGTGTTTTTGAAGACATTTAAAGTGAAATAAAAATGCTTATGTATTTTTCAATAAGAAAAAGAAGATAAAAACAAAACAAAAACAGAAAAAACTGTCCTTCAACAGTTCTCTACTATAAGACGAAGTCCAAATGCTCCAGCAGGGCACACAGAGCTCTTCTTGATTGATCTTACCTCTCACCTAATTTTCCCCCTTTTACCCTTGTTATGATCTGAATGTTTGAGTTCCTCCAAAAATTCATGTGTTAAAATCTAATCCCCAATATGTTGGTATTAAGAGATGGGGCCTTCATAAAGTGACAGATCATGGGGGGTGGAGCTTTCACTAGTGGGATTAGTGCATTTAAAAAAAAAAGGGTGCGGGAACCAGCAGTTAGCGTAATGGCTATGTCGCTGGACTCCCATGTAGTCGACAGTGGTTCGCGTCTTGGACCCGGTGGCTTAAATCTCACGCCGGGCGCGTGTGCGTGCATGCCCAAGATCCCGGGAGGAGAATGGAGGAGAAGGGATTGCGGCGTGACCATCCCCCCCTGGGGGGGTGATTTCTCGCTTTCTGTCTCTATGTCTCTGTCTGTCTGGCGAGCGCACGCGCCCTATAGCGAAAGCCTCTCCAAAAAAAAAAAAGAGGGTGCCATCCAGGAGGCAGAGAGCCCTCACTGGATATCGAATCTGCTGGTTGTTTTGATCTTGGACTTCCTAGCCTCCAGAACTGCTAGCACTCCATTTCTGTGTTTGGGGGCTGGACTGTTACACAATAGTTACATAATGCTCTGTGAGGCTGACCCATATGGGAAAGTTCCAGGTTTAAGGCTAGAGACCCTGACTACGTGAGACACATGTGTGTCTGGCTAAAGCTAGGGGTGGATCACAGAATGAAGATGATTGGGGGTGCCTCTAACTCTCGGAAGAAATAAATGAATAAACACTTTTTTCTGTTGTTTATAAATTACCTAAAGTATTTTGTTACAGCAGTCCAAACAAACAGATAACCTACAGTCCTACCCCTATCTGATCTGATTATAAGGAACATCCGCGATTCTCTGAGCGCCGCTGCTGTACATTGCATGTTCCCATGCCTTTGTTCACTTTATCTTGTCCCTCTAAAATGCATTTCCTTTGGCAGTCTTCCAGCTGATAAACTCTTATCCAGCTTGAATGCTCTTTTGCAAGGCTTTTCATGATCTCCCTCCTTGTCTTCCATCACTGTAAGAGTAAAGACTTGGCATTCCTTCAGATACAGTTTTAATATTCTATCTGCTTTCTGGACTGCCCTTCTTGGGCAGGAACCTTCTCTTCTCCAGCCCTGTATCCCAAGTACCTAGTGGAGTATACAGCACATAGTAGGTACACCACTACTGGCTAATGACCTAGAAAATATACCAATAGTCGTTCTAACCTTACTTCCCACTGCTCTATACATAAACCCTTTGGTCTACTAGCAACTTCCTAAACCTGCATAATAGAGCTACATTCCTTTTTCTCCCAATCTGAAATTTGAAAAAAAAAAAGAGGGTGCCATCCAGGAGGCAGAGAGCCCTCACTGGATATCGAATCTGCTGGTTGTTTTGATCTTGGACTTCCTAGCCTCCAGAACTGCTAGCACTCCATTTCTGTGTTTGGGGGCTGGACTGTTACACAATAGTTACATAATGCTCTGTGAGGCTGACCCATATGGGAAAGTTCCAGGTTTAAGGCTAGAGACCCTGACTACGTGAGACACATGTGTGTCTGGCTAAAGCTAGGGGTGGATCACAGAATGAAGATGATTGGGGGTGCCTCTCTCTCTCGGAAGAAATAAATGAATAAACACTTTTTTCTGTTGTTTATAAATTACCTAAAGTATTTTGTTACAGCAGTCCAAACAAACAGATAACCTACAGTCCTACCCCTATCTGATCTGATTATAAGGAACATCCGCGATTCTCTGAGCGCCGCTGCTGTACATTGCATGTTCCCATGCCTTTGTTCACTTTATCTTGTCCCTCTAAAATGCATTTCCTTTGGCAGTCTTCCAGCTGATAAACTCTTATCCAGCTTGAATGCTCTTTTGCAAGGCTTTTCATGATCTCCCTCCTTGTCTTCCATCACTGTAAGAGTAAAGACTTGGCATTCCTTCAGATACAGTTTTAATATTCTATCTGCTTTCTGGACTGCCCTTCTTGGGCAGGAACCTTCTCTTCTCCAGCCCTGTATCCCAAGTACCTAGTGGAGTATACAGCACATAGTAGGTACACCACTACTGGCTAATGACCTAGAAAATATACCAATAGTCGTTCTAACCTTACTTCCCACTGCTCTATACATAAACCCTTTGGTCTACTAGCAACTTCCTAAACCTGCATAATAGAGCTACATTCCTTTTTCTCCCAATCTGAAATTTGACCCCATCTCTTTCTCAATTTTTATCCAGTGCAAATCCTACTTCGAGAATTTACTCTTATTATTATTAATTATTTTGTCTATAGGGCATGTGCTCTTGCCAGAGAGAGGGGGAAACATCTCCCAGGGGGGATGCTCATGCCTCAATCCCTTGTCCTCCATTCTCTTCTCAGGACCCTGGGCACCCATGCACATATACTTGGCATGATTTTAAAGCCACTGGGTCTGGGACTCAAACTGCATAGTTGGCTATGTTGTGAAATCCAGCTGCCTTAACCTCCATGCTATCTGCTGGCCCTCAAGAATTTTCTCAATCTCCTCCTTTGAACTTCTAAAACATAGGTTTCTATTCCCTACAAATCCTAGTGCAATACTGGATACACAAAAGTTGTATAATCACAAATGTTTTATTTCTGGTCAGCTCCATGGCCTGCTGGTTAAAACAGCCAGATACTACAGGTGTGAATATAGGCCCCAGAGGCTTGAAAAAAATATTTGTTTAGGGGACCAGCAGATGGCAGAATGGTTATGTCGCTAGACTCCCACGTAGTTGACCACGGTTCAAGTCCTGGATCCAATGGTTTAAAACTCATCCAGGTGTGCATGCATACGTGCCCAAAATCCTGAGAGGAGAAGAATGGAGAAGGCATTGCAGTGTGGTCATCCCCTCTGGGAGGTGATTTCTCACTTTGTCTCTCCAGCTCTCGCTGTCTCTCCAGTGTGCATTCGCACATGCCCTATAGCAAAAATCTCTCTCTCAAAAATATTTGTTTAAATATGAATACAGTTATGTAAAACATTTCATTAAAAAACTGATCTAAAGCAAATGTATGTATGTATGTATTTATGTATTTATTTATTTTTAGGAGAGGTTTTTGTTATAGGGCACATGCGCTTGCCAGACAGAGATAGACAGAGAGACAGAAAGTGAGAAATCACCCCCAAGGGGGGAATGGCCATGCTGCAATCCCTTCTCTTCCATTCTCCTCTCGGGATCTTGGGCATGCACGCACATGCGCCTGGCATGAGTTTAAGCCACTGGGTCCGGGATTCAAACCACGGTCAACTACACGGGAGTCCAGCAACATAGCCATTACACCAACTGCTGGTCCCAAAGCAAATTTATTAAGAGGTAAGTAGAGGTTTCATTTAGGTTGTGTGTGGATGGTTTCCATATTTCTTCTTCTGTTTTTAATTATTAAGGGGTGCATTTGCTTTCTAGAGAGAGACAGAGAGGGAGAGGGAGAAAGGCACCCCCAATGGGTGTAATCACAACAAAATCCCTTCTTCTCCATTTGTCCATCCTGTCAGGATTTTGGACATGCACACACACCCTGCATGTTTTTCAAGTAACCGGGGCTGGGATTCAACCAGCTCACATGGTCAGCCAGGTGGGATCCAGCTTCTTGTTTTTAATTTTAAAGAATTAGTGACTTAATTTTATTTATCATTATTATTATTTTAAAATTTGCTACAGGGCATGTGTGCTCACGCAAGAAAGAGAGAGAGAAAAAGAGAAAGTGAGAAAGTAAGCTGACAGGTTCAGGACATGAACCATAGTCAGCCATGTGGGAATCCAGTACCTTAACCACCACACCACCTGCCGGTCCCAGGATCCAGTTTCTTTTACCACAAGGCCATGGGGTTGGCCTTGGATTTGTCTTCTTCATTTTCCTTACTAAGTAGATTTTTTCATCCTTAATTATAAAGGTATTAGAAAATGTATGTGCCCATTTAATAACCTACTCTGTTCCCACCAGACTGAAGACTTGTTAAAGGGGAAAGCCTCAAGGATACCATCACCAAAACACACACATACAAAAATGGGAGGCAGTATTGGAAACAGCCCTGTTTCTAGGGTTAAAAATCAGTTTGTCACCAGCTAGCTATTTAATCTTGAGCAAAGTCTTACATTTTTGTGCCTCAGTTTCCTCATTTGTCTCAGAGGGTCCCTGTGAAAATAAAAATAACCCATGGGAAATGCGAAGGAGAGCACTTGACTGAAAGCAATCACCCAGATTGTCATTGGCTATTGGCAGCAACAGAAAGTGGAATGACTGTTAAAATTCCTGTTCTTGCAAACATGAAAGCTGACATTCCAAATTAAATACAGTCACTGCATTTGGGTGGCATATCCTGGTAAATTGAAGTGGTCGACGAAACATCTTAGGACATGCCTGCACTGTATGCTCTTCCAATTGCGCTTAATGTGGCCCCCCATTTAATTACATGCATGTCCCTATTCTGCACACGAACATGTTCTCAAAAGCTACTTAACACAAACCAAGAGTTACAAACTCCAAGAGCCCAGTTCTGTTTCTCTAAATGTCTAGGTTTATTTTCTAAATTGGGTTTTCCAGGCCAAATGTTTCCCAGAAACCAAAATGACAGAATGGAGACGGGGAATTAGAAGACTTGCAGTTATGTCTTGGCTTCATTACATATTCAACCGGCTGCCTTTCAGTCAGTCAAATCCTGACACAGTTGTTCCCTTAAACATAAAATGGGAAGAACTGTTTGCTTTATTATTTTAAAGACAGTGTCAGAAGCAAATGCAGCTCACAGGGCTGGGGGATGAGCTCTGTATAAAATCAAATATTGATATCTAATGCTACTGGGCTCACATCACGGTAAATCCTAAAACCTCTATCTTTTCTTCTTCCTATTTGCTTTTCCCTCTTTATTTTCATGAACATGTAATTAGTCCTTAGTCAGATGGACTTTGTTGGACGTGAATCAAATTAAACCTGAGGGCTGGCCCTGGTGGTGCTGCAGTAAGATAGTGCTCTCAACACTGGACCCCCGTGGGAAGGTGTCGGTGTGTGTCCCAAGGTCTCCCTGTACATGCTGGGCAAACACATGCGTGCCTATAATACGTGCTGGCAGAGGGTGGGAGGAGTCCATAGCATGAAGACCTTGTTGGGGGTGCCTCTCTCTTTCTCAAGGAATAAACAAAAACAAACTTTAAAAAGTTAAATCTGAGTGTGGATAAAAGATATTAAAACAGTACCCATGGGGACCAGCAGATGGCGTAATGGTTGCATCACTGGACTACCACGTAGTTGACCATGGTTTGAGTTCTAGACCCAGCGGCCTAAAACTCATACCAGGCATGTGGGCATGTGTGCCCAAGATCCTGAGAGGAGAATAGAGGAGAAAGGATTGTGGCATGGCCATCACCCCTTAGGGGGGTGATTTCTTGCTTCCTGTCTCTCTGGCAAGTGCATACACCCTATAGCAAAAATCCCTCTATCAAAAAAAAAAAAAAAAAAAAAAAAAAAAAACCCCCAAAAAAAAAAAAAAAAAAAAAAAAGAAAAATCCCTCTATCAAAAAAAAAAAAAAGAAAAAGAAAAAGAAAAAAAGTACCTACAGCTTCCTATACACAGCAAATGGAGAGGGACGGAGAGCAAGAAGGGCACTAAGGCTGGTTCCCTTGAGCAACTTGGTCCTAGAGTTGAGAGTTCCGTAGAGATTCCTACATCTTCTAATCATGGCCTTAAATCCTATCATATGCAGGCCACCGACTGTAAAAGGACAAAGACAGGCAAAAACAGCCTTATGTGAGATGGGACAGTGCCCTAACGACAAAGGACAAACCATCTAATGAAAAAAGTTAATTCTGGAGATAAGAAAAAATGAGGAACGCAATTATGCCTTGGCAATCACTAGGGAAAGTGAATTAGGGAAATCATCTTGGCATAATTTTGGCTCATTAGTGGTGACAGAGGAGCAAATCATTACTGCTAAAGGGCCTTCTCTGACCTATGATCCATTTTCCTTGCTTATTTGGTTAAAGAAAAAAGCCAGGGCAGTCACCAACCACATCTCTGTTCTCAGCCCTTACTTGGGTTTCTCAGAACACCCTGTACAGAATTTTTAAGCTAAGTGGTTTGGTTGAAGGGGCATCTTTTACCAAACACAGAAACATCTCTAGGGAGGAGCTACAATAGCTGTTTCATACAGTTTTACCAAAGCACCCAAACACTAGGACTTGGCAGTCGTAGTGTCATCATATTCCCATCAATGTAAATATTGTCTTCTTCCTCATTTTTTCTTAGTTCACGACAGAGCATGTGTGTGTGTGTGTGTGCACAAGACAGAGAGGAAGAGGAGAGTGGGATGAGCACCCTCCACAGGGTCTGGTCATGGCAGGATCCTCCTTCTCCAGTGTTCCAGGCTGTTGGATCTTGGGCATTCGCGTGCATGTCTGGTGTGTTTCAGGCTCACTAGGGATTTGAACAGTGGGTGCCATGTGGAATCAACTTCTCTTGAGTAAAGCATTATCGCTGCTCCAGGGAGTGGCCCATTGCCTTCCTCATCTTCATTGCTTTCCTTTTCTTTATGGGTGGGGCATAGAGAGGAATTATACTATATTTCAATTTTTTTCTTTAAGTAGTTTCAAGTTTATGTCTCACCAATTGGGAGAGAAAATTCAGAAGAGTTGTTAGGCCTGCCTCTAGCAATACTTGAAAAGGCAGGTAAATTCTGAGTCAGCAAATGGGAAAAGAAAGCATATTCCTTCAAAAAATGTGTTTGCCAGAGGGTATATGCACTTACCAGAGAGAGAAAGAAACAAAGAGGAAGAAAGCACTTCCATGGGCATGGTCACTGCATCATCCCTTCTTCCCCCTCTCTCCCTCCTTCCAGAATTTTGAGCATGCACACACATGCTCAGTGTGTTTCTCAAGCTTCCTGGTCCAGGACTCGAATTGTGCAGTTGGCCTTGTGGAATCTAGCTCCCTTAACCACCTGGCACACATATACCACTTATTAAAGGGGTCGCGTTTCCAAGCAGCATTTGGGAGGTTACATCAAGTACTGACTTGATAATAGCCACGGAGATCTAAGAACTGGCAAATTAAGAGATAAGAAGAATAATTCTTACTTTAATTTAAAATCTATTATTTAAGAAATAAACTCTATTTTTATAATACTCTCAAACCATCAGTATAAAATAGCACTTCAACAAATATATATTAAAGGCCAATGACAACCATGAACTCAAGACTTACTCCCATTTATTTGTGATTTTAGAAGGCTCAAGCTAGTGAGTGAAAAACAAAATCAATTTTATCTTCATATAAATGGAGTATGTTACTCCACTATTATCTACAGAAACGTTGTAATAAAAATTCTACCTGAAAATGGTAACACAAAAGGGATTTTGCAAGTTATAACAACTGGCATTAAACAAACTCTAAAACTAGTATCAAATCACCGAAGGCTTTGTCCTCCTTCACTTTCTTTTTTTTTATTATTATTTATTTAATTGTATTTATTATTAGTTTTTTTTTTTTAATTTTTAAATTTTGCTACAGGGCATATGCACTCACCAGAGAGGCAGAGAGAGAAAGAGAAAGAAAGCAAGAAAGCAAGTCACCAGGTCCAGGACTTGAACCGTGGTCAACCATATGGGAGTCCAACACCTTAACCAACACAACACCTGCTGACCCCAAGTCTTCCTTCACTTTCTGATAGTTGGCCTCTGACCTCTTCCTTAGGACAGTGGTTTGCAAAGCCTGGTGTGTATCAGGATCACCAGGAGAGCTAACAGGGCATGCAGAAGTCCTAGGTCATTCGAACAGGAAAGGCCCAGGTCTCTGTAGTCTCACTAGCAATGGTTTCCAAACGAGGCTGATTAGGATCACCTGAGAAGCTCTGAAAACAACATATTCCCAGGCTTTATCCCTGAAAATTTTGATGGAGTAGGTTTGAGATTGGGATCTCCAAATCTTTTTTTTTTTTTTTTTGAGAGGTTTATGCCATAGGGTGCGTGTGCTCGCCAGCCAGAGAGAGACAGAGAGACAGAAAGCAAGAAATCACCCCCCCCAGGGGGTATGGCCACACCACAATCCCTTCTCCTCCATTCTCATCTTGGGATCTTGGGCACGCACACACACGCGCCCGGCGTGAGTTTCAAGCCACTGGGTCTGGGATGCGAACCGTGGTCGACTACATGGGAATCCAGAGACATAGCCATTACACTAACTGCTGGCCCCAGGATCTCCAAATCTTAAAAATAAATTTATTTTTAAAATTGCTAGAAGGCACGTGCACTCTACTGAGAGAGACAGAGAAGGAGGAAGCACCACCCTCATCACCCCCCATGGGGCATGGTCACTCTGCAATTCCTTCACTTCCATTTCTCAATCCTGTTAGGATTTGGCGTATGCAAACATGTTTATTTTCAAACCTGTGGGGCCAAGTTCTGAACTAGAGTTGATTATATGGAACCCTGCTCCCTTAACCACTAGGCTAAGGAGCTGGCCCTTACATTTTTTTAAAAAAAATTAATTTATTTATTTTAAAATTTTTGCCAGAAGGCATGTCCATTTGCCAGAGACAAACAGAGAGAGAGGAAGAAAGCACCCCATGGGGGAGTGATCATGCTACAATCTCTTCTCTTCCATTTCTCCATCCTGTTGAGATTTTAGGCACATATGCACATGTACCTAGTGTGTTTCTCAACCTGCCAAATCTGGAACTTGAACTGCAGGTTGGCATGTGGGATCCAGTTACCTTAACCACCAGGCCAGGAACTAACCCAGCTCTTAAACATTTTTAAACAAACTTCTGGCTGATTCTGATCAGTCAGCTTTGGCAACCACCGACTTAGGACACTTAAAGTCTATTAAAGCACTTCAGGCCTCTGAGTTTGTTAATAGTCTTAACTTTGGATAGGTTAGAAATCACTATCCTTGAGAGATTTAACAAATTGAACTGTCTAGAAGTGACTCAATACTAAAAATCTTACCCAACTTAGCATTTAAATTACCTAATGATTTTCTGTCTATTCACTCCACCCTCAGTCCAAGGCCTGTACATAATATTTATTTCCTCTGGCTATTAAGTGCTCACCGCCCACAGTGCTCATAAAATTACTCAGCAGGATTCTGTTCTGTTAACTTCTTCCATTCAGATCCCCAAAGCTGTGAGCAACACTTATTCCAGAGCACCCTGGCCAACTGACATCACTTGTAGACTTTTGCCCAGAAATCTGCAAACCATGTCCCCACTTGACTGGTAGGGAGACACTGCAACGGTGGAATGTGAGGATTAAGTCCTTTGTGAAAAGAAATGCTCTCACACTGTAAAACGGGTAGTTAAAAGCTTGGCTATTCTTGAAGCCAAGATAAAAGAGCTAATTATGGCTTTAGACATTTCAGTAATAATGACTTCTAGGTCACCACAATAGCCCAAAACCCATAGATGTCCAGACTCCCAACTTCTGCATCTCAAAATCAGCTGCATAAATTCCAGATCCAAGACAAAGAATCTGAAGCTTACCAGAAATTTGGGGAATGTCATTCCATCTCATTTTCCTCTCAATGTGAAGTCTAATATCAATGTACATCAAAAGAAAAAATAAGCTCAAATATAGGTGAGACTTATGATCTTTAAAACACAGATGCTGATTTCTAATTCTTCCTACAAATTTCCAGACCACAAATTGAGAAATGAGGTGATCTCTCTTAAATAGAAGGCACTAACAGGGCCACCAGTGCCAGGAGCCAACATCAGGAGATGCAGAAATGCACATGAGGCCCGGGTGTCTTTTCTAAGTGACAATGGATCTCATTATTGGACAGTCCACAGGAGACAGTTCAAAAGTACTTAATAAAATTGCTGGGTGGGCCACCAAAAGAAAGAGATGAAAAGACCTCCGAATGAACTGTAATGAAGGACAAGCCAAAGGCTACTAGCAGCAGGCCCAGTTGGAGGAAGACTTGGTTTGTAGATTGATGTAGTTTCCTTGGGTGGACAAAGACAGGACATCTTCTCTGGAATTGCTCATCATCTTTTCAATGAGGACTCTAAAAAACAAAACAAAATAAGGCTGAGAAGGTAAACAGAAGAAGAGAATAAATGCCAGATACTGTCTTATTACAAGGCAGCAATTCAGTAAAGCCACAAGATGTAAATGCCTCTTTGTCTCCAATCATCTCAGGAGAGATGTTTACCCTGACCTTCAGGAGCTGGCATTCCAATGGCTCAGGCTGTTCTTGCACACTCAGAAAGAAGAAAGAGGGTCCAGGGGCCGCAGAGGAAGATGGGTAAATTTGCACACCTGTCCCTGAACAGCACGAGCTACTCACCTCATGGCTTCATTAATATTTTTGTTCTCCTTGACTGATGTTTCTGTCCAACCTGTGAAACCGTTCTCTTTACTGAACCGGTCAATCTGGTCCCGGCTCACAGCCCAAGGGGAAAGATCACACTAGTGAAGAGAATAAATAAAAGGTAACACCACCAACTTCCGAGGAAGACAAACATGGCTCAGATACCTGTGGACTTAAAAACATCTCTCTACCATGGCTGGCAGCATCTAAAGTCAACATTCTTCTCCAAGAAAGTCTCACTGTCAGTATCTTTTGAAAGGATGCTTCTATCAATTTGAGAAGGGGAAACAGATTCCCAGAATCAGAGAGCATTTTATTTATCCATTCTTTTTTTTTTTTTGGAGAGGTTTTTGCTATAGGGAGTGTGCGCTCGCCAGACAGAGAGACAGAAAGCGAGAAATCACCCCCTGGGGGGATGGTCATGCTGCAATCCCTTCTCCTCCATTCTCCTCTCGGGATCTTGGGCACGCACGCACACGTGCCCTGCCTGAGTTTTAAGCCACCAGGTCGGGGTTGACTACGTGGGAGTCCAGCGACATAGCCATTATGCTAACTGCTGGTTCCCTTTTTTTTTTAAAAGAGCTTTTTTTCTATAGGGCATATGTGCTTGCCAGAGAGAGAGAGACACAGAAAGCAAGAAATCACCCCCACTTGGGAGTGGAGATGGCCATGCTACAATCCCTTCTCCTCCATTTTCCTTTCTGGATTTATGCACCTGGTGTGAGTTTTAAGCTGCCAGGTCCAGGACTTGAACCACAGTCAACTATGTGGGAGTCCACTGACATAATCATTAGGCCATCCATTGGTCCCTCTATTCATTCTTTCAATTTATTTACTTATTTCTTCTGAGAAAGAGAGAGAGAGAGAAGCAACCTTAACAGGGCCTTCACAATACACCCTCAGCTTTAGCCAGCCAGGATTGGAACACATTTGTATACATACACTCAGTGTGTATAGTGAAGCCTCAGGATGCAAACCTGGGACCTTCCCGTGTGGTTTTACCACCATGGGGATTTCAGAGCATTTTGAGAGGCCATAGGCCGTTTTCTTAGGAATGACCACATACCTTATTGGCCAAGAGCAGGCAGGGCACGGGCTCTCCATTGGGCAGTGTGAGCTTGCTGTCCAGGTCCTGTTTCCATCTCTGGCTGTTGCTGAAGGTAGTGGCATTGGTAACATCAAACATAATAACACAGGCAGAGGCATCCCGGTAGTATAATCGTGTCATAGAGGTGAAGCGCTCCTGACCTGGGGAGGAAGGGGAGTGTTCTGGAGGAAGCCATCCCAAGACCCAGTCTTGGCACCCTCTCTGACACTCTGCACTCTCTCCCTTCGTTGTACAAGAGGGAATCACTCACTTTCTCCTCTTGGTTTCCTAATTATCCTATAAAGGGATTTTTAAAAAATTGCCAGAGGGTGCATGTGCTTGCTGGTGAGAGACAGAGAGGGAAAGTGAGAAAACAACTCTCAGGGGTAACGGCCATGCCACAATTCCTTCTCTATTCTTCTTTCGGGAGTTTGGGCATGCATGCACACACACTCCGCCTGTGTTTCAAGTTACTAGGTCCAGGGCTCGAACTGCATAGTCTTCCATGTGGGATCCAGCTGCCTTAACCACCATGCCGCCAGCTGGCCACATAAAGGGACTTTTAAGCCCAATTATCTCCAGTGCAGATACTACACCCAGAATGCCCAAGTGGAAACCCCTGCTCTGCCACTTACTTTTTATGACTTTGGGCAAACCAAGCTCTCAATGCTTCAGATTTCTCACCCATAAAGGGAAGATTAAAATCAGTAGCTTTTTAGGCCAACAGGTGGCATGGAGATTAAGGCACTGGATCCCATGTGGGGGACTGTGTGATTCGAGTCCCAGACCTGGCAGTTTGAGAACACACCCAATGCACAGGCACGCATGCCCAAGGGACTGTGGTGTGGCTGTTGCCCCTGGGGGTGTAATTTCTCCCTTTCCCTCTGTCTGTTTCTCTCTGGCAAGTGCAAGCACCCTATAGCAAGAAAAAAAGCAGTAGTTTTTAGGGACTTGCTGGTGCAGCAGTAAAATGGGGCACTCTGTAAGGTGGACCCACATGCAAAGGTTCCAGTTCTCCTCCAAAGAATCCCTTCTCCCCATCCCCCCAAGTACATTGGGCAGCGTGTGTCCATGATCCAGAGCAGGCTGAGGCTGGAGTGGATCAGTGCCAAGATGCTGATGGAAATGCTGTCTTGACGCCTTTCTCTCTCTCTCTCTCTCTGCCTCAAGGAAGAAATAAGTCAACTATTTCTTTTTTGGTAGAGGTTTTTGCCTTAGGATGTGTGTGCTCACGGGATGGGAGGAAGGGAGGAAGAGACAGACAGACAGAGACAGTGAGAGGGAAAGTGAGAAACCCCCTCCAGGGGGGATGGTCATGCTGCAATCCCTTCTCCATTCTCTTCCTGGGATCTTGGGCAAGCATGCACACGAGCCTGGCATGAGTTTCAAGCCACTGGGTCTGAGACTCGAACTGTGGTCTTATTTGGGAGTAGGGGTGGGTGTCCAGCAATGTAACCACTACACCATCTGCTGGCCCCATTTTTTTTTTTAAGCAGTAGCTTTCATGATAGAGTTGCTATGAAAATGAATGAGTCAGTGAATTTAAAATGCTTAGAGGAATGCTTAGCAGATGATAAGGATTCGCTATTACTATTGTCTCTATTTTCTGGGGCTTTTGTTTCTCACCAAGGTCAGCTGAAAACCCAAAAGAGCACCTTCCCTCTGCTGTGGAAGCAGCCACCTGTGGTCTGGACAATCCCCTACCTTCTAGCTCCTCCACCCACACAGAGATTGCTCCCTGTCTTTCCAGGGTAAAACAGCCACAGAAAACATCTACGAAAGCTCTACATCAATCCAGCTTGTGTGTCCTCGGAGCAGCTCAATCCTTCCAGTTTCAGAAAAGTATTTCTGGTTTTGCTGCCCCACTTTTTCTCTGAGAGCTTGCTGGTAAAATCGACATCTCTTCCCTCCTTCTCACCCAGCCTTCCCAGCTCACCTGCAATATCCCACAGCTGGAGCCGCACCATCTCGGAGTCAGACCACTGGAGAACCTTCAGAGCAAAATCCACTGAAAATACATGGAGGCTGTTCTTGAATAAATCCAGGGATAAACTCAGACCAAATTGTGGTTACCCCAGGGCCACACTTTACTTCTAAACCCTCAGTAGTCTGAGATGAGTCCACAGTCAGGTTTTAGGTGTGGGGCAGATCATTCATACTCACTTTCTAACGCAGTCTCCTGCTTTTACTCTCCTGTCAAACCAATTTATTTGTTGCTACTTGTCATCAAGGCTGGGGACAGGAGGGTGGGAGCAATTATGAAAACAATTTTATTCTCAGGTTACACAATTTCTGGGAGATTTAGGGGGTTTTCTCAGGGAAGGGACAATGAGAAGGAGGAGCAAATGAGGTAAGTGTGGTCACTTTTTAACCTTCCACATTTAATTTCACTGTTAGTTTCTAATCAAATGAGAAAAACAGGTCCTGGAGAATTCCCTATCCTTCTCAAGGCTCTAGGAATGATCTAGCAGGTATGGAACAAGTGGGAAAGGTCCCAGAGAACTTCCAGGAAAGAATACATGGTCTGGAAGCCAGCAGGTGGCATAGTGGTTAAGGTGCTGGACTCCCATGTGGCTGACCACAGTTTGAGTCCTGGACCTAGTGACTAGAAACTCATGCTGGGTGCATGTGCACCTGTGCCTGAAATTCTGAGAGGAGAATGGAGGAGAAGGGATTGTGGTGTGGCCATACCCCTTGGGGGTTGATTTCTTGCTTTTTATCTCTCTGGCAAGTGTACATGCACTATAACAAAATTTATAAAAACAAAAAACAAAAAACAAAAAAACGTACATCATGAAGTTTAAGAGCTCTCTGGAATCTACCACCAAGTGTGTAGGTGCTGAGACTCCATGAATTAAGGTTGTACAGGTATTCCAGGGGAGATTTTATTTATTTATTTATTTTAGAGAGACTTTTGCTATAGGGCATGTGAACTTGCTGGAGAGACAGAGAGACAGAAAGCAAGAAATCGTCACCCGGGGGGCTGGCCATGTTGCAATCTCTTTTCTATTTTCCTCTTGGAATTTTGGATATGCATGCATATGTGCCTGGCATGAGTTCCAAGCCTCCAGGTCTGGGACTCGAACTGCAATTGGCCATGTGGAAGTCTAGCGATGTAACCATGATGCCATCCGCTTGTCCCAGAAAATGCTTTTTGATAATGGGAGAAGTAGAACAATTTCTGAGGTTTGAAAATCCATTCTTTCACATCTATGACAGAAATAAAAGCTAGGGGGAAATTTAGAATGAACACTCAAGTAAAATTAGCCTGGGTTCATTATGTTCTTTACTAAAAGAAAACTAAAGAATTGCTAAAAACTATTAATCAAATCAATGAAACACACACTCTCATATTATTTAGGAGTTGGCTAAGTGGTCAGGAAAGTCTTTGAAACCGCAAACCCTTAATTTTGCTGGATGTTTTTAAGGAGAATGTTTGAACTGCAATGTAAATGCTTTTTTAAAAACAAACAAACAAAAAAACACAAAACTTTCATATGAACATCAGCACACATTTTCAAAATTGCCATTAGTACAAATTTTTTTCTTAAAAAACAGTTTGCATAGGTAAGCCACGTGGCGTGGTGCTTAAGGAAGCTGGATTCCACATGGCTGACTGCGTGGTTCAAGTCCTGGTTCAGGGGCTGAAAAATACACCAGGTGTGTGTGTGTTCAAAATTCTGAGAGGAGAAATGGAGGATAAGGATTGCTGTGTGGCCATCCTCCCTGGGGATGCCTTCTCACTTACTTTCTCTCTCTCTCTGTCTCTCCCTCTCTAGCTTTGTCTCCAGGGAGCATACATGCCCTATGGTAAGGTTCTTCTAATAGAGGCAAATTTTAAAAATTGAATTTAGTTATTACAATTATTTAATTTGCTATAGGGCCCACACACTCAATAGGGGGTGGGGGAGAAGGAGAAGGAGAGGGAGGAAGTCAGAAGCAAGCCCAGGTCCAGGACCCCACCCAAAGTCAGCCATGTGGGATTCCCCTGCCTTAACCATCACATGGCCTGCTGGCCCCCAGAGATAACATTTTAAGTTATCCTCCCCATCACCAACTCTTCCTAGATAAAACACCTTCTAATTAATAAAAAGACATTTCTACCTCTGAAACAAAACAAAACAAACAAACAAAACAAAACAAAAAGTTCAGTTGAGTCCTACACCCAGGGAAGAAATGAATTAACGCTTGGTGTTCTCTTCCACCCTCCCTTCCCCAGTTTGAGGGAAAAAGGGATGAGAAGACAGGTGAGATGAGTAGTATCTTTCAGACTCTTCAAAGAACCCCTAGATTACCTTTATTTAAATAATCAATAGGCAAAATTCATCCAGCTCATCAGCCCGAGTGCGCGTGCCTGTGTAGCTAACGCGCTGGTGCGGGGATTTTGTGTTCTCCATTCCACTCACGTCCCCATAATACTGAGAGTCCTTAGCTCAGTTCTCTTTCCTAGGTGATCCCCCTGAAGCCAGGTTAAACACCTTTCTGTTCCTCAATAGCCATCTCTAAGGACAACAGTCCCCACTGGCACCTAAGCGGCTCCACCGAGCGACTGCTGATTGGAGAGTCGCCCTGGACAGCTGAAGGCTGCAGGAGGAGACTGGAGTTACAGTTCCGCGATAAACAGCAATTGCTCCTTCTCATCCTCCCCTCCAAGTCTCCTCTTCACACCTTTGCCCTGTCTCTTTCCTGGCAGTCGCTCAGGCTGGGAAAACCTAACTGCGGTAACTCAAGCGAGACTTGCAAATCCAACACCCTGTAGGACGCCGGGCACCTACTTCCTGACCCAAGTAAGGCCCGGGACGCTCGCCCCACCTGGTGCCCAGCTGAGTCGGTCCCCCGCCCCTCGCCCGGGCGACGTCTCACCTCCCACCGTGGACTTGTAGTGTTTGCTGAAGCTGTCCTGGGAATATCGCTGGACCAGCGACGTCTTGCCCACCGCGGCGTCCCCCACCACCAGCACTTTGAACAGGTGGTCGCGGCTGCTCATGGCTAGCGGGTGTTTGTTTCAGGGAGGCGGGAAGTAGGGGGAGTCGCTGGTCTTAACCCCTTTGGCTCCGAGTCCTCCTCCAGCTGAAGTTAGGCATTCCCACCCACCCGCGCTAGGGCTGCTCTGACGGAAAGACAAAAAAGAAACTTTGCTGTGAACCTCTACGCGCTTCCTCCCCGCGGGGCCGCAGCCTGGGTGGGGCGCAGGACGCGGGCTCCGAGCCCCCGGCCGATCGCGCCTTCTCCCCCTCCCGTCCGGCTGCAGAAAAACCCCGCCACGCGCCAGGGAGGCTCACCCACCGGGACTTCCCCCTGAGCCGCTCCAGTCAGCGCCTGAACCCGCGCCGGCTCCTTACACCGTTGGGGTTAGATGTACAAACCAAGTTGGTGGGAAGGGGCAGCCCACAGTTCGATTCCCCGACCCTGTCCCGCCCCTCCCAGCGCGGTCCTTTTCGCCTTCCTCCGCAGGCGTCACGTGCAGGGTCGTGGAGGAGGACTACATTTCCCAGAGTACCACGTGGTAAAGAGAACTAGCCCATGCAGAGACTACCCGTGAGGCCTCCTGGGAAACGTAGTTTTCTCGAGACTTGTGTTTGAAGACACCCTACATAAAGTTTAAAATACTTTTGAGTCTCCTGCAGCTGCTCCTAGTCTTATTTTTTATTAAAAACAAAAACAAAAACAAAAACAAAAACAAAAAAAACTTTAAATAATTTCTTATTTAAATTTAATTGTTCTACTTTGTGGAATGCAAAACAGATTTTCAAAGTATGATTGCAGTGTGCAATACTCAAATCAAGGATATGATCCTGTCCAGTTTCTACAAAGAAAACCATAGTAGGATGTGTACCTTGAATTTTTGCTCTACTACTTTTGAAAAATATGCATACAAATAATTGGTAACCTCCTCTTTTTCATTCTGTTGTGGTATGCCCTTCCACAACCCACTTGCTGTGTCTGTTAACCGTTTCTTTTTTTCCTTTTTTTGTCTGAGCCGCTCCCATCCACTCTGCACAGAATCTTATTTTGACACAATTTTTGGCAAGTAAAGATCCTTTCAGAGAAGATTTGCTTGACATCCTCTCTCCTACCTAAATTCATTCCCAGGTAGTTGCCTCATACTGTTAAAGGTTTTATGGAGTTAAGATAAAACAAGTATCCCATTAATGACAGCTCAAGGCTGGGGGTGACTGTAGGTGGCATGGTGGTTAAAGTCCTGGACTCCCACATGGATGACTGTGTCTGAGTCCCAGATCTGGTAGCTTGCGTTCTTACTTTCCTTCTCTCTCTGTCAAATTGAAGAAGAATAAAATACAAATAATAAAATTAAATAAATAATTATTAAAAGAAAATGACAGCTCAAGGCTCATCCATCATGCTTCAAATGAAGTCCATTTCCTATTCCTACAAACCCGGGACCTTGTGAACATGATCTCATATTTTCCATATGACCCGAATGCCATGCAAGTTAGGGAAACACATGACAAAAGTTACAACATTTGGATCAGCAGGTGGTGGGTGGCTAAGGCACTGGATCTCCTACAAGCCCCAGACTCAGCAGTTTGAAAAACGACACTGGGTGCATGTTTTGTGTGCATGCCCAAAATTCTGAGAGAAAAAATGGAGGAGAAAGAATTGCAGCATGGCCAACCCTCCGGGGGGATGATTTCTCACTTATGTTCTCTCTTTGTCTCTCCAGTGAACACACTTACTCTATGGCCAAAACCTGGGAAAACAAAAAGTTACAGGATTTAACAGTGATAAGGACGGAGAAAACTGGAGATGGTTCCTCATTCCCACTTCCACAACCCCAAGTCCAGCTACACTAATCATAAATCATTTGAGCGGGAAGCTCATTGGAGTAGACTGGGAGTTCTCTATTTGTGACTGTGTTGCTCATAACTAATCATAAAATGGCAGTTTGCAAATAATTTTAATTTTTCAGCCCATAATTTTCTGACCTGCTTGTCATTTAGGTAGGTGTTGTGGAGACATGAGATCCGTGGCAAATGAAATGAGGTATTTAAAACTTTTTTTTTTTTTTTTGGTGAGGTTTTTGCTATAAGGTGCATGCGCTCGCCAGACAGAGAGAGACAAGAAACAGAAAGCGAGAGATCACCCCCTAGAGGGGATGGCCATGCCGCAATCCTTTCTCCTCCATTCTCCTCTCGGGATCTTGGGCATGCACACACACACGCCCAGCATGAGTTTAAGCCACTGATCCCGGTACTTGAACCGCAGTCAACTATGTGGTAGTCCAGTGACATAGCCATTATGCCAACTGCTGCTCCCGAGGCCCATTTTCTGTGCTCTTCCCCGGCAGGGCCTTGACACCATGAAACCCTGCCCAGTCTTCTGGTAGAGAGGCTGTCACATCTGTGAGGAAAGAACATCAGCTTGGTTCACGACACATTTAGCACAAAATATTTGTTACTCAGGTCTGGGAGATTAGGTTAGGCTGCTCATCTGTAAGGAAGGATGTCTCTGACCCCTTTCCAACGGTCTTTTCTCAAGTCCTGTTTGCTTTGATATTGTTGATCACTCCTTGAAACTTGTTTCTCATACGGCTCCTATGACATGCTTTCCCCCTTTCATCCTCTTGCTTCTCTGATGATCCTCTCTCTCATCTGAAATTTTTGCCATAGGGCATGTGCATTCATCAGAGAGAGACAGAAAGAGAGGGAAAGTGAGAAATCATCCACCTGCTGGCCTATTTTCCTCTCTCTTTTTAAAAAGTGTACTTATTTATTTTTTTCATTGTCAAAAGAAAGAAGGCTTGGGAACCAGCAGTTAGCGTAATGGCTATGTCGCTGGACTCCCACGTAGTCAACCGCGGTTCGTGTCCCGGACCCGGTGGCTTAAAACTCACGCCGGGCGCGTGTGTGTGCGTGCCCAAGATCCCGAGAGGAGAATGGAGGAGAAGGGATTGCGGCGTGACCATCCCCCCTGGGGGGCGACTTCTCGCTTTCTGTCTCTATGTCTCTCTCTTTCTGGCTGCAGTGAAAACCTCTCCAAAAAAAAAAAAAGAAAGAAGGCTTCTGTTTTTTATTTGCTCTTGTGAGTTCTTTTTAACTGAGTCCTGCTTACTCATTTAATCTAAATTTGTTTTCTTCTCTTTTGGGCTGTTCAACAAATTTGACTATTTCTAATTTGAGGGACTACTGACTGGTTTCGATACCTGATTCTTCCATCATCTGGAGCTGGCTCTTCATCTGCTTTGGCAGTCTTTATTTCAGCGTTAATTTTCATAACTTATTCAGCTGGCAGGTCTCTCTTTTTTTAATTTAATTTATTTTATTTTACTTATTTATATTTTTTTGGAGAGGTTTTTGCTATAGGGCACGTGCACTCACCAGAAAGACAGAGAGAGAAAGAGAGACAGAAAGCGAGAAATCACCCCCTGGGGGGATGGCCACACCGCAATCCCTTTTCCTTCGTTCTCCTATCAGGATCTTGGGCATGCATGCACACACACCCAGTGTGAGTTTAAGCCACTGGGTACGAGACTCAAACCGCAGTCAACTACATGGGAGTTCAGTGACATAGCCATTACGCCAACTGCTGGTCCCGGTCTCTCATTTTTAAGACCACCACTTGGGACTGTTCATCTTCTTTGTCACTGTGATTACCATCTTCATCTAGGAGCTGAGGCTGGATTCTTGGACTCCATGGTGGGCCCTTCCCTGTAGCCAAACCACTCCTTGAAGTGGGCCAGGAATGATGGCTCAGAAGGCCACATGTATGGCACCTGGTTCTGCTTGCTCATGCTAGCTCTCAAAAAGTTTATTTTTTTATTCACGAGAGAGAGTGCACACTCCTGGTGAGGTCTTGTCATGCCTTTCCCAGCCCTCCAGCTTGTCATGATCTTGGGTACGTACATACCTGGTATATTATCAGGTCCGGTTGGGATCCAGACCTGTGGTTGGCCATGTGGCTTCTAGCACTGCAATTCGGTAAGCTGCTGTCTGTATCACCAAGGCTGGGCCTGATGATCACACTTTGATTTCACGTTTCTTTCCATTCCATCTCCCCATAACTACTTCCTGAGGCTTAATCCTTGGTCCCTGAATTCCTCATGCTGTAAACTTTCTTTCTCTCTCTTTTTTATTTGCTAGAGGGTGTGTGTGCTTACTGGAGAGAGAGAGAGAGAGAGAGAGAGAGAGAGAGGAAGAAAGCAAGAAAGTACTCCCTCCCCTGAGGGGGGATGGCCATGCTGTAATCCCTTCTCTCAGGATTTGGGGCAAGCATGCACACACTCCTGGAGTGTTTTTCAAGCCACAGGGTCCAGGATTCAAACTGTGCAGTCAGCCATGTGGGATCCAGCTGCCTTCACCACCACACCACCAACTGGCTCACTTGCTGTACTCTTTATTCTAGTGAGTTGTCCCTGACTTCAAATATATCTCTTGGTCTTCGTTTTATTAACTCTTTAACGCCAATCAATTATATCCAACTACCAAAAAGGTATGTCCACTTGGATGCCTGGTTCCAGCGTTCTTCTCCCTGTAATGTCAGCAAGGAAGTAGCTCTTTTCTCAGCTTCCCTATTTCTGTCACTAGCTTCATTTTTCTTCCTTCTGTGTAGATTTCAGACTTTAAGCATTATCAACACTTCCTTCTATACATGTCCGTTTTCAGCTCCACACTCTCTTAAAACAGGAGGAACCACATCTTATTGATTCTTTCTTCAAAAATGTTTCTCCCACCCATCCTCTCTGTTCCATAGCCAGCGACGCTTTCCTAGCTGAGGCTTTCATCACCGCACACCTGGATTACTGCAAGAACCTGTTTATTGGTCTCCCTTAATCTCATTTTTTCTCCTCTTTAATTCGTCCTATACAAGTGGCCAGGATGATTTTCCTAGACCATCACTGTTTGTTCTTTCATTGCCTAGTACCTGTCTTCAAAGCCTGGCCAACCTCTCTGAGTTGATGTCTAAAATGTTTTATGCATCTGCCCCATCCTACCTACCTAACTTTACCTTACCTGATCTCAAATGGGTATTCTCCCCTCCAACATACTCTTTGTAGGATGCATGCACTCTCCAGAGAGAGATAGAGAAGAAACTGTGAGAGGGAAATTGAGAAATCACCCCTAGGGGGGATGGCCATGCCATAACCCTTTCCCTTCCAATCTCTTTCTGGGACCTTAGACATGCACACACAGGATCCTGGTGTGAATTTCAAGCTGCTGCAGCTGGAAAACAAACCACTGTCAGCCATTTGGGAATTTAGTACCTTAACCACTATACCACCTACTGTCCCAAGATTCCCCTTTTTTTTTTAGAAGAATTATTTTACTGTATTTATTTATTCTTTTATTTTAATTTGACCAGAGAGGGAGAAAGAGAGAGAGAAAGTGAGAAATCAAGTCACCAGGCCCGGGACACAAACCTTGGCCATGTGAGTCCAGCACCTTTAACCACCACGCCACCTGCTGGCCCCAGGTTCTCATACTCTTAAAAGCTCAATTTCATTTTTGATTTTATTTCTTTGTTCACGAAGTTTCATCTATTATTTTTTGTTTAATTAATTAATTAATTTTAATTTGACTAGAGGGGGACAGAGAGAGAGAGAGGAAAGTGAAAAAGCAAGCTGCCAGGTCAGGGAATTGAACCACAGTTGGTCATGTGGGAGTCCAGCACCCTTAACCATTATGCCACCTGCTGACTCCTCATCAACTTTTTAGGTTTGTTTCCATTCATCTAAATCTTACCATACTTCTTATTTATTTATATATATTTTTGTTACAGGGAGAGAGACAGACAGAGAGAGAGAGGGAAAGTGAGAAATCATCCCCCAGGGAGGAGATGCCACAATCTCTTCTCCTCCATTTTCGTCTTGGGATTTTGGATGTGCACACACATGTGCCTGGCATGGTTTTCAAGTTGCTGCATCCAGGACTCAAACCATAAAGTTGGACATGTGGGATCCAGCTGCCTTAACCTCCACACTGTCTGCTGCTCCTAAATCTTACCATACTTTAATTTCTCAAATGTCAGTGTGCATAGGAATCCCAGTGTGCATATACATTTTTAAAATTTTATTTTTTAGAGGTTTTTGCTATAGGGCACTTGCACTTGCCAGAAAGACAGAGAGACAGAGAGACAGAAAGCGAGAAATCACCCTCCAGGGGGGATGACCACGCCACAATCCCCTTCTGCAATCCCCTTCTCCTCTCGGAATCTTGGGCATGCACGCACACGCGCCCAGCATGAGTTTAAGCCGTCGGGTCCGGGACTCGAACTGCTGTCGACTACATAGGAGACCATCAACAAAACCATTACACTAACTGCTGGTTCTTCCCAAGTCAGTTTCTACCATTTCTTAGGTGAGGATAGGAGGTTTATTTCTTTGATAGGCAGTTGCAATTCTGATTGCAGTTTCTTAGAGAGAGTTACAAATAAGAGAGAAGGAAAACAGAGTGTCAAATAACTGGTTTGTACATACTTTTGGAAGCTGGGGAGTGTGTTGGGCCTTGCTCTGTTAGACTCACTGTTCCTTTGGGTGTCTGCCTCTTCTTTACTCTTTACTTCCACTTTTTATTTTGAAAATTTGCAACCCTGCAGGAAAGTTCAAAGAAGCGTACAGTGCATACCAGCATGTCCTTCAGCTGAATTTACCAGCACTCTGCACATCTGCTTGGTCTCTGTGTGTGACCTAAACCACTTAAAAGTAAGTAGCAGACACTTCATCCTTAAATACATTAACGGGCCTGCTCCGTGACACAGCTGTAATATGAAGAAATCTTACAAAGAGAAGCCGGATCTCACATGGCAACTGCAGTTTGACTCCCCAGCCTGGTCAGCCTGAAACGTGTGCACAATCTGATGGGCTAGAGGATCGGAGGAGGGGATCACAGCAGGGACAGACCCTGTGGAGGGGCTCCTCTCTATCTCATTCACTTTCACGTGTGTGCACACTTGCACTATCACGAAGAAAGAAAATAAACACTTCAGCATACAGCTCCTAACAGTGAAATTCTTCTACAAAACTGAGACCATTATCACGCCTAAGAAAATGAACCTTAGTTCAATAATGTCATCCAACAGTTTACATTTTCATTTCTCTATGATCCCCAAATATATTCTTCACATCCTTTTACCCACCCCACCAACCAGAATACAACTGTCATGTCTAGCCTTTTATTATCGTTTCTTTCTTTTCTTTTTTCTTTCTTCATTCCTTTCTCACTCTTTCTCTTTCTTTTTGTCAAAAGGCATGTGCACTTGTCAGAAAGAGAGAGAGAAAACACCCCCTGCGGGGTGTGGTCATGTTGAAACCCCTTTTCCTCCATTTCTCCATCCTGTTTGGATTATGAGCACGCACACATGGGGCATGTTTTTCAAGGCACTGGTGCCGAGATTCAAACCATAGTTGGCCATGTGGAATTCAGTTCTTTTAACACTGGGTCACAGGGCCAGCCCTATTCTATTATATTTTTTTCATATTAAATTTTTTTTATTTTAATTTACTGTACATTTTTAAATTTGGGGGAGTCCCTATTCTATTTCTCAAGTTTATTTTTATCTAGGACTATGGTGTGTCTGATATAGGACCCAGTAACTATGTGTGGGTAATTAAATAAAATTAATTAAAATTTAAAACCAGTTCATCAATCACCTACCCCATTTCCAGCACTTAGCAGCCACATTTGGCTAGGGGTGACCACATGGGACAGCACAGAGAGACTATTTCCTCATCCCAGAAAAGTCTATGGGCCTACACTGGTTTTTAACAATTGCCTACCTTTCTTTTTTCTTCCTTTTATAACATTGACTTGCATTTTAAAGAGTCAAGGCCAGTTGTCTTCTAGAAAGTCCCACATTTCAGATCGTCTGTTTCATTAAGATAAGTTTCAGAAAAGATACTTTTGGCAATAGCCCTATGCAGAGGATGTGGCGTACATCTTTGTAGGTCGCTAATGTCGGGTGGTTATTGGCAATGTCTATAGGATGAACGCAATAAACTCTCACTGAAGAAATGACTCGGTACCAGGCATTTCCTAAGGACTTGGGAGCTTGCTTTCAGATACTAGAGACAGAGTTTATTTGATTGCCGGAGCCTCTACCACTATTCTGAAAACAACACAGAACAATGCTCTGTGACATGAAGTGAAGTCTGAAATGACACAGTGACTGACAAGCTGCATGGAGGAGAGGGATGGATCTAGAAGGGGTGGCCCTTATGCCACTGCTCCATGCCCAGACTAATTTCTTTCTTCTTTTTATTTATTTATTTATTTATTTATTTATTTATTTATTTATTTTCAACTTTAGAGAGAGAGCAAAAAAGCAAGCCACCAGGTCCGGGACTCAAACTGCAGTCAGCCACATGGGAGTCCAGTGCCTTAACCACCATGCCACCTGCTGGCCCCCAGACTCATTTCAATGATCCTAAACTCTAGCTGGTTGCTTTCGGGAGGGGGAGGGAGCTTGATGAAACACCTGTGACCTAGCTAAGTATGCAGCTGTTTCCTGAGTGCCCAAGGAAATATTCTAGAAAGAAAAGGTGGCCAGTTCAAAGAGCAACCTGCCAGTCGCTCTCCTATGGTTGTACCCAAGAGTCTAGGGCAGGTTTTGGGCCTGGGAGTGTCTGGGGAAACATCAAAGTCTAGTTTTTCACTGCTTTTCTTGCCACTTCCTGTGGATACCTTCCCTTCTACAAAATAGACCAGAGAAAGAAGAGAGGGAAGGAGTAGAAGCCAGAAAGAACATTTTTGTTCAAGTTTTTAATTTTAAATTTGCCCGAGGGTGCCTGAGTTTGCCAGAAAGAGACAGAGAGGGAGAAACACCTTCAAGTGGGGTGTGGTCATGCCACCATCCATTTCTCCATCCCTTGCAATTTGGGGCACTTGCACACACAGAACCAATGTGTTTCCTAAGCCACTTGTCTGGGACTTGAACCACAGTCAGTCATGTGGGATCTGGCTCCCTGAACTGTCATACCATGGGGCTGACCCTGAGAACATTTTGGTTTAAAGAACTGAGCATATGATCCCAACTGCCAGAATAGCACAGGAAAGTCATAGCTGCAAAACAAGGAGTTCCTGCCCATTGCTGAGAAGGTTCCGCTGGAACTGCTCATGTCCTTTGAACTGTCCAAGAGGTGAGGAAGGCAGAGATCATGGGACCTATGGGCCATCCTCAGTTACCCACTGACCCTGGGAACTTGGAAATACCAGGGACTCCCCTGTCTGAAGGTATAGTCTAAAGAAGGAAGGCGTTGATCTGAAGTTGGTCAGCATAGAGGAAAAGAAATTGTTGGAAAGATTATGGGACCATCAGGCCCTCTGACCTACTGTGGAGACTCAAAGCCTGTTGCCATTGTACTTTCCAGTTCTAAAACGGACTTCTCTGTTAGAATTCCAGACCTTCCTGGAACCTTCTGATCATCTGGTCTCCCGTGTAGTTTGCTTCCAGGGAGCGAGCGTGCTGGTCGGACTGAAGCGTCTGTGTGGCCCACTAGCCAGTTAACATCCACTTTTTTTTTTTTTTTTTTAAGAATTATTTATTTCATTTTATTTGATATTATTATCTTTGAAAATTTTGCTATAGGGCATGTGCATTCACCAGAGAGAGACTGAGGGAAAGTGAGAAAGCAAGCTGCCAGGTCTAGGACTTGAACCGCGGTCAGCCATGTGGGAGTCCAACATCTTAATCATCATGCTACCTGCTGGCCCCAACATCTGATTTTATTCTCAGGCCTCTGGGAGTTTGTGGGTCTAAGTCAGTGGTCCTGAGTGAAGTGATTCTGGATGAGGCCAGGCTCAGGGTGGTGATGCACTTACCCAGGGAAGACCTATCTGGGAAGCTGGCTGGCCCTCCTCACTGCTCATCGGTTTCCAACTTCAACTGTGCCCATGTCACAGATGAGTAAATTCCAGGGTAGCCCCAGGTCTAAGAGCTCTTTCATGCACTAGTTCCTTCATATCATCCCACACTGTATCTTCCAAGTATTTCTCTTCTTTTGCTACCACCATCAATTCAACCCACATTGTATCATTAAGATCAATGCTTCTATTTATCAAACCTTCTGTTTGCCCAGCAGCCCCAGAGAAGACATTAGTGTCCTATTTTAGGGATCAATAGAGGCTAATTAAGACCATAAGCTGAGAGAGCTAAGACTCAGATCTGTCTACCTCTACTTATTATTAAGTAAAAAATATGGCCAACTGTGGTGCCGTGGTACGTGCTGCTCAAGTGGTGCTGGATCTATGTGGAAGACGGCAGGTTCAGTTCTCTGCTTGACCTGTACATGGCAGTGGTGTGTGCCCGTGATCCTGGTTGGCTAGAATATCTGGGGCTGGAAGATAGGGAGTGAGCAGGATTTCAGGGAGAGAGCCTTTTGAGATACTTGTCTCTCTTTCTCTCATTCCATCTCTCACTCTTCTGTCTCTCACTCTCATAAAAAAATAAACTTTCATAAAATAAAATATAAAATAACATAAAACTGCCTACATAAACTAAGAAAACTTCCCAGAAAAGTACAGCATCCTTAGTGTGCTTTCTAAGAATTCCCTCATTCTGAGAGTGGACAACAGGATCTTTACGCACCAAAGTAATAAATAAACTAATACATAAAAAAGAAAGACTCCGCCCTGATTGGAGAAGGCACTCCTGCAGTTGTGTCTGGTGTGAGGAGCATTAGAAGCAGGTCTGGAGCATCCCAGAGGATTCTGCCTGCTAGCCGACCTTGGTGCAGGAAACAAATGCCACCTAGATGTGGAAGCGTGAGTGGGCACGTGATGGATGTTCTATTCTCCACAGGAAAGAGAAAACTTTGGGTCGGCAGATGGTATAGTGGTTACATTGCTGGACTCCCACTTGGTTGACTGTGGTTTGAGTCCTGGAACCGGTGGTTTGAAACTCACGCCAGGTGCATTTGCATGCATGCCCAAGTTCCTGGGAGGAGAACGGAAGACAAGGGATTGCAGTGTGGCCATACCCCCTAGGAGGTGATTTCTTACTTTCCCTCTCACTATCTCTGTCTCTCCAGCAAATGCATGCATCCTATAGCAAAAATTTCTAAAAAAAAAAAATAAATAAATAAAAAACTCAGTAGTTGTGCTCTTGGCTTGGGAGTGGGTCCCCCCAGGGTACTCTAGACAATGGTGACATCTCCCCCACCTCCCTCCCAGAACCTGAATCAAAGGGCGGTCTGGTTTGTGGCTTGCCAATGAGGAGAGTATAGTTAATATTAAACATCTGGGGCAGGCCTATGACCTCTTAAAGTTTTAGTTTTTTTTCTTTCCCAAGACTTTTTAATTTCTGAAAACAAAATATTTGAATTCTGAGTAATCTGAATACTCAGGAAATATGCTTGAAAGTTATACACATGACAATCTGTGGCAGAGTCAAGGACAAACATGAGTGTTCCAGGCAGGTCACAATTCCGAGTTCCTTTAAAGCAATGCCCTTGGGCTAGCCCCATAGCATAGAGGTTAAGGGAACATGATCTCACATGGCTGACCATGAGGGTCGAATCCTAGCCCCATTGGCTTGAAAAACATGCCAGGTACATGTGTACATTCTTCAAATCCAGACAGGATGGAGAAATGGAGGAGAACCATGACCATGCCCCATTAGGGGGTGCTCTCTCCCTCTCTCTTTCTCTGTCTCTCTGATGAGTGCACATCCCCTCTGGTAATAAAACAAACAGACAAGAAATAAATAAGGCAATAGTTTCTGTATACTTAGTCAACATTTCTTAACATTTGAACATATGAACAGTATTTCTGTTTAAAATAAGAATTTATAACACAGGAGCGAGTCTTCAAAAAGTTTATGGGAAACAATGCATAGATTTCAAAAAAAGTTTACATCAAAATAAACTTCTACTTTAATTCCATTTTTCACAAACTTTTTGAAGTCCCCTCATATAAATATCATTGGACATGACATAAATAACATTTGAACTTAGAGACTTGTTTTTCATTTAACTTTGTTTGTTTTTTTATTTTTTTTGAGAGATTTTTGCTATCCTCACTGGAGAGATACAGAAAGACAGAAAGATAGAAAGCAAGAAAGCACCTCTTAGGGGAAATGGCCACACCACAATCCCTTCTCCTCCATCCTCCTCTTTGGATCTTGGGCACGCGTGCACACACACACACACACACACACACACACACACACGTGTGAGTTTCATGTTGCTGGGTCCAGGATTTGAACCATAATTGGCCACGTGGGAATCTAATGCCTTAACCACTATGCCCTCTGCTGACCCTTAACTTTTTTTTTAATCACTGATAGCTAAGTAAATGAATATAGACACAAAGTCTTAAATTTATTTTTAAATTTTATTTAAAAATTCTTTTTCTGTTTAGCTAAGCTGTCCTCACTTTTCGGCAATTTATATTTTCTTTCTAACATTGTCATTACTGTTCTAATTTAAAAAAAAATTATTTGTAGAGGGCATGTGTGTTTGTCAGAGACAGAGACAGAGAGAGAGAGAGAGAGAGAGAGAGAGAAAACCTACTAGTGAGGTGAAGCATACCACAATCCCTCCTCCACCATGTCTCCACCCTGTTGGGATTTCGAGCACCTATGCTCAGGTCAGGACTTTAACTGCACAATTGACCATGTGGGTTTTTGTTTTGTTTTTCAGTTTTTGCTATAGGGTGCATGTGCTCATTAGAGAGAGAGAGGGGAAGAAACAGAAGTGAGAAAGTGAAAAAGCAACTCCCAGGGGTATAGCCACATTGCAATCCGTTCTCCTCTTGGGATTTTGGGAACACATGCACATGCGCTCAGCATGTCTATTGAGCCAGCGGGCCTGGACTCAACTGTGTAGTCAGCCTTGGGTTCTAGCCGTCTTAACCGTTAGGCCATTGGGCCTAAGCCATGTGGGATCCTGCTCTCTTAATCAGTAGGCCATGAGGACAGCTTTTTTTAAAAAATGTTAATCTTTTAATCCAAATATCTTCTTGGGAGCCACATTAAAAACTTTCATATTCAGATAATATAATAAGGTACAGTATAATGCAGTAAGTGGCACTACACTGTGCATTACTCAGTTTCTGAATTTTGGCCGGAGGAGACAACCAAGTTGAGCAGACGTTCAGCTGACTGATCTCAGGGTTGGTAGCAATTGCCTGTAATTATGTTGCAAAAATATCATGGGAGATAGCTGGCACAGGCTGGCGCCTGGGAGGCATGGCTTTCAGTGTCCACTGGAACATACTGTCTACTCCAGCAGACAATTAGCATTTTGCAGTGATGTAAGGTCTCTCAGGAGCAAAACTGAGATAACAGGAACATATTCCTGGTCATGTCAGCACTGTTTTGTTTTAATTTTTTAAAAATTTATTATTTATTTATTTTAAAAGAATTATTTTATTTAATTTTATTCATCATCATCATCATTATTATTTTTTTGACCAGAGAGAGACAGAGAGAGAGAGGGAGAGAGAGAGAGAGAAAGGGAAAGTGAGAAAGCAAGCTGCTGGGTCTGGGACTTGAACTGTAGTCAGCCATGTGGGAGTCCAGTGCCTTAACCATCACACCACCTGCCAGCCCCAGTCAGCACTGTTCTGTGTCCCTTACACAAGGGGCATCCTGACCAATGATTTCATCTGTCTCCAGACATGGTAGGAAGGCATCGGACTGAGACCTGGGTGTGAATCTATGACCTTGGGCAAAACATCTGACTTCTCAAAGCCTCAGTGTCTCCCTTGTAAACGATGATGATACCTTCTCAGAGAGTTAACAGAGATCATTCTGAGGTTGTAGAATACGTAGAATACACTTATACTGAAACACTATGTAAATAATTGACAAGCAATGGTCCTCTTTCCATGAACCCTCAATAGCCTTAGTAACATATTACTGCTTTGAAGAGTTAGTTTCAGAGTCCAGGACTGGCTCAAAAGGATGACTTCTGGAGCTGGACAGTGGCACAGGCTAAAATGCTCTGAGGCAGACCTGTGTGGGAAGATTCTGGATTTGTGTCTAGAGACCTCCCTGGGTATGCTGGGCATGCACGTGCCCATGATTTGGGGCTGGCTGAGTGGGTCAGTGGCTCTTGGTATGGAGTGGATCATGGTATCGAGACCCTGTTGAGGGGTGTGCTATCAGTTTCCATCTCTCTGTCTCTGTCTCATGCACTAAATAAATAACAAACTGTATGTATATATACAGTCTGATTTCTGAGATCGGCAAATGTTCAGCACACAGTGTGTGCTTGGTAATGCTGTGACGTTTGCTGTGGACACCGTCCTGGATGAGCAGTGGCAAACATAGGCTTTGAAGTCAGACAGACTGGCCAGGGCTGCACTTGACTGTACCCTTCTGCCATCTTAGGAGAACAGCTTGTCCGCAGGATGCAAGTCTTACTAGGCTGTGCTGTCACGCCTACACTCAACTCCAGTCCTGGAACTGTTCATGGTTTCCCCAAGCAGCAGGCTCACTTCTCGGCTTAGCCTATTGTTCCCCGGAGGATGCTCTTCTTCCTTCTCTCATCTTCTGCCAGGCTAACTCACCCCTCTTCTCAGCTTCCCCAAAGAGTTGCCTCACGCCCAAGACTTGACTAGTGCCTTTCCATCTGCCACTATCTCTTCATCTATTCCTCTGGTCATTGTAATGTACGGACATTGCTTAGTCAGTGGTCTACCCCTCTCCCCTACCTTTGTGTGTGTGTGTGTGTGTTAGAGTGTGCATTCGCTTGCCAGAGAGAGATGGGTGGATGGTGAGGGAGGCCACAGTCCCCAGTAGGGCATGGTCACACCACAATCTCCTCTCCATTTCTCCAATCTATTGGGATTTTTTTTTTTTAAGAGAAATTTTTGCTATAGGACATGTGTACTTACTGGAGAGACAGAGACAGAAAGCATGAAATCACCCTGAGGGGACAGGTGGCAACACCACAATCCCGTCTCCTGTGTTCTCCTCTTGGAATTTTGGGCAAGCATGCACATGTGCCCAGCTTGAGTTTCAAGCTGCCAGGTCTGGGACTTGAACTGCAGTCAGCCATGTGGGAGACCAGTCGCCTTAACCATCACATCACTTGTTGGCACCTTGGGACTTTAGATATGTACACACATGCACCCTTGGGGCTGAGTTTGAGTCATCTGGTTGGTCATGTGAGATCCAGCTCCCTTAACCATGGCCGCGAGGTCAGCCCAGCGTCTTCTACTTTAATATTAATAGCATTTTTTAGTATATAGCAAGTATAGAGTTTAGTGCCTTAGGTATGTTATCTCACTGAAGTCTATCCTTCGAAGTAGGTATCGGTACAAATGAGGAAACTAAAGCTCAAGAGGATAAATGACTTGCCCAAGGTCATCCGAAAACAAGCAGAAGAGCTGCGATGTAAACCCAGGCCTGCCTGACGCCAGACCCTTTGCAGTCAGTTGTACTTCTGAGGACTGGCAGGGCTGAGCACAGTGAAGGCACACAGTAAGCACTCCACAACAGTAGCTATTGTTACTTTGACCTGACTAGCCTCTGTGGGTAAGGTATCTTAACCCACAGATGCTCACGCGTGTGGCACAATACCCCAGCTAAGGTTGACTTAATGCACGGAGACTGCAGTAGAGCATCCTTATGAGCAAGGACCCTGTGTCTGGCTTCTGTAATATGTCCAGAGCACCAGTGTTTTGTTTTTAATTGCCAGAGGGTGAGTGTGCTCACCAGAGACAGAGAGAGAGGGAGAAAGCGTCCCCCAATGGGGTGTGGTTACAATCTCATCTCGCTGGGATTTTGGGCATGCATGCACATGTACCAGGTGTGTTTTTAAGGAGCTGGGGCTAGGATTCGAACTGCACTCAGCCATGTGTGATATGGTTCCCTTAATCGCTAGGCTAAGGGGTCAGTCCTCCCCTTTTAAAGATTCATTCCTTCTGAGAGAGACAGAGTGAGAGTGAGAGGTCTAGAGCCCCCCACCCCCACCCCAGCCGGACTTTGACACTATGATCCACTCCCAGCCTCAGCCAACCAAGATCATGGGCACAGATGTACCTGCTTTACTCAGGGAGGTCTCTAGTCTCGAGCTGGGAACCCTTCCATGTAGGACTGCCTCACAGATTGCTGTGTTTTACAACTACACCAGCATCCGGCCCCACTGCTGATTGTTTCTCAATAAATGACAGATGTGTGTTTTCTATTACAATCTCTGAATTTTTTTGAAGGATTTTGCCAAGGGGTATGTGCACTTGCTGGACAAAGACTGAAGAGACAATGAGAGGGAGAGTGAGAAATCACCTCCCAGGAGAAATGGCCATGCTCCAAGCCCCTCTCCTGGGATTTTGGGCATGCATGCACCTGCACCTGGCACGATTTTCAAGCCACCAGGCCTGGGACTTGAATCTCAGTTGTCGTGTGGGAGTCCAATGCCTTAACTAGCATGCCACCTGCTGGCCTCCACAATCTCTGTATTTAAGAGATGTTTAATTTCTCATTTTAGCTCCTCTCCACTTCTTTTTATTTTATAGGGAGATTTTTCTATAGAGTGCATACACTTGCCAGAAAGACAGAAAGCAAGAAATCATCCCCCAAGAGGGATGGCCACGCTGCAATCCCTTTTCTTCTATTCTTCTCTCATTATTTTGGGCATGCTGGTGTTGAGTTTTAAGCTGCCAGATCTGGGACTCAAACCACAGTCAACTATATGGGAGTCCAGCGACATATCCGTTACTCCATCTGCTGGTCCCCTGGTGTGAGTTTTAAGCTGCTGGATCCAGGACTCAAACTGTGGTTGACAACATGGGAGTCCAGGGATGTAACCATTCTGGCAACTGCTGGTCCCTCCTTTCCACTCACTTCTGAGTGAGGAGGGATGAGACTACCAAGGGGACCCAAGAAAACAACCAAAGCTGCTCTTAGATAAGACACACGGGAACCACCAACCATCTAAATAAACGTCTTCTTTATTTTACCAAATATAATTTATCAGTTAAGTTGACATCTGTCAATTCAGTTATAGTAACTATAAATAATTCTCTTAAGACACAGTTCTGTAACTTTTTAAGGATACGAGAGTAAACCAATATTGCTCCTTGCAGCCAGGCCAAAAGTACATGCAGTTGGTGCAATCAGGGGAAAAGAAATGTATCTCCCATGACAGTCCACCTCATTTTCTTTCCCTCTCACCCCTCAGTCCTCCCTCTGCTCACACACACAGGGCCTGGCCATGCCTACCTTTCTGTGTTTTAGGCAAAGGACGCTTCAGAGTCCTCTGGGACAGCCTGGCTGAACTCCAGAGATGAGGACGGGCTTAGTGAGAGGGACAAGGGGAGGCTGGAGTTCACAGGGCACAGTCTTAGGGGCAGAGGAGTTGGTTCTGGGTGCCTGAACAAGAAGAATCTGGCATGGCGCGAGTGTTTTGAGATGGAGAAAAGGTGGAAGAAGGCCAGAGGGAAGGGCAGAAACAAGTTCAGGCTGGTGTTAATGAACCCCGTTGGTCACAACTCTGACTAGGTAACCTCTACGATGCCCTTCACCCCTAAGGTTCTATGAGTCCAGAAGATGGCCCGAGTGGGAGTGGCGGGAGAGAAAAGACAGTCTCTGGGGACAGGCACGGTGTTGGGAGGAACAGGGTCATCGCCAAAGCCTTCTTTGGAGGTGGGTCCTTTAGACTACAGAGGGGAGGGTTTATGGAAAGGCTTCTGCCTAAGGCTAGAAAGTGGGCAGCTAAAGGCCCCAGTGTGTGCACCGGCTGAGTTAGCCAGACTTCTGAGCAAGTGGTTCAGAAGAGCAATGTATGGGGAAGAGGTGGAGGCTCCAGTTTTCTCCAATTTTGAACGGCGTAGAGAAATGTAGAAGCAGTCAGTTGCCATTCAGTCTCCTAGTTCTAAATCCTCTCTTGGGTGCTTGGTGAGGAGAGGCAGAGGAAAGGGAAGGTGAGGAAAGGGAGTTCTGGGAAATGAACACTGATAGAGTGATGGGGCTGGTGGCTCTGGCTGCGGTCAGCACTGCACAGAGGTGGGACCTAGGAGGGGGAAGGAGGCAGAACCTGGCTTGGTAGCAGAAATAAACACTAAATACTTACAAGGGAATTTCTCTGCCAGACTGAAAGGGGCATATGGCCTTTGGAACCTGGGGAGTGGAGTGAAATTGGAGCTGCATTTCCCTTACTACTGGCTAACCAGTGCCTGGCACAGTACCTAACACATAGTAGGCACTTCATGAGTGTTGCTTAATGAATGTTTCAGACCATGTCTATGAAGAGCTCATCTTGGGAAGGCTGCGTATTTGTTGAATTAATCAATGAATGAATGAACATTTACTGGCAGACACCAACAGAGATGAAAACTGATACCATGATAAAGTGAGTGGTTTTAGGAAGTGACAAGAGTCCAAGGTGGTCACGTGATTATGTCCTCAGGAGGAACAGTAACCATGAAACTCCCCAGTGACCCTCCACCTTCAAAGCATTCTCCACATACCCATGCTCTGTCCCTAAGCCTGGGACCTGACCTGGCAAGCTCTGGGGAAGGTAGTGCTTAGAGACAATTAGAGATGAAGGCTGAACAGAAACAAAGGATCAGCTCTCTGGGCCTAAGGAGGTTGTGGATCTTGGGACACCAATGGGGAGACATGGGTCAACAGGGCGACCAGGCCACTGCTCATTTCTTTCTGGATGTAACAGTCAACTGGGAAGAGATCTGAAGGAGGGGTTGATGATGTCGATCAGGCAATCAGCCATGTGCCCAAATTGGAGTCAGTGTGCTTTACTGTTTCTAAGAGCAGGAGGGCCTAGGGTCAGAGGGCAGAGGGCAGGGCTGGGAACATGGGGGACTGGAGCAGCTGTCTCCTGCCCAGCACTTTGAAGTTGGTCCATTTCTTCAAAAGGATGTATGTGGGGGAGTGTTACTTATCCCTCTGTTCAACCAAAAAAAAAAAAAAAAAAAAAAAAACAAAAATTAAAAAAAAAAGCCATAATCCACCCCTAGCAGCACTGAGCCCTAAATCATGAACACTCACATGCATGGAATTCTTAGGGAGGCCTCTGGATATGAATCTGGAATCTTCCCATGTGGATTGGCCTTGCAGAGCATCGTATTTTACTCCTGTGCTACCATCTAACCCTTATTATTACATTAGCATATTAATTTTTATATGTGATGTAAGTAAGCATTCAGCTACTTTTCTTTTTCTTATTACTAGAAGGTGCATGTGCTCACTAGAAGGAGGAGAAGGAGAGAGAGCACTCCGCAGTGGGGTGTGGTCACACTGCTGTCCCCCTCTTTCATTTCTCCATTTCATCAGGAGTTAGTACACACATGAACATTAGCCTGGTATGTTTTTTAAGCTGCTGGATTTGAGATTTGAACTGCAGGTGACATGTGAGGATCCAGCACAAAAAACAAAAATTAAAAAAAAAAAAAGAGAGAAAGAACAAAGCCAAAAACCAGAGCCCATTCATAAATGGTTTCTCATTAGGGCCAAGACTGAGGTTGCCAAACCACAAGTCCCCAGATCCTAGACAGAAACCCCCTGCCCTAATAATCCACCTCACCTGGAGGCACCCACCATGAAATTGCACTTGGTGATTGTCTCAGAAATCTACGTGTACTGCTTATCTCAGTCCATTGTCCTTCCTAAATTCTTGCTATACAAACTTGGCTCAATGTATAAAAATTCCCATTGAAAATAATGAGAATTTGGTATCAAAGTGAAGTCTTAGAAATAGGTGGGAGTGTAGAGTGGGGTAGCGGTAAGGAAACAAAAAAGAAATTCAAATAGAAAGTGCAGAGGAGTGGGGGAAAGGTGGAGTGACTAAGTTAGTCCCCGACATCTGAGTCTCGGTCCCCAATGAGCCAGAGGACATGGAAGCTGAGTGCTAGGAGCCCAGTGCCAAGCAGGTCCCCCAGAGCAGTCAAGTACGGGATGGAGAAGTTGTCTGGGTCCAGGCCGCGACCCCACATCCAGTGCACCATCCAGTCTGCGATGTACAGGAGAATCAGCACCTGCAGAGACAGAAGAGCCCAACTCGTAGCTATCCCCTCTCCAGGGGGAGCCAGAGGCCACACGATCGGGCCCATTCAGGGCATCTCAACGCTAGGCCAGCCAGTGTCCTTATGCTGGGACAGCTCATCTTTCCACCCCGGCAAGCTACAACCACCTTGGGCAGACAACAGACATAATGCGACCTCTTCAGAGACAAAGATACTACTACTACCCAGGGTCACCCAAGTCGGCATTACCATCTGCTCCCTGATTTACCAAAGACAGCCTTCTTAATCGAAATCCTGTGTGTTGCAGGAATTCAGCCCTCTCGCCTCTAATTCTGGATTCCCCCATCCTTGGGTCACTGTAATTCCTGCCAATGTGGGCCTTTCCTGGAGAACGGCAGGATGTTGGCAGCTGGAGTCAGCTCTTCCCACAGGGGTTTTTTGTCTGCGCATAGTGGTATATGGACAGTGCTTGAAGCTTCTGCCTGCATGGCTGAGTAACAGCTCATTCTCCCAAGCTGGCTTTCTCCTGACTCCTTCCAGTCTACTGCTATGGACTCGAAGAATGCAAGTTTATTTTCACGTTAGTCCCAGCAGACAATGCAAACCGACTCAAAATACATTTGGGCTGTCTGCCGCTTTGACTGACCTTGCCCTTGCTTACCTTCTACTACTACAGATCATTAAGAATGATCTAGCTCAGAATCCCGCTCATGGGCCCAGGACCGCCAGCATCGACAATAGCTAGGAACTTCTTAGAAATGCAAAATTTCATGCCCCGCTCTGGACCTCCTGAATCAAAACCTGCATTTTATTATTCTTATGCTTACTGTAATTTTTGCAAGACGGCATGTGTATTTGCCGAACAGAAAGACAGAGAGGGAGGGAGAGGTAGAAAGCACCTCCCAATGGGGTGTGGTCAAGGCACAATCCCTTCTCCTACATTTCTACACCCTGTTGGGATTTGGGGCATGCATGCACATGCACCTGGCATGTTTTCAAGCCACTGGGTCTGGGATTGGAACTGTGTAGTTGGCCATCTGGAATCTGACTCCTTTAATCACCAGGCCATGGAGCCAGCCTCCAAATCTGCATTTTAACAAGATTTACATACACTTTTAAGTTGAAGATACACTCAGGCTAGAACACTATGGCAGTGGGGCAAGCCCGCATCTTCTACAAGCTCTGTACAATGCTTGACATCTCGGCTCCCGAAATGACTGTGTCCGCGTGAGAATGACATGGTTTCTAAGGGTTACACTCCCACACTGTCATTTGGGAGGTTTCACTCTCAACTGTATTTTGCAAATACAGTGGTATGAAAATTCTAGCCTCACGCCCAGATGCAGAAACCAGGTCCTGTAAGGGACCCAGAAGGCAGAATTGACACCTATTTTTAGGCAAACATGTTTGTTCTCCTGTTCTCTCACCAAGGAAGCCAGAGGTGACAGTTCCAGCACCCTTCACATTCCTCTTGCCCTACACACAGCTGTCTTGTACTGTCATGGCCCTGGCCCTGACCTTGGGTGAGTCCAAGGTGGCCACGTGGCCAGAACTTCACACCATTTCCAGCAGCTGCAGCAGAGTCCCAAATAAAGAGCATGGCCAGGAGGCCTTTGGGACATGCCCTGGGAAGGGAATGGCAGCAGCTGTCCTCACATTCCAGGCTCCTGAAAGGGTCCTGGGACACATGGCTGGGAGGAGGCAGCCAAAGGATCAGGAGGAACCTTTACAGGGGATCTAGTGTCCCACTCTGGCTCTCCACAGATCTAGAGAAGGGAGCAGAGGCAACAGCGTGCCCCGGAGTATTCATAAGGCATATCGGAGTCAAGCCTTACCTTTCTAGCCTAGGCCAAGGATGAGCTGAAATCTCTCCCACAGCCCGCCACATGCCCTCTGCCTCCCTTCCCCTCCAGGTGCCACACTTGGCGCCATTGCAAGTGCATCTGGCCGCTGGGTGAACTGCTGCAGGGACACAGCACATGGCTAGTTCTCAGCCTAGCTCTTGCCAGAGGTCCTAATACACAAGCTTTCTGAAGTGGAGATGGGGTAGAGTGGGAGGAGACAAGCGTTAGTCAACAAGTGACCAGCTAGATAAAATTATGGCATATTTGTATAACAGAAAAAAAAAAAAAAACAGAGCAGCCAACATGAAAGAAAAAAAAAAAAAAACAGAGCAGCCATCATGAAATCCAAGTACTCTCCTCTATGGACTGCTGAAGGATGATCTCTAAGACACGCTGTTAAGTGAACAAAGCAGACAGAGTGTCTGGAATGCTCCATGTGTGTAGAAAAAGGAGGAAATTAGGGAAAAAATATGTATTTGCTTGTATATTTGAAGAATAGGCTTGATTGACACACAAGAAGTGGATCGCATTGATGGTGTGTGAAGGAGGGAATGGAGGTTGGGGAGAGGGCGGAAAGGAAGACTTTCTCTGAGGCTTCACTAGGAAGCTTGAAACATTTTTGAATGATGTGGCTGTTATTATCTATTCAAAATCAAATCTATTAACATTTAGAATGTAGTAAGGTGATGTTGCTACTAAGGGGGTAACATAAAGGAGCCTTGAGGGGATCAAATAGTTCTTTTTGTATCTTGATCATGGTGGTCATATGAATCTACATTTGTGGTAAAGTTGCTCAGACCTAAACACACACACACACACACACACACACACACACAAAGTGCACATAAAACTGGTGTACTCTAAATAAACATTGTGAATTTCTATTTATGCTAATTTCCTGGTTCTCATAGTGTACTATAGTTGTGTAAGTTACCACTGAGAGAAACTGAATGCAGAATAGAGGGGATGTCCCTGTACATTTTTTTTTTTGGGGGGGGCAAATCTTGTGAATCTATAATTATTTTAAAATAAAAAGTTAAAAAAAATACTATAATAAGGAAGAAAGTGTCATAGTATTACAGAATGGCAAGGCTGGATAGGACCCTACAGATAAGATTATCTAGTGCAGTGTTTTTGAAACTTTATTCAAATGTAATTTCTTGAGGAAGCCCAGTAAGCGAAACAGAGAGCCAAGTGGAGCTCTGTGGCTAGGTCAGTGGGGTGGCACCCAAAGCCTACCTGCTCAGCACTCTTCAACCACCTGTTTGAAAACCACCACCTCTGGCCTGTTCTTCTTAATTTACAAATGTATCATGCCGAGGCGCAGAGACATGAAACAGCTAGACCAAAGCCACACAGCGTGCCAGTGACTGCTGGAGCTATTGTCTGTTCTAAGCCCCCGTTCAGTGTTAATTGGCTGCCCATACAGCAGAGGTCCTCCAGACCACGTCTGGGCCTCTTCTCCCATCCCCACAGGCTGCCCCAGCCCTGCCCGTACCCCTGCCCATTGGCGTACCTGGAGCAGTGCAGCTGTCATGTAGAAGATGATGAAAATGAGTGTGAGGGTGGTGTGCCCACCCTGCATACAGCTGATGGTGTAGAGGAACACCAGGTGTCCTGGGACCACGAGAAGGAAGAGGACCCGGGCCGAGCGGGAATTCACATCTGGGATGGGAGGAGAGATGGTGTGAGGAGGAGGGCAGGATGACTCCAGGCCCCAGAGGCCTCTCCAAGTCAGGAGGGACCAGAGCACACTCCAGGGCCACAGACAGTTGCCTGTCTTCGCCTCTCCATCGAGGTCCACAGCCCAACAATATTCCAGGAAGAGACCTTCCTGCCTGGGCTCTGCCCTCTGGAACAACTGGCACAGCCCCTCAGTGGAGATCCTGTGCATCCGGACCCCAGCTGGCTTGTAAGGGAAGGTCACTGACTGTAGGCCCCCTCCCTCCAGGGCTGGACTGAGGGCTGAGGACCTGCCATTACCGGGACTGAAGAAGGTAGCACACGGACTAGGGCAGCGGCGAGGAGCTTGCTCAGAGTTCTCCCCTGGCATCCCGTTCATGTGGAGGAAGGTGGAGATGCGGCTGGCCTGCACTGCCACCAGATTGCCCCCCACACCTGCAGAGACAGGGAAGGGCTCAGACACCGGGGGGCAGGGGAATGACCTTATCACGCCTTATCATCTATCTGAAGAGCACTTGTCCTGTGTCTTCACTTAGGGTCTATGTGGGCAATGCCCGGTCTCCTGCTCTCCAGGCTCCTCCCCTCCATGGAGATGGGATGGTCCCATGTGACCCTGGCGTGGCTGTGGGAGTGCAGGAACAGACCCAGGCAGGTCTTCAGACTCTACCTTCCTTCATGGCAGAGGGCACGAGGCCATGCCACAGCCTCTCCAGTGTTCTAAGCAGACGTGGGCACCAAACGCTCGTGCACTGGTTCTAGTACCCGCTTTCAAGTATCAGCTCCGAACTCTGGAATCTGGCTCCTCTCCCCGGAACTGTGCCTGTTCCTGTTTGTCCTCATAAGCCCAAATCGTCCCTGCTCTTCTCGGCCTTGCTCTGAGCCATGGCTGACTTCCACAGGTTGCACCACCCGGCCTCCCTTCTGGCAGCTTCCACTTGGGTTTGTTCCAATGAGAGGCACCAGCAGGCGACCAGAGGGTGGGAGGGAAAGGTCAGGTATTTCTGGATCTTTGCTCCTTGGCAGTGGCTTATCCCTGATGGGGACAGAGGAGGAGCTCTCACTGGGCTCCTGTAAGGCTATTTCCTCCCCATGAGTGTTCAAAACTAAAGGCTTGCTAGGGCAGCATCCCTTGTTGGTCCTGCTCCCACCCCTGTGAGCACTCCCTACAGTTCAGCCTTGAACTGTGTGAGCTGAGCTCTTCTGCCGGTTGGAACCCTGACTGGCAGAATATAGTCCCTAAATGCTCTTCTCCCATCTCTCCTGGCAGCCGATGCCAAGGCCTCACCATTAATCACAGGTGTGAAGACAGCCATCCCTGCAAAGTTGGGGTCCGAGACCGTCTTGTCCAGGATGAGACCTCCCACACTGCAGAGACACAAAGACCATTGGAGGGTTCTGCCCTGGTCTCTGGGATGAAAGGCACAGCCCCTCTGCTCAGGAGACTAAAAGAAGGAGGCTCCTAAAAGTCTTTCACCTTCTCGTGCTCACCTCCCTTGCCAGAATCAGTTTTTCCTCCTAACGCATGGACTTACCCTGTGCTCCCAGAACTAGTGGGTATTGCGGGGCAGGCAGCCACTTCCTGGACCTGCCTCCAAGGGGCCGGAGGTGCTGCCGCTGCCTGCGGGACTCCCTGTCTGTGAGGACCTCTGCTGTCCTGCCTACTCTGCATTTACTTTCCCTTCTGCTAAGAGCACTGGACTCCCCCTGAGGGAACCACCAATCTCAACCTCAGACACTGCGGTCCAGGAGACTGCTTCAGTGATGGCGAGGTTCCAGGCTCGTCCAATCAGAGTATTGCATCCCCATGGCACAGTGAGTGGTTTGGATATAGTCATGTGATTAGATGAGAGTCCATGAAACTTGGTTCTGGGACTTTGTGAAACTGCTGGGGGGAATAATCTCTTCCTGCTGGAATTGGAAGGAGCAAGCAAAGAGCTGTCTGCATGGTGGGCCATTGCCGAGAAAAGCAAGGCTGAGAGACGCAGAGCACTGGGGCCCTGATACGGATGTGCCTGAATCCAGGCCAGTCTGCTTAGGAATGAAACCCACATCAGAAAGTTTCATCACTGCAACAGAAGGACATGTGGCTGAGACATGGTGGACACATGCCTACAGCACACCTCACCTGCTTTTGTCCAGGTCAGGGTAGGAGTTGAGGGGGGCATGGGCCTCAGGGCCTGAGCCTACCTGCTGATGGCCATAGCAATGATGACAGGCTCCCAGCCGGAGTACAACACTTCCTTTGTTGCTGGGCTCCGTCGGGCCAGCACCACCCAGACAGGCAACAGGGCCACGAAGAAGGCACACACCAGCGGGTAGATGTATCGCCAGTGATCTGGGAGGACAGAGATCGGAGGGTGATGAGCACTGTGGCTCCTACTCCCAGCTTCCCCCAGGTTCAGCCTACAACCGGCCCGACAGATCCACAGCAGCACTACACGAACCGCCTGTAAACAGCTTCCGTCATCAGCTCCTTGCTGCGGCCCAGAAGGCAGGTGGGGTCACCCGCTCCCATTTTATAGCTAAGGAAACCAAGGCAGAGACCTATCCAGACGCTAAACTCACTAGGGCAACGACTGGGCTCTGAGTCTTTCGATTTAATCCCAGAAATCACTGTTTTCTAGTACAAAAAAATTTCACTGCTCAGTTCTTTCCCTTTACCCTTTTCACCTCACCCCTCGAGGGAAGCACAAATGTTCAGGACTGGGCTAGTCCTATAGCACACTGGTTAAGTGCTGTGCATTGGGAGTCAGTTCCCATATGGCTGACTGTGGTTCAAATCCTGGCCCTGGTGGCTTGTAAAACATGTCAGGTGTGTGTGCGTTGAGTGCCCCAGATACTAACAAGATGGAGAAATGGAGGAAGAAGGATTGTAGCATAATTTTGCCCCCTGGAGACTGCCTTCTCTCTTTCTTTGTAGTGAGCACACATACCTTACACTCAAAAAAAATTTATGGATCAAGCAAGAATATCTTTCTGATATTCCCATATTCCCCCTGCCCCTGCTAGCTGCATGAATCTGAGATCAGTTCTAAGCCTCATTTCTCTAACATGAGTTATGATAAACTGTTTAAACCAAGTAGCTAAGAACATGAAAGAAATCTCGCACATTGTGAAACAACTTCCACCCCTGCCAGTCCCACCCATGAATCACCCCAAACCACACTTTCGGTGGCCTCAGCCTCACTTTGTTCCAGGTAGAGTCCCCAGCTGATGCCTGAGAGCAGTGCCAAGGTGATGAGGTCACCTAGGCTGGCAGCAATGGGAGTCGCCACGTTGTCTGGGTTGATGCCAATCTTGCGAGAGCCAATGATAACTCCAATCATGATCATACCTGGTGAGGAAGGGGAGGGCCCCAGGCAGAGTGAGAAGAGATAAAGGACTATCAACTAACAGAATGGAGGTGCTAGGTGCAGTTGACACCTCTCCACATCTCTGGGAGGCTCCCCTTATTTCTCTGTACCCTCTTCCCTCCTTACCCAGGACCAGGGAGGCAATGAAGGCTGTGGCCACGCTGCTGGCACACAGCAGGAAGGCATGCGGGATACTGAAGTGGCCATCCGGTATCCAGCCAAAGACGACGGCAGCGATGGACGCCAGGAAGCCCACCACCGTGGCCTGCACCTGAGAAGAGCAAGGGCGACTTGAAAAGCTCTGAGAGCCAGAGCTTCTCAGCTGAAGTCACTGAGCACTGTCACAGACCTCCTGGCCTCAGCCTTAGGAGGCAAGCTGGACTGGACTGGAGGAAGGTCTTTATTGACCTAATTTCACACCCTGCAGTGCTCCCTGCAGGAGCCCGGGACATTTACTGGCCAATGAGTGTTCCTCTGGGAATGGGGGAGAGGTTCAACAGAACACTGACTTCGGTCCAGGGTCAGGACCTGGAACTCTGGGGGATGACTCCCAGTGTGGGAGCTGAGTGGCGTCATGGGGAGATGGGACAACAGTGGCACAGGACATTCCAATATTCCAGAGTCTGCTCCTACTGTCAGGATCTAAGGAGACATAGAAGTCCCTGCACCACCAGGAATGGAGAACTGACATGAGCAGTGGGGGCCACCCTATTTTGGCCATTTTCCTGGCCAACCTGGTTACCCTCCTAGAGCTGTTTTGGGAAAAGTCAGTTCTGCAGGATGCTAGAGAGGTACACAGGAGCCAGCTGGGACTGACCTAAGCCCTTTCCAGATTTCTCACTGTCAGGGAGCTTAGCCCACACTCTCTGGTTCCTGCTTTCTTACCTGGATGAGGGCCATGTTCCCAGTGATCATCCTCCAGAGCTCTGTGGGTGTGTCCATGTGTCCAATGTTGGCCTGGGAGAGGGAGGGCGAGAGGCTGAGCTCCAGCTGAAACAGGACTGCCGCTCTATCAGTTCAGTACCTGCCTGGATCAGGAGGCCATGCACGTGGCCTAAGGCATGGGGACCAGGATGTGACCACCACAGAGAGTGAGATAGGATCAGGGGAATTGGGGGGAGAGAGAAGGAGTTACAGAGCCTTGAGCCCCTCCGGGTGGGAAAGGGCAGAAAGGGGGACTCTCAAGGCTCCAAGCTCCTCTTTCCCCGTTTCTCTCTGAGCAGAGGCAGGTTCCACCCTCTGCCTCCTTATCTGGGCAGCCCATGCCCACATGGGTCGGAATGATCCACTCTCTGGCTCTGAAGATGGCCTGCTGTCCTAGGGAAGGCAGGTCAGCAGCTGGAATAGGACTGAGACTGCAGAGTGCTTTGGAAGGAGAGAGTGGCACGGGCCAGGAGTAAGGCAGGGGGAGCTGGGGCGGGTTAGGCTGGCTGTCACTTCTCTCTGCTGCCTTCTCCAGACTCTTGGCTAAGCAGGGAGCAGGGATACCCCTGGCCTCCTGAGTTTTATCATTGCCCACCTCCTGTCCCAGGGCCCTGTGCCTGATTCAGTCCCTGAATCATCAAGGCTGACCGACCCAAGAGCTTGTGGAAGGTGGGAGCGATAAGCAACCCCTTCCAGTCTATTCCCTTAAAGAGGAGCAAGCTGCCGTGGGGAAAGGGAGTGGGCTGGCGTGGGCAGGGCGGGGG
>NW_006160147.1:4257487-4259066 GCF_000334495.1 Tupaia belangeri chinensis
CCTTCCAGTCTATTCCCTTAAAGAGGAGGAAGCTGCCATGGGGAGAGGGAGTGGGCTGGCGGGGGCAGGGAGGGGGCTGGGAGGGCCTGGCTCTGCTCCTGCCCAGCTGCAGAGTAGGGCTGGAGATCAGACGCGGACCCCAGCTGTGTGGGGACAGGGATCAGCGTGGGGCGCGCCCAAGAGGGGGGCGGGAGAGCGGAGGCGGCCCCCAGCTGTGTGGGTAGAGGGATCAGCGTGGTGCCCGCCTGTCAAAGCTGCACAAACAGTCACGAGGTGGGTTGCAAAGCGGGGGGTGGGGCAGGAGTCCAGATGGGGCTGGGACATCCAGAAATGGAGCCTGGGAACCACTTTGGGCAGGGAGCCCCTGCCCAGGAACAGGACACCCAGCCTGGGATCTCCCTACACCTGCCCAGCCAGGCCTGCCCTTCCCACCCCAGCTTCACTCCAGGCCTGAGCAGTGGAGAAGGTCCTGCAGTGATCTCTGGTCTGGCTCTGGGCCACCCAGAGTCCTCTCCAAGCCCCCTCTTCCCGGCCAAGACACTCACTGCGGTGGACAGCCTTGACGCCAGGGTCATCTCCAGGTTCCCCTTGAGCCCCAGCAGCGCAGGCACCAGAATGAAGACCTCCGTCACCTTCTGGAAGACCTCCCAGTGCTACAAGGTGAAACACAACCCAGGAATTTCAGTGTCCCAAGGGCTGGCATTGAAGTGGAACAGATAGTCTGGGATCAGGGGTTCGAGAAGGAAACAGAATCAGCTGGAGGTGAGTGAGCTGGCTGCCTTTCCTCCAAGAACCCTGGAACCAAACCAAGTCCACACTTCTCCAAACAACGCAGCCCCCTTCATGCCACCCAGAACAGGGAGGTGCGGGGGGCGGGGGGTGTCTCTGCCAGTCAGGAGCCCCCTGGCTGGCTCTGCTTCTTCTCCTGCATTTCTGGAGCTGGTGGGAGGGTGGTAGGGACCCACCAGCTGAGCACACCCCAGGCTGGCTTACACCCCAGAATCTTTTGTGAATCCCTCTCAAATCGCCATCTTCACGTCTTTGCCTTTAGTCCAGGTTCTCTGTGGCCTCAGCCTTGGGTGGTGTTGTCTCAGCTGTGGAGAGTCGGGCTCCACGGGGCTGGAGCTGAGGAGATTAGACAGTTTGTTTGGTTTCTATCTTCAAGGGCTCTGGGCTTTGGCCACGGCACGTCTCCTCTGAACAGGCTCTGAATTCAGACTGGGCTCCCCCAGCTTAGAACACTGGTCTATACAAGAGGCTTTTTATTCCCCGCCTGCATACCCTCCCCAATGTGTCAGTGAGGAGTAGAGAATGCACACCTGTGAAAAAGGCCCATGCCAGAGGTCAGGAGCCATGATTCCAGCCCTGAGACACATGTCCTGGCTGCCCTGCCAATTTCTTCAGTCAACAGTCATGACGTTTTGACTGTGCTAGGCTAAGTACTCTACATGTATTTTCTCGTTTAATCATCTCAACAACTCAAGGAGGTAGGGGATATTTTTATGCCTTTTGAAAAGTTTTTTTGCCATATAGCATGTGCGCTCATTGAAGAGAGACAGAGAGAGAGAGAGAGAGAGAG
>NW_006160147.1:4260224-4271764 GCF_000334495.1 Tupaia belangeri chinensis
GGGGGGGCAGGAGTCCAGAGGCGGCTGGGACATCCAGAAATGGAGCCTGGGAACCACTTTGGGCAGGGAGCCCCTGCCCAGGAACAGGACACCCAGCCTGGGATCTCCCTACACCTGCCCAGCCAGGCCTGCCCTTCCCACCCCAGCTTCACTCCAGGCCTGAGCAGTGGAGAAGGTCCTGCAGTGATCTCTGGTCTGGCTCTGGGCCACCCAGAGTCCTCTCCAAGCCCCCTCTTCCCGGCCAAGACACTCACTGCGGTGGACAGCCTTGACGCCAGGGTCATCTCCAGGTTCCCCTTGAGCCCCAGCAGCGCAGGCACCAGAATGAAGACCTCCGTCACCTTCTGGAAGACCTCCCAGTGCTACAAGGTGAAACACAACCCAGGAATTTCAGTGTCCCAAGGGCTGGCATTGAAGTGGAACAGATAGTCTGGGATCAGGGGTTCGAGAAGGAAACAGGATCAGCTGGAGGTGAGTGAGCTGGCTGCCTTTCCTCCAAGAACCCTGGAACCAAACCAAGTCCACACTTCTCCAAACAACGCAGCCCCCTTCATGCCACCCAGAACAGGGAGGTGCGGGGGGCGGGGGGTGTCTCTGCCAGTCAGGAGCCCCCTGGCTGGCTCTGCTTCTTCTCCTGCATTTCTGGAGCTGGTGGGAGGGTGGTAGGGACCCACCAGCTGAGCACACCCCAGGCTGGCTTACACCCCAGAATCTTTTGTGAATCCCTCTCAAATCGCCATCTTCACGTCTTTGCCTTTAGTCCAGGTTCTCTGTGGCCTCAGCCTTGGGTGGTGTTGTCTCAGCTGTGGAGAGTCGGGCTCCACGGGGCTGGAGCTGAGGAGATTAGACAGTTTGTTTGGTTTCTATCTTCAAGGGCTCTGGGCTTTGGCCACGGCACGTCTCCTCTGAACAGGCTCTGAATTCAGACTGGGCTCCCCCAGCTTAGAACACTGGTCTATACAAGAGGCTTTTTATTCCCCGCCTGCATACCCTCCCCAATGTGTCAGTGAGGAGTAGAGAATGCACACCTGTGAAAAAGGCCCATGCCAGAGGTCAGGAGCCATGATTCCAGCCCTGAGACACATGTCCTGGCTGCCCTGCCAATTTCTTCAGTCAACAGTCATGACGTTTTGACTGTGCTAGGCTAAGTACTCTACATGTATTTTCTCGTTTAATCATCTCAACAACTCAAGGAGGTAGGGGATATTTTTATGCCTTTTGAAAAGTTTTTTTGCCATATAGCATGTGCGCTCATTGAAGAGAGACAGAGAGAGAGAGAGAGAGAGAGCGAGGGAGCGAGAGAGAAAGATAGGAAGAGAGAGGGACGTGGGGCATGGTCATGTTGCAATCCCTTCTCCATCTCTCCCTCCTTTTGGGATTTTGGGCATGCACACATTCACACTTGGTGTGTTTTTCAAGCTGCCAGGTCCGGGACTGGAACTGTGTGGTCAGCCATGCAAGATCCAGCCTCCTCAACTATCAAGCCATGGCTGGCCCTATCCCCATATTTTAAATGAGGACACTGAGGTCCAGAGAGGATTACACACTAGTTAGTGCTAAGTGGGCAAAATGTAGGAGATAGGACCAGTTATCTGAAAGTTCCTCGAGTTGCAGGGGAAACAGAGGACTTGCAAAAAAGGCTGGGATTCCAACTCCCTTCTTGGCCCTGATAGGCGACGTGGTTTCCTTTATTTGCTTCTGTATTTTTTAGAAATAGAAAGTCTCCAAGTTTGGAGAGGGAGGAAGGAGCAGGTAGCTGGGCAGGGGTTATACATTGGTGGGTCTGAGTATCATGGATGGGAGGCAACGAGCCGGCATGGGAAGGACACTGGATGAAGTGTCTTGGGCCTCCTATAGGAGACCACAGGGAGGGGCCTCTTGCTATCTCCTCAACACGCCTCTTCTCATAGACCAGCTGGGGCCCTTAGACAAGTTCCAAGGGCTGCAAGCTCTTCACCATAAAATATTCAAGTCAGGGGACAGATCAGACAGTCTCTAAAGGCAATTCTAGGGCCAACACTCTCTTGCTAAAAATGAGCAAGGTTGCCAATCAAAGCCACTGTGAGGCTGGCACGCCCATTAGGATGGCTATTATAAAAAAAGTCCCGGAAAATACTAAGTGTTGGCAAGGATGTGATGGTGGGAACCCTTGTACATTGTACATGGTGCACCTGCTATGAAAAACGGTATGGCAGTTACTCAAACAATCAAAAGTAGAACTACTCTCGGGCCCAGCAATCCCACTTCTGAGTATTTCCCCAAATGAATCGAAACCAAGGTCTTACGGACATATCTGTACACCCATGCCCACATGGCGTGGCAGCCAAGAGCGGCGAGCAATCCAAATGTCCATCCACTGATGAGTGGATAAACAAAACATGGCAGATACACTGACGGGACTGTCGCTCAGCCTTAACAAGGAAGGAAATCCTGTCACAGGCTATGACACAAATGAACCTTGAGGACATTCTACTATTTAAGCCTGTCACAAAATGACAAATGCTGTGTGATTCTGCTTATGTAGGGTGACTAAAGTAGGCAAATTCATAGAAATAGAACAGTGGTTACTCGGAGCGGGGAGCGGGGAAGGAAGTGTTTAAAGGGTACAGAGTTTCAGCTGTGGAAGGCGGAAAGGTTCTGGAGAACTGTTGTATGACAACGTGGATATACTTGACACTACTCAGTGGCCATGTAAAAATGGTTAAGATGGTAAATTTTCTTATGTGTGTCTTTTAAAAACAATTAAAAAAAAAAAACGCTGAGCAAGGCTATCACAGGGAGCTAGAGCCAGGGCTAGAGACCAGACGAGGCTGACACTGGAGCAGCAGGCGTGCAAGGCAAGGGCCTCTCTTTGCTGGTCGGCGTTCTTTGTGTGTATAGGGGTGGTGGAGAAGCTAACAGGACTCCAGAGAAGGGGTCATTCCATTAGTGCTGGAGTACACAGTTGTCAGCTCTCGCCTTGCCAGAACTAGGTCTCTTCTTAGGGTCTCCTGAAGGACCCAGGATTCTCCTCAGGGAAGCCCCTCTCTGAGAACTAAAGAGGGGGAGAAACTCCCCTCGCCTTACCACCTCCACAACAGCTATTGAACTTTCAGGCAGCTGCGGAAAGAGCCAGTCCCTTCCAAATGCTAGCGGGGTGTGAGTCCCTTCGCATGGCCCAGAGCCCCCGGAGGGAAGGCAGCCCCAGTGAGCCCCATCTACCCTGGAGGAACTCGGGACTGTTACTCTTGGACATGGCTGGTGCATACCACTGGGGTTCCAGCTCCCTGCGGGCCAAACCTCGTTCTCCTTCACTCCTCCTTCCTCCAAACCGAACAAGCAGCTCCAGAGAGGGGAAGAACGCCCCTCCTCTCCCTCTCCCTGACTGGGGACTTTCAGAGCTCCTCTCTGAGCATGGCTTTGGCCTCATATCCCATCCTCACCACTAAATATCTGCCCCTCCCACTTCCAAGCTGCCAGCCCCATGCCAGGCTTAGTTTTCCAGGTATGTAATGTGTGTGTATTGGCAGAGTGAAAAATCTAGAAGGAATACGCCCAGTGCATGCATGTACTATTTTCTGAATTGTAAGGAATATCACTAACCTTTATTACTATCTCAGACAAAAGGGCACAAGCCTCTGGCTGTTACTATGAGCACCTCCAAATCTCTCTGCCTCCCAGTACACACTCTCTCCTTTTAACCACAGAAAAACCTACAAGGCCATGGGGTTTGGGAAGCAATGGGATGAGAGAGAGACAGGCAGGAACAAGCAGCCACAACAGCCCCTATGCAGCCCTGGCAGAGCACAGTCTAGAACCTCACAGACCTGACCTCTAGCCCAGCAAAGCCCTGATTGGCACCTGGGTCAGAGTGTCAATTCCTACACACATACTTTCTTCACCCACAAAACCTTCCCAAAGATGCAGCTCAGACCGGGGAGCCTCTGACATGCAGCACTCGGGGAAGAGATGCTGGGAGGCTGGTGATATGGAAGCAGTCCAGGAAGCACGGAGGCCTGAGGTTAAGAGTGGGCAGGGCATGGCAGGGCAGACGGTGAGCAGCACTTCTTCCTCCTCTGGCCTAATTCAGGCCTTTCCTGTTCGTCCTGGCTGGGAGTGTCTGCCCCTAGAGTCAAATCAGCCTGCCGAGCAGGCAGCCAAGCTGCCACCCACACCTTCCTGCTCTGCTGGGATGGGAAAGCTGCCCCGCTTGGGGGCTGAGTAGGGAGAACACCTAGAGTTTCTCACTGCTTCTCAGAAATGCAGCCCCACTTCCCCTTCCTTCTCTATCCTTGGGAGGGGATGCATTGGCTTCTGATCGTCTAGGACACTCAGAACACACCCTGATGCAGAGCAGTTCAGGGATTCTGTCAGTCCCTCTTTCTTCACTCTTCTAACCTGCCCTCCACCCCTTACTTCCTTTGACTTTACACACTGTCCTCCCCCACCTGCTCAAGTGTTTTAGCCTGTCCCCCTCTATGCCAGAAAGGTAGCAGTGAGGATGAAAGCCAGAGCAAGGAAAAGTGGAGTCAAGACATAAAGACAGTTCCCAGGTATAAACTCTGGGCCCCAGGCTGTGGGTTAACTGAGATAACCAGGAAAAAATGGGCTGAAGTTGACTTTTCCAAGGGAGGGCTGGGTCAGATCGGACTACAGGAACTCCACCCTTCACCTGTCTGAGGCTTGTCCCTGGAGGCATCCTCTAGGCTTCTGAGGACAAGCAACACAGCAACACCTGGGTATACAGGGCTCTAGCAAGGAGGGGCCAGAGCTGGGAAAAGAAGAAGGGGTGGTCAAGCGAGATCCAATCCGAGTGTTCTCTATGTCCAGGAATGCTGGCTGCCAGGGGTCCCAGTGGCCCCGAGAGGAAAGCTTCCTTCCTGTTCCACTAGCTCTAGGTCACGCCTGCCACTCACTTTCATCTTGGTAGACGCTTTCTCCACACAGCAGGGCAGAGAGGCCAGGAGGATGTATTTGGGGGAAGGGTGCCTACTCTACTCAGGATCCTCGCAAGGGAGTCGTGAGTTGAAATAAGGACACAGCACAGTAGTAATGAGCACAGCTCTGTGAGGCGGGTTCTTGGTTCACGTCCGGATACCTCCCTGGGTACACCAGGCACATGTGTATCTATGATCGGGGGCTGACTGAGGATGGATTGCAGCAATAAGACCCGGTTGGGGTGCTTTCTCTATGTCTCTATTTATGAAGTAAATAAATACCAAAACAAAAAAGAATCTGGGAGCCCCACTGTCTTAACCTACCTGAGAATGGCAGTGCAAGTCACACACCACCTCCTACTGCCCCTATCGGCTCACAAAGGCTGGCAGGAGGGAGCGCCTCAGGACATGAAGGATCTGCAGTGGGAGATTCCCAAATCCCAGCCCCCTTCAGAAGCCTACACCAGGTCCAAGTCTGCCTTCCTCCCAAATGGTGCTGGGACGTTCTGCCACAGTGGGGAAGGTGCAGCAAATTGCTGTTCACTTATCTTTTTTTCTACTCTGGGCTAGTGCACCATCCCTCTCTTTAACTGCAGAGGCTGCTGGGCATGAGTGGAGGGCAAGGGAGATAAGAAGAGGCACAGGTGGGTCTTCTGGAAAGAGACTGGGTCTTCTACAGCAGCAAGAAAGAGAGATAGCCCAGAACCAACGAGACACCTGAACTAGGGCCAACACAGACTTTTCTCAGTTGCTTTGAGACACTGGAGACACTACAGCCAACTCTCCCAGAAGGCTCCAGTGTCTTAGGCGCTTCTAGACTCTGTCTCATTGAAGGCCGTCTTAGCTAGCAAATGGAAATGTAAGTGTGAATCCTTAGAAATCATCCTGTTCTTCCAGAATCTGCAATCATCAATCACCTCTTTCACTCCCCCTGGATGTGAAATAAGAACTTCCCTGTGGTCCCATCTCCTGGGCCTTCTGCATTCACTCCCTCTTGGGATCTTACTGTAGCCATCAGCAGGGCCTGCTCCAGCCAAGCTATGCATGGAGGCTGCAGGAGGGATGCAAGGACAAACCAGCTATTGTCATCCACTCCAACTGGACCCTAGCTCTGGGGTGAGCCTAGGTGCCACACATAAGGCAAATGCCAACCCGGTGTTGACTCATCAGGCAGTTCCAACAGTCCCCTTGTTAGGCCTCTCAATGCCTAGGGCCCATGGGTATGGGTTGAGGGAGGGATTGTCTAGCTCCAGAATTCTTCCCACCTCACCTAAGGACTTTTGTTCTCACTCATGTCAGAAGATGACTCTAACTGCTCCAGATTCTAGTCTACTCTGTTCTCCAGGGAAGGGCAAAGAGCAGGCTCCTCCCAGAGTCTATGCAGGTAGCAAACCATCACATGGTAAAGGCCACAGAGCTTGGTGGGCTCAGATGACCAGAGACACGTTACTTACCTAATCTCTCTAAGCCATAGGTTTCCCAACTACAAATGGAGATGATTACGGTTCCTCCTCCTCCTACTATTATGTATCATCACTATTATTCAGAAAATAAGACAACCCTTTCCCAGTTTGCCATTGGACCGTGGTTCTATACCTCTTTATAGGCACCAAGCCACAGTTCAAGAATTCAAAAAATGAAAACCGAGGCCACAAGAAAGGGATGGAAGAAGTGGATAAACTGCCCCGCCCCCACACACCCCAGGCTTACTTCTCCTCCTCTTCCTACCCTCACTCACTGCCCCAGGAGGACAGGCAACCACTAGGGGGGAGAAATGCAAAGGCTGGCTTTTTAAACTCCATGTATTGGGTTGTCAGGAAAGTCATGAAACATTTTGCATAGAAAAACAGAAAGATACGTCATGACTGTCCCGATGGTACAGCAATAGAAGCAGTACTCAAAGTAACAAGGCACACTGGCATGAGATAAACTCCATCCTCCTTAGCGATGGAAGGTGCAGGGTTCTCCTGACCTTTTAAAGTTCAAGTCAAAGTGGTCCATGTGGATGCCATTGAAGGAACACCTAGAACCAACTGCCTTCAGTCTCCTGGGACCAGGGCACCGTGAGACCCACTGGTAGACCTCTATGTGACTATATGCATGTTTGTAGGGTTGGCTGGCCCAGGGGAGGTGCTGCTGTGCTCTATGTCCCCCTGGCAGATGTCATAGGAAGCACTGGGAAGTCCCAAAGGTCAAGGGCCAGATCTCCTCCTGCCTCTGTATTTCTCCCAGTACCTGGGACAGAGCCCAGCCCTCAGCAGAAATTTGATACACAGTGCTGATTAGCTTAGATAAACCCAGCAACTTCAGAAAGTTCTAAATGTGTTCTGCCCTTCAAAAACTTTTACCTAGAAACGAGACTTTCCTTCTCAGACCTGCAGGTTCCAGGCGAATCCTAACTCACAACAAGGTAACAGCACACCCCTGGTTCTTTACTCCCAGGTCCTGGCAACTCTTATCCGCCATTCGTTCTGGCAGCCTCAGAAAGAGCCCTTTTGTCAGGGCACAGGTAAGGAACATAAAGGAGAGACAGTTCTGCCTAGGCCTGGTTACATTTTGTCCCCACTTATGGCACATAATTAGCACTTTTAGGTTTTGTTCTGCCAACTCCCCCAATCACGCCAACTCCCCCAATCACATATTAGACAGGATGTGCCCACCCCCATTCCCCAAGGAGACTGTGCCAAGAAAGGAGACTGTGCCAAGATTACAGGAAGATAAGCAACACAAAATGCTTTCAAGAACCTTCCCACTTCATCTGAGACCCTCCTGGTCCCCACTTATGGCACATAATTAGCACTTTTAGGTTTTGTTCTGCCAACTCCCCCAATCACGCCAACTCCCCCAATCACATATTAGACAGGATGTGCCCACCCCCATTCCCCAAGGAGACTGTGCCAAGATTACAGGAAGATAAGCAACACAAAATGCTTTCAAGAACCTTCCCACTTCATCTGAGACCCTCCTGGCAGCTGAACAAATTCCTGCCCAGCAGGGAGATGGAGGAGAGGCTTGAAACAGAGCTTTCTAGATGGGTATCCTTGAAACGCCAACCTGAAGAGAAAAGAAGTTATGAAGAGGAGCCCGGTCTAAATGTTTCCCACCAAGAAAAGGAAAGCTTAGGAGGGACAGCAATCAACACCTCGTTCCACCTCTCCCCTTCCGAGCCTGAGTTCTGGATCCCATCCTCTTTCTATGAAGCAATACTGCCCTGACCACCTCCCCGGGCTACTCAGCTTCCTCAAGGTTTCTGAAGAAAGTAACTGGACCAAGACGAAATGGAGGATGCGATCCAAAGGGAAACAGTATTCTAGGAAGCAGCAGCTGCTTCTGACCAGAGATGGAGAGGAAGTTCCAAGAGTCACAGTTTCCCAGGAGGCAAAGGTGTCCCCAGCTCGTGGTCGAGCACCACCCTACTCAGGTCCTACCTGCACGATGTCCAGCACCATGCCAGCAGCCACAGTCCCGAAGCCTGCCAGGAGGAAGGGGAATAGCACTTGCAGGCCGATGGAAAAGGAGGTCTCCTTGAGCGGGGAGGGGGGTGCAGGGCCACGATCAGTGCTGACGTCGTCGCTTTCGTTGCTCTGGCTCCCGTTCTCCAGCAGGGCGTCCTCCTCCCGAACCCCCTTGGCGTTGGCCCGAGACTCGATCACCACCACCTCTACCCCAGCCCCATCAGGCCCGAGGAACTCTGAGGTCCCAGCCAGGGGCTCTCGCCCAGGCCCATCTGATGAGCAGGGAGAGTTAGTAGGGCCAGTCCCGTTCAGCTGGTGGACGTCCTTCGGCTCCGGCTTAGAGGACATGACGGGCAGGGGGAGGCGAATGGAGAACGCTCCTCTTGTTTTCTCTCTCTCTCTCTCTCTCACTCTAACTTGGGAAAGCACTTAGTCTTGGGGTAAGCCCAGGCTTGGGTGCCGCAGGACCTCTTCCCACGGCGCTCCACTCCTACCAGGCACTGCAAAAGCTGACCTACCAACAGGCAGCCCCATCAAGCACTGAGGCCACAGGCAGGAGGGAAACGAGAATCTTCTCACCAGACTCAGCAGCCAGCCACTAGGGGTGCGGACGCCTGACTCCAGCCGGCCAACTCTGCTTTAGGGGAATCTGGCCTCTTATCTTCTTTGGTTCTCAGCAGCAAGCTCGTCAGAGAAGGGGTATCCAGAGTAGAAGGGTCCAATCAGAGTCTAGGGCGCCCTTGGAGGTGGCCCCTCTTTTGTGAACCGTAGCTTGACTTTGGATCCTTCAGAACACAGCCTCAGCCCGGGGCTGGGGCTCCTTCTCACTCCTCTTGCAGGCCTCCGTCTGCCTCCCCCAGCTCCCCAGGCTCTGCTGGTCCCAGGGCAGGGTCTGTCGTGTTTCCACTCTTTTCCAGAGACTTCTTCCCTTCTTGGGAAGACCTTGTACTGCCCCAAATCCCTGGTCCTTAAAATCACGAGAACTTGGGAGGAATACCTTATGTGGGAAGAAGACAGTAAAGAAAGAGAAAGTTAGGATGCAGCTCAGGACAGACATTCTGGGAGCATGCTTCCCTGAGGCAGTTAGATGGGTTTGTTATAGGTCAACAGTTAAAGGGTTTGCTATTTGCCACCCTCTCACCACTGAAATGATTAACCCTACCCTGTGACATTCAGAGGCCTGGCAGAAACCATCCCTACCACCCTCCCAACAGACACCTCACTGCTCTGCTGGGATCACCACTGTGGCCTACAGCCTGGGGTGGGGTTAGGGGGCGAGGGTGGTGGGGATGTTGTGCAAGAGTCACTGGGGTGGGCAGGGACGTCTTTGGGGAGACCCCTTTAGGAATGCCCATTGTGAACTCAGGATTATTTAAGTGCAGTCCCTAAGTGGGGTCAGTTACAAATCCAGTCACAAACTCCCTGCCACTTGGCCACTCGCTGCAGAAGATGAGTGTTCATGGTCATAAGACACAATGGCAAGACAAGCTGCACAGGATGAAGAACCGGAGAATCTGATCACTGAGTTAAGGTCCTCAGACCCCCATATGCCTTAGCTCCTTGGGAAGAAAAAAACCAAAAACGAACAAAACCTAGGACTCACTGGGCAGTGGGGCAAGCCTGCCAGACCAAGGCCAAGAGCCAGAGGCCTACCCACTCCTGCCCTTGAGAGTCAACAGTGTTAGAAAAAGCGCAGACGCTGACTCCGATCCAGGCCCCTGTCTCTACTCCTCTCCCCACTGCTCCTGGTGGCGAGATCCTGTCAGCTAGGACGAAGAGTTACCTCCCTTTGAAGGGACAGAGTTGGTAAAACTACCGGTCATTACCCACAGGTTTCAGTCCCCTAGGCTCCCCCTGCCCCCCAGGGTGACTGGCAGATGGACATATTAGAGGAGAATTTTTAAAAACAAAAGTAGCAATTGAAAAAACAAAACATAGTAAAACAAAACCGAAGCACCATAAGCCAATATGCACTTGCTCCCAAATGAGCGTCTCTAGCCCTAAAGTTGAACTTTTGCTTACTGAAAGGAGCCCCCAGGCCTCCATCCCACCCCACACCATTCACCAGAATAGCTATTACAAGTGAAAAGTAAATTTAAGCTGAGTTTCCCCAGGTAGGATGACCAGGTCCTTAAGTATTCCAAACACATGATTAGTCAACTGCGTTTGGGAAAAGCTGGATCAAACCCAGTAACTGGCCCCTGGGACTTGTTTCCACTTTCCATCTGCCCAGGCACACACCAGGACTCCCTTTTCCCATCTCCTTGAACACAGTAACGTGGTTCCTTCCAAGATCCCTACTCGAGATCCAGTAGGAAACCTCTGAACAGGGGAGAGTCCACTGCCCCAGGCCAGAAAAGTTTCTCAGTCCGCTAAAACCTGACACCCCTCCCCCCAAAGGCCACTTAACCCGAAAGGGTGCTCGCAGGAAGGGGAGCCAGTACCTCACCCACTGCCTGGGAAAGACTTTGGATGGGCCTAAGGCTCTTCGATCAAAGACACAAAAGTGAACCAGGACGTCCTTACCTCCTCCCAGGCAGGAACAAAAACGACCCGTTTTAGTATCCCCAACCTTGAAGAGGGGGAGAAGTGATCGGGTGGCCTCCCGAGTCTCTCCACGACCCACACTCGGCAAATGCTCTGTGCGCCAAGGCTGCTGCCCCCTGGCCCTTGTCCCCCCACACCCTGACCCAACAGGACTGACCTGCCCCTCGCTTGGGAGGAAGGGGGGCGCCTGGCGGGTGGCAGGGGCCCGTGGTCTCGGGGGGTGCAGGGTACCCCCTCTTCTCATCACTCCTCCTCGGCCGTCCTCCTCGGCCCCCGGCGTGCCCCCCCCACACCCCCAACCAAGGCGAGCGTCCAGCCGCGACACCCGGCTGGCTACATTTCGCTTCTGCGTTACAGCGAGGCCGCCGCTTGGCTTCCACGAGGGGGAGGTGGCCCGGGAGGGCAGGATATACCGCCTCGGGCCGGGCGGGGGCGATCCGGACGCGAGACCAAGGGACCGAGCTCCCTCGCCCCCAATCGCCTCCTGCTCGCAGACTTGCGCCCGACTGGTTGGCTGCGGGTGGCAAACGTGATCTGGGGCAGATTGGGTGGCACCCCCCCATCAAAAATAGATTCCGGATGGACAACTGCAACAGCCAATCAGGGGCGGGGGAGGGGGCGG
>NW_006160147.1:4271805-4339272 GCF_000334495.1 Tupaia belangeri chinensis
GGGCCCGGGGGAACCTCAGTGCGTGGAGTGTCGGGAACTGGTAGCCGGTTCCGCGAGCTCGCGGGTCCAAGCGCCCATCGCCGGTGGCCTGGGCGCCTTGCCGTCCGCGCGCACTGCGAAGAGCCACCAACCTCGGCCCGCTCCGCTGCTACAGAGCTCCTGGGGCCTGTGAATGGCGTGTGCGCCTCTGCGCGTCTCCTGCATCGCGAGTGTTTCCTCCGAGGCTCCGGCCTTGGAGAAGACCTGAGGACACCCCCAAAGGAGCCAGCCTGCCATCCCGTGATCCTACCTTGTTTCCAGCACAGCTTCTCTCCCGCTGGCTCATCCCCTTGCGCTTCGGCCAGATTTCGCCTTCCTCTGAGCAAATGGCTCAGTCCTGACCCGTCTGGTCTTAATAAAGTCCCAGCCTGGAAACGGGTGGTGATGGGCGGGCGAGAGGGAAGAGGTCAGGCTCGTGGCTGGGGTCCCCTCTTTGCATCACCTGAGCTAGGGGCGGAGGGAACCTAGCCTCCTTTGACCCCACTGAACCTGTTGGCAACATGGGGGAGCGATGTGTCCATCCGGGGCTTAACGAAATCCAAGTTTCCCTGACGCACCTGGTGGGATCAAAGAGGGTGTTCCCGTGATCGCCTTTTGCTGCTTCCTCCCTGGGGTGTCTCCACTCTCCAGTGCCAACTTAGTACCAGTTCTCTTTGGGATGTTTTGTGCTAGGGGGTGTGACCTCCCCACAAAGGAACCTCCACCCCCAGGTTTTCCCCTCTCTCGTTAGTGGAACCTGTGACCAATGGTTCCTTTCCGCCCTTTTCCTCCCGGAAAGTGGCCCAGGGGGCTTTCGAGCATGGCTCTAGACCTCCCAGTGGGGTTTGGAGCAGAGAGGTGCCTAACGAGACAACAACGCTGGGTATGAAGCTCTTGGCAAACGGCACCTAGGAGCACACGTAGCAACCTAAGCAGGTCATTCCTTTAGACCAGGCTGACAATGCGTCCGCGGCCCTGCCTGGCTGCATCCCCTCTAACCCAGTACCCCTGGATTGTCCCAGCTCAGCTGCTGATTTCATCAGAGACTTGAAATCTCACAAGGGCAAGTAGAGCAAATAGCTCTCTCAGAACCTCAATTTTGGTTTCAAATACTGGATCTCCCTGGCTGGAGACTGGGAAACATTGCACCCCATCCAGAAGAATCAGGTTTCTGAAGAAGGGCTGTCCAGTGGGGTGGGGAATTGAGACCAATGTGTCTGGGGCCATTTCAGTCTGCCCTGTTCCATTCAGTGGTCCTCCCCCCTGCCACACCCCACTTAATCTTGTCTCAACTCTCTATGTATATAAAATCTTGATCTCCCTCCTACTCCTTTCCCACTTTCCATTGGTTATTGGGGCAATGTAAATGCAAACCACAATTCCACTACGCGCACCCTTTTCCTAAAAACAGTGCAGACCAGTCAGATACTTCAGAGAGACTCAGTTGGGGATGTCAAGAAGACAATGAGGGTCTCTAAGCATCATTGTGGACCTTTGTATGACAAGAACATACAAAGGTCATGTGGGTCCTCCTCCCACCTCAGGACGTGTGCTCCCCTCCCCCCCGGAATTGAAGTACACCAGACATACAGAAAGGTGCAAAAACTTTAGTGTACAGGTCAACACTTTGCGGCAAAGTAAATGTACCTATATAACCACCACCCAGATCCAAAGTTAGATCACTGCAGAAGCCCTTCTCTTCTTTCTTGGTCACTATCAGTCCCTCCTTCTAGAAGATAACCTCTATCTAACTCTATAGATCAGATCTGCCTACTTTCGAACGCTAAATGGAACCATTCAATGGATATTATTTTGTGTCTGGCTTCTCTTAATAATGTATTTGTGAAAGTCATCCTTAACATTGAGGTAACAGTAGCCCACACTTCATGCATTTTCATTCCCGTGCGGTATGCTGTTAAATGAAAATACCATAGTTTAGTTGTTAGCCTGTATATGGGCACTTGAGTTCCTTCCAGTTTGGGGTTATCAGGAGTAAGGCCGCTGTAACATTTTTGTTTAAGTCCTTTGATATACGCATGTTCATGTTCATACTTCTCCGAACAGAATTATTGGGCCATTGGTAGGCACATGTTTAGCTTCATAAAATACGGAATACCTGCCAATTTTCCTGCCAGTGTCTTGCAGTTCCAGTTGCTCCATATCCTCATTGACGCTTGGTATTGTCAATTTAAAAAGACGGAAACATTTCAGCCATCCTGGTGTGTGTGTAATAGTATTATGGTGTAAATTTGAATTTGCGTTGACCTGATAACCAGTGAGGTTGAGCACCTTTACATACATCGCCATTTGGCTATCTGTTCAAGCATTGTGTCTATTTATTTATTTATTTTATAAAGACAGGGCCTCCTGTCTTGTGATCCTCCTGTTTCATCCTCCTAAGTAGCTGGGACCACAGGCTTATGGCCACGCAGGACTCTTTCAGATGGGGTCTTTATGTTGTTCACCATCTTCCCATCTCAGCCTCCTGAATCACTGGGATTCCAGGCGCATGTCACCATATCTGGGATTGAGGTTGGACCAGGAAGCAAATCGGGCTTCCCATGTGGACCCAGTCTGCAGACCACAGCATTTTAGCAGCATATGCTACAGCAGCTGGCCCTTGTGTTCTTTATCAGTAGGCTTTCTATCCTTCTGCTTTGTAGAGTTCTTTATATATTTCAGACATGAGTTCTTTGTTGGCGATAGGTATGCAAATATTTCTATGACTATATAGGTACAGAAGATGTTGCTTTGGGGGTCTCCGAAAGCATCAAGGCCACTGGGACAAAACTGTAATATCTATTTTGATCACTAGAGCATCTCCTAGCTTCTGGCACATAGTAGGTACTCAACAAATATGTCAAATGAATGGAGAGTGGGATAGATAAGACTCACCTTGGGAGTTTGCTCTGTGCTGTGCTGATCCCTAGAGGCAAACACCAAGAGGGCTTCGGGGGGCATTTCCTTCCACCCCAGCCAGTTGTGACCTAGGGAAGGGGAAGGCACCCAAGTCCTTCTCTACTAAAAGCATTATGAACTGAAGGCCCACAGATGGAGAGGTCAGAGGCCACGGGTAAAAAGACAGGAACTAGCAGCAGGTAGCAAGCCAGCCAGGTTCTTCAGAAGGAGACACCTGATCTCTGACCATCACTGTGGACCTTTGATAAGAACCTCCAAAGGGTACATGGGCCCTCCTCCTGCCTCAAGACATGCCCACTTGAAAGGCTTGTTAGCTGAGAGCTCTTCTACACTTAAATTTTCTTTCCCTCTTCAAAGGAGGGCCCCTGAGACTTTGGTTGCAGAGTCTTGTTACTACTTCCCATTGGGGAGCTCTTTTGCAGATCTGGTTTAACTTCCTGTGACCTGTAATGACCATCCTGAAGATGGAAGTCCATTAAGTGGCTCTCGGCCCCTTCATGAGGTCTTTTCCCAGGCCTGTTGTATTCTGCAGCACTTTTCTCTTGCCTGCATTCTCTCCACTGCGCTTGCCTTCTCCTTCAGCTATCGTGTTGAGATCAAGTCTCATCAGGAGTCTCTGATTCCCATTGCTCTGGGAGAGAGACTTCCTTCTTACGACACCTTAAAAAACTCACAATGTCCCCACCCCGCATTCTCCAGAACACAATGTGTCAATTACTCGGAGACTTAGCAGAAGCTCCAGAAATTTCTATTTAGAATGAGCTTGGGGCAGCAGTCTAGATGGGGAGTGACTGGATGACATGTGATGAAATGGCATTTGCACAGCAAGCGCAGTGCTTCCACCTACAATATGAGTTTGCTGTGGGGAGGAGGGTGGTTGTGGGGAAAGGAACGTTGTTGATCTCTACTGGGGCCTATGGAGAAGCCTGTGAGGGAAGAGCCTCTGGGGCTTGAGGGGGTTGGGGGCAGCCTTCCTTAGTCCTGCTTGCGCTTGGCCTAATATGTGGTGCGTTTAGCCTCTGTCCTGAGGTCCTCTGAGCCCTGTGGCCTTTGTTGAGGGACAGCTGCTGTTCACCAATGGTTTCTTCATAGACTACCTGGATACTCATCCTGAGGCATCCTAAAACTCCAGAGCCCTGTAGATCCTGGACCCCCTAACTGGAGTGGCATGGTCACAAGACTGGCCTGACATGGCTGGAAACTTCTCTGTTGTTTGTTCTTCCGGGAGAGGGTGCCCCCTCCCGTTTTTCCCCTTGTTGAAATCCCTCCCCTGCTACCTCCCTCCCAGAGGTCAACTTCTTTCCTGCTGCCCAGAGCTGAGGTGACATCCCCTTCCGGCTTCATTCCATTCTAGGAGGATGCTGTGATGGGGGTGGGATGGGGAAGTGTGGCCACCTGTGCTCAGGGCTAGTTGCTGTCCCCACCCCCCTTAACTTTCCTCTAACCGAGCTCCACATTCCCAAAGCCCCCTGGATACCCACCCTGGAGTTCCTGTAGACAGGATGGCTCCAGGTATTTTGGAGCAGCGGTTCTGAAATTATGGAGTAGAGGTGGGAAGCCTTAGTGGCAAGCTGAGGGACCAACAGATGGCATAATGGTTACATCACTGGACTCCCACATAGTTGACCACAGTTTGAGTACCGGACCCGGTAGCTTAAAACACACTGGGCATGTGTGCATGTGTGCCCAAAATCCTGAGGGGAGAATGAAGGAGAAGGGATTGAGGCGTGGTCATCCCCCTAGGGGGGATGATTTCTTGCTTTCTGTCTTTCTCTGTCTTTTCAGTCAGTGCATGTATCCTAGGGAAAAAAAAAAAAAAAACCAAACCAAAAAACAACAACAAACAACAAACCAAAAACAAACCCTCTTTTAAAAAAATGTAGTGAGCTGAATAGTCTGGTGTACTTTAACTGTGGCAGAGAGGTCAATCTGAGAGGTGGTGCTATAGAGTAGGATGCGCCTCAAGTTCGCAATCACAGTTTCGATCTTTGCGCGGCCACACAGTGTGTGACCTCAGACAAAATTCTTCAGGTCTCTGAGCCACATCTATGCAATGGAGACACAACTCCCTTGCTCAGAGATGCTGAGGGGATTTGTGATAATGCAGCACTTGGAATATTCTCTGGACGTGCAGGACCGTTAGGATCTTACCAAAGAGGAAGATCCACGTGCAGGGATAAGGCATCTGGAAGGAGCAGCCCAGGCTCTGTCTGGTCCTCACTTCCCAGGATGTGAGGGCATGCCTGACTGGAAGGGGTTAAAGGTGGACAGTCTCAGCATGTGGACAGGGTGGGGACAGGGAGCGGGGAGCTAATCAGGGTAGCACCCCTGCAGTGGGTCACAAGCCAAAGATGAGTAACCTTATCTTGCAACAGCCAGGATGCAAGTAGACTGTATCTTGCAAACTGAATTATCTAGTTTCAAGCTACCCTCTGTGTTAACTGCCCTTTGTTATCCCTAGGCCAGCGTTTCCTAAACTGGCTTGACAATAGGAAGCACCACCATGTATGTCTTTGAAAATATTTCCAAGGCTTTGGGGTGGAGCCAGGAAATGCACCCTTTTATTTTATTTTATTTTTTTGTGGGAGAGGTTTTTGCTATAGGGCACGTGCTCTCACCAGACAGACAGAGAGAGACAGAGAGACAGAAAGTGAGAAATCACCCCACAGGGGGGATGGCCACGCCACAATCCCTTCTCCTCTATTCTCCTCTCAGGATCTTGGGCACGCATGCACACGTGCCCTGTGTGAGTTTTAGCCATTACGCGAATTGCTGGTCCCAAAATGCACCCTTTTTAATAAGTGACCCTTTTTAATAAGTAACCTCGGTGATCACGGTGCCCCAACCTGGCTGTCTCAGTCCTGGCTGCATAGTAAAACATCCTGTGAGCTGTAACAAAAATACATCTTGTTGTAGGAGGAAACACTGTTTCTTCAAAGGGTGAAAAAGAATTACCGTATCACTGAGCAATTTCACTCCTAGGCACAGGGCACAGGGAACTTTAAGAAGTTTGTGGAAAATGGAATTTAAGTACAAATTTCTGCTGGCACACACACACACACACACACACACACAAAGGATTGAAAAAACATTTTCTGCAAACTTTTCGAGGGCCCCTTGAATATGCTTAAAATAACTGAAAATGGGAGAAAGTTGTTTTAGGTAGAGGAAATAATATAAAATGGCAGGCAGGCAAGGGAGACTGCGTGTTTGGGGGACAGCAAGTTACTCGACATGTGGCTGGATGCATGTAGAGCGTGTGGAAGACAAATGCACGCTTTGGTAGTGTAAGTTACACAGCTTAAGACCTTGTTTACATGAGCTTATTGTTTTACATGTTGTTTTTGCTTTTCTAGCTAGATTATAAGGTCCTTCAGCACAGAGGCTTGCTATTTTGACATTTATATTAATTTTTAAATGTTTTACACTTAACATTTTTCTGTAACGTTCGTTCACTTAAATGAATGGAAATGAATAAAGTTTAAAAATTTCATTTTAAATGTAGTTTTTAGATTACATGTAATCACATACATCTTTGCAGTGTATAACATTTCTTTTTCCAACACGATTACCATGCATATCAGTCAAGAGAAAGACATGAGCAACGAGTAAAATTGAAGTTTGGGGCCTTCCTTCTCTTGTTAGATCTTTAGCTACTGAGCCTCATTCACTCTTTTCTTTTTAGAGGTTTTTGTCTAGGACCTGTATGTTTGCTAGAGAGAGAGAGGCAGAAACAGTGAGAGGGAAAGTGAGAAATCACTCCCCCAGGGAGGATGGCCATGACACAATTCCTTCTCCTACCAGGATCTTGAGCATGCATGCACATGCGCCAAGTGTGATTTTCAAGGCCATGTGGGAGTTCAGTGACGTAACCACCACACCACCTGCTGGTTCCCCCTCATTCCTAAAGCATCAGTTTATGATGCTGTGTTGATGACACCCACGTGTCTTTGTCTTGGAATTAATTCTCTCAACTCCAGACTTGGCTGTCTCGGCACGTCCAAGTTGTTATATTCAAAACAGAGCTCGTCGTCTCCTGGGTATCTGCTTCTTCTTTAGTCTTCTCATTCCAGAAATGAGAGTTGCCCTCCCATTTGCTCAAGCCGGCCACGTGGGAGTCATTCTCAACTCCTTCCTCTATGTCCCTACCTACCCGCCACCCATCAATCACCCTGTCCTATCCATTGATCCTACCTCCTAAATAACTCCTTTTTTGGATTTGTTCATTCTTTTATTGAGATAAAATTCACACAACACAAAATGGACCATTTTAAAATGTACAATTCATTGGTATTTTGTACTGTCATAACCTCTAGCTAGTTCCAAGACATTTTCATCACCCATGAAGAAGTTACCCCCTGCTCCCTCTGTTATGGTTTGACCCCCAAGAGAACGTAAGTTGGAATTCGGTCCCCAATGTAATGACTTGGGAGGTGATGAGACCTTTAAGAGGTGAGCCTGGCGCTCCACTACACTGGATCATAGGTGCACTGTGCTCATGAACAGCTGAATCCTGTCTAAGGAGAGAGAATGAGTTTTCTCTCTTGTAGGAAGCGTTACTTCCTTCAAGAGGGTATTACAAAAATAAGAGCTGTCCCACGTCCCTCTCTCCCTTTCCCTCTGTCTCTCTACTCATGTCCACTGGTCTTTCCCATTTTTTTCTGCCTTGTCGTGATGCAGCAGTGATTGACCTCATGTCAGCCCCAGGTCCTAGGACTTACTAGCCTCCAGAACTGGGAGCCAAACACACCTTTATTCTCTCTTTTTTTTTTGAAGAGGTTTTTGCTATAGGGTGCATGCGCTCGCCAGACAGATAGAGAGATAGAAAGCGCGACATCACCCCTCGGGGGGGATGGCCATGCCACAATCCCTTCTCTTCCATGCTCCTCTCGGGATCTTGGGCACACACGCACACGTGCCCGGCGTGAGTTTTAAGCCACCGGGTCTGGGACGCGAACCACGGTCGACTACATGGGAGTCCAGTGACATAGCCATTACACTAACTGCTGGTCCCACACCTTTATTTTTTTTTTTTGGAGAGATTTTCACTATAGGGCATGTGCGCTCACCAGACAAAGAGAGACATTAGAGACAGAAAGCGAGAAATCACCCCCCAGGGGGGAGGGTCACGCCGCAATCCTTTCTCCTCCATTCTCCTCTTGGGCACGCACGCACATGCACCCGGTGTGGGTTTTAAGCCACCGGGTTCGGGACGTGAACCGCGGTCAAGTACGTGGGAGTCCAGCGACATAGCCATTATGCTAACTACTGGTTCGCCCACACCTTTATTCTTTATAGATCACCCAGACTCGGGTATTTCTGTTTAGCAACATAATGATGGGCTAAGACACTTCCCTTCCCTGAGCTCCTGCCAACCACTAGTCAGCTGTCTCTATGGATTTCTCTGTTTTGGATATTTCAGAAAAATGGATCTGAAAAGGCAACATGTGGCCTTTTGCGACTAATTTCATTCACTTAACATCTTCACCCACCTTGTAGCATGTGCCGGCATTTCATTCGTTCTATGTCTGTTTAATATTCCCTTGTGTGGATATAATGCATTTTGTTTATTCATCTACTGATGGACCTTTGGATTATTTCCATCAGCTTTTGCGGATAGCGCTGCTGTGACCATTCAGTACAAGCTTTTGTTTGAATATCTTTTGTTTTCACTTCTTCTTTTGTTTGTTTTCATTTCCTTTGACCATATACTTAAGAATGGAATTGCAGGGACAGCAGGTGGTGGCGGTTAAGGCGCTGGATTCCCACATAGCTGACAGCAGTCTGAGTCCCAGACCCGTTCACTTGAAAATCACACTGTGTGCATGTGTGCCCAAAATCCCAAGAAATAAATGGAGAAGAGGGATTACAGTGTGGGCCATCCTCCCAGGGGGGTGATTTCTCTCTCTCTCTCTCTCTCTGTCTCTCTCCAATGGGTAAACAATTTTATGACAAAAATGAAAACAAAAACAAAAACAACAAAAAAAGAGCCGTGGAGTGGAATTGCTGAGTGACGTAACAATTCTACGTTTAACTGTTTGAGGAAACAACAAACTAATTCCCATGTCTGCTGCATCATTTTACACTCATACCTGCAACGGAAAAGGGTTCCAGTTTCTCCACATCCTCACTCACATTTGTTCTTTTCCATTTTCTTAAAATGATCAATCTCGTGGATGTAAAGTGGTTTCTCACTGTGGTTTTAATTTGCATTTCCCTAATGACGAATGTAAATAGCTTTTTAATCTTCCTTCTCCCCTGTTACATTGCAACAGCCTTGCTTCACAGGGTAATATTAGGATTAAGTGAACTTATTCCGACACCAGACCCGCTAGCTACAACTTGGGGTTCCTCTTCTCCTTCTTGGGTTAAAATTTGCTAGAGTGGCTCATAGAACAGAGAAACACTTATGATTATTGGTTTGTTATAAAGGGTGTTTTAAAGGATGCAGATGAACAGACACATGGGCCAGGCACGTGGGAAGGAGTGTGGGGCTTCCATGCCTTCTTTGGGTATACCACCCTCCATGTGCTCAGCTATCTGGAAGCCCTCTGAACCCTATCTTTGGAATCTTTATGGGGACTTCATTGCATAGGCATAAGATGCTAATAGACGGGGTGAAACACAGCAAGGGCTGTCTGCTCAGATTCTCATCCTCTCTGTCAGCTTTCCTTCCCTCCTGGGTATGGTGTAGGACCCTTCTGGAATGAGGGTCTTAAAGTTGGGAGAAGATTGAAGTTTCTATGCCTATGACTCATGTTGGGGTAGGTGAAAGGAGGGACTGCTTTTTAAAAATTCTGCCAGAGAGCATATGTGCTCATTAGAGGGGACAGGTGGGAAAGCAGAAAACACCCCCGATGGGTTATGGTCATGCCACAATCCCTTCTCCTCCATCTTGCTTTCTTTTGCAATTTTGGACACATACCTGCCTGACATGTTTCCCTAGCCACTGAGTCTGGGACTTGAACCATGTGGTTGACCACACGGGATTCAGTTGTCCTAATCACCCATCACCAGCTGGCTGGAGGAACTTTCTTTTTTTTTTTTTAAGAATTATTTTATTCAACTTAATTAATTAATTAATTAATTTTAATTTGACCAGAGAGAGAGAAAGTGAGAAAGCAAGCTGCCAGGTCCAAGATTTGAACTGCCGTTGGCCTTGTGGGAGTTCAACACCTTTAATCACCACACTACCTGCTGGCCCCAGGAGGGACTATCTTTTGCCTTTACCTCTCTGAAGCTGTTTCAAAGCTGCTTTAGAAATCAAGGACATAAGGCCAAATACCATGAGCCAGAAACCATGGATAAAAACCAAAGTACATACCTATTGAAAGAGCACAGGTATCATTTCCCACAGCGCTGAGCACTTTCTTGCTTTCTTTGGATTTCCAGTTCTGGAGACACCTGTGAATTCGTGTGGTATTTGAAACATTGCACGTGGTGGTCAAGGAACATTTTGTAGTATTAAACAATTTGTATTATCCTTAAATGTTTATGTTTGTAGGTCTAGATGTATTATAACATAAGTGAAACATGATTCTATTTATTGACAGATGGAAAGAGATTCATTTTGATAAACATTTAATTAGATTTTTAAATAATTATTTTATTAATTTTATTTATTATTATTGTTTTACAAATATAACCAGGGAGAGAGAGAGAGAGATGTACAGTGAGAAAGCAAGCCACCAGGTCCAGGACTTGAACCACTGTTGGTCATGTGGGAGTCCAGTGTCTTAATCACCACACCTCCTGCTGGTCCACATACTTAATTAGATATAAATTTTCAAAAAAATTCAATGAGGCACCAGCATAATGGTTATGTCGCTGGACTCCCATGTAGTCGACTGCAGTTCAAGTCCTGGACCCAGTGGTTTAAACTCATGCCAGGCACATGTGCGTGCGTGCCCAAGATCCCGAGAGGAGAATAGAGGAGACACGATTGCGGTGTGGCCATCCCCCTGGGGGGTGATTTCTCACTTTCTGTCTCTCTGTCTCTCTGGCAAGCGCATGCGCCCTATAGCAAAAATCTCTAAAAAAAAAAATTCAATAAAATGTTTGGCTCTTGAGCAGGAACTTGGTCTTCTATTTTCTCCTCTAGAAAAGAGTACTGGGTCTAGGAACGCCATGCTTCAGCAATCCAAGTTCAAAGTCAAGGGATTCCATCCAGACTGTACTTGCTCCCATTCCTTTCCCATTCTCTTTGCTTACAAATATCTTGTCTTCCTTCCCACAGGAGGCAGTGAGGGGTGAGTAGGAAGTCTGAATAAGTCCTCGGTGGAATGAACAGTGTGCCTGTGATCATCCACTGGACTTCATCCTGGCTGGATCTGGGGAGTCGTAGATGGCAGTGGGAGGGGTAGAGGAGAGTCTCCAACCTGCCCAGAGTCTTGGGGCTCATGTCGTCCTGGCCAGGCCAGCACTCTGAGCTGTTCTCTCCAGCAGCTCTCAGGTCCCCCTGGGCTGGAATGTCTCTGTTCTCAGCACCAGGATTTGGAGCAGTTCCTTCTCAAGGGCCTCCCTTGCCACTCTCGGGGGTTGGAAGACTGTCCCTTCTAAAGTTGGAATAGGGTTGTGAGACTGGATGGGGCAGGGTCTCCTGCTCATTCTTCTCCCAGTTACTCCACAGACCATTAGATCTGGTTGTCCCCAAACTCAGAGATGACAGAAAAGAACTGACCCCAGGAGTTGGGGTGAGGACAGTTAGAAATCCTGGCAGATAAAGAGAAGGGTCAGCCAACAGAACACAGAAAGCCAGAGCTGAACACTAATCCCGGCAGCAGTAGAGGCTTGTCCTTGCTGTCCCCCTGGGTCAGAACGAATGAGCCACACACTGCAGGTTCTGGGGGCAGGCAGCATGGTGCCATCGCAGACCAGTTCGACTTGGGACATTTTTCACTTGCGTTTTAATTCTGGGGCTGTCCTGAGAACTGTCTTCTTGGGCAAATGATTTCTCAGTGCCAGTTTTTCCCTTGAGTGCTGTTAGCTCAGACTTTGGTCTGACCCTAATGCCCGCATGATCTCGGACACATTATTTAACCTCAGAGTTCATCGCCTCATCTGTACAATGGGCAATAAAACCTTGAGCCGTCTTGAGGGTTAAACGAGATAATCGATGGGAAGTAGGTCCCATCAGTAACTTAGGGTCACAGATAACAGCAAGTGTGAGAGCAGGCGACATGGCTTTGAGCTGACTGCCCCAGCCAGATGTGTAAGCTCTCTGAGAACCAGTTCCTCCCCTGGAGGAAGGGAAAGGGTAGCAACCCTTCCTTCACAGGGTTCTCATGGGGCTCCGCTGAGATAAGGTGTAGGAAAGTACTTTGTGGAGTTCTGAACAAACGTGAAGGAGTATTTTTGTTCTTCAGTTTGCCCTCTAACAAAGGCTGAATAAGTACTGGATTGGCCAAAAAAGGGAGGGCAAAGGAAGGAATGTGAATCTTAGGGGGAGTAGCAAAAAGCTTGAATAATCCCTACACTGTTTCTAATACTTTCTGTTAGCTCCAAGAAACAGACACAGGAGGGAGGTGAGGAATCGGGCCACAAGAGAGACAGTGGGACTGTGAGGAGAGGGAAAGGGAGCCCACCGCTGCCAACCCCCAGGCAGGCATGGAGGGTCTATGCCTGGTCAGGGAAAAAAGGGAGTCTCTCCAGTCCCGGCTTCCTCTGTGTCTACCTCCACGACCCTGCTCCCTTGAGACCCACGAAGCACAGCTCCTAGCCTCATGCCAGGAAGTGCTGCCTCCCAACGCCTCCCACCTGGCAGTTACTGAGCAGAGTCAAATATACTCAGGGTTGGAGTCCAGAGAAAAAAGACAGGAGAGAGCTCCGCTCTCCCCAATGGAGAATAGCCTCCCCCTCCCGTGGCCCACCAGCCAGGGCAGAGCCGCTAAAGCCAGTCCCCTCTCCTCCTCCTCTTCCATGTCCTTTGCTTGCCCTTGGTCAGCCTAACCAGGACATGATGCCAAGGCCAGGGCCCTGCTGGTCCTGGGGAGAGACGCTTGGCTGGTGGGATGTGCCAAGGGAATGTTTTGCAGATTAGTGCCTCCTGGGGTGGAACAGCAGCAGCAGGTGGCAGGAACAGGGCAGCAGGGGAGCAAAGCCAGGAGTCCCTGGGAGAGGCCTGAGGACAGAAGCCTTCTTCTCCAGTCTCAGGCCCCCAGACTAGGAGTTCTGGGGACCCTTCAAAGCCTCCTGCCTCAGTTTCAGTCCTCAGTGACTTTGGTGCTACACAGATTACTTTATTTGACCAATTGCGGTGACAATTATGTTGTGTCATAATTACCACCAAGTCCTGCTTTAGACCAAGCCCTTCTCCAGAACAAATTAGAGAGCAGATGCCAGAGCAGGAGAGGAGAGGTGAAGTGACAGCCATGAATCTGAGACAGGAGAGGACAGAGGAGGAGAGGAAGTTCTAACAATAAGAAATAAAGAAGCCCTCGAGGAAGCATCCCAACTACAATGTCCTAAATTTGGCCCTTCTAACAGGTAAAACCTGGTTGAGATTTTTAGTATCTGCATTTTTTTTTTTGGTGTTTTTTGCCTTAGGGTGTGTATGCTTGCTGGGGAGTGAGAGAGAAACAGATAGTGAGAGGGAAAGGCAGAAATCACCTCCCAAGAGGAATGGCGATGCCTCAATCCCTTCTCCTCTCTTCTCTTCCTGAGACCTTGGGCACGTACGCACATGCACCTAGAGTGATTTTCAAGCCACCAGGCCCGGGACTCAAACTGTGGTTGGCCATGTGGGAGTCTGACGATGTAACTGCTACACCATCTGCTGGTCCTCAGATCTCTATCTGTTAAATCAGGCCTGGAAGGTGTAGCTGTTAAATGATCAGCATGTGACAGACCAGCCAGATGCCTTTGGACTGTTCCAAAACAGGAGGACAAGAAGGCAGTCAATCCAGTAGGTGGAGGGGTGCAGATGTCAGGAGGAAGGAGCCTTGTTCTTGGTGGTCAGGCAGGTGCGTAGTTGTGTTACAACATGGCTTGAACAAAAGTGGCATCGACATTGGCTTTCCCCCTTGAGTTAGTAGTGGCCCACCATTGGGCACCCCAATCTAGCTGGCCTCCCAACCTCACAGTTCATGGAGGTGAGGAACTGACACTCGGTCTATGTCAGCATTCTGGATCAACTCAAAAATAAATTTCACCTGGAACTCATAGGCTTTGACAGAGATTTTCTCATTGAGTCCATGGAAGCTGAAGGAAAGAGAGATGAGTTAGGAGAGAAGCAGGGGGAGGGCCAAGGGCTTTAACACAAACATTATCGCTGAGCACTTCCCCCACCCCACTCTCCAATCCCTGAAGCCACTGACTTTGACATTGAGGTGGAGGGTGAGGGTAGGAGGGTAGGAAGTGAAGGCTGGAGAGCCCATTTGTGAGATTTCCTGTTACATTCTGGTCATCTCTCCTGGATCCATGCTTATGACAAATAACAGTGGGGTAGAAAGTATATAAACTCCTAGGGAGCTCAACATTTCCTGCTCTGAAATCCACTCAATAATTTCTGCTCTGGGAAAACTAGCTTTCTACTTCTTTTTCTCTCTTATTTTTTGAGAGATTTTTGTTATAGGGCACATGTGCTTGCCAGAAAGAGAGAGAGGCAGAGAGACAGAAGGCGAGAAATCACCCCCCAGGGGCGATGGCCACGCCGCAATCCCTTCTCCTCAATTCTCTCCTTGGGATCTTGGGCATGCACACACACTAGCCTGATGTTGAGTTTAAGCCACTGGGTCCATGACTCGAACCGTGCTTGACTACTTGGGAGTCCAGCGACATAGCCATTATGCCAACCGCTGGTCCCATCTAATTCTTTTTCTCTTAGGACACAGTCCCTCGCTATACTTATCTTTAAGCCAGTCTGCCACTCCCTCAACTCACTAGGGGCAAGAAAGGGCAGGAAAGGCCACTGCGCTGGACACCTCTTCTCTGCTTCGCCGAGGAACTTCACTGTCAGATATGGCCACCAGCCTGCCTCCTTACTACATGACAAACACCGAACCAAACCAAACCACAGCTGAACCATGTATGTAAAAGGAGAGAAGAAGTAGCTACTTGCCTCCCATTTAAAAAATAAAAATGATAAATATGAAAGCTGTTTTTCAGCTCACACGCACATATTTTCATTCTGTTTACAAGAGATAGCTGGTGGGGGGACATGTGATGAAGGAGGTCATAAAGCAGAACGGTAAATGGAAATCATCCTTCCATAACCTAGGGTTTAAAATTTGCTGAAAAAAATCCCACGAGAGGGTCGTTGACATGCCACAGTGAAAACTGGGGGTCATGCCTTGGAATCCCACAGTGTTTCCTTCCGAAAGTCAAAGCATGTGCCCCCACCCCTCGCCTTGACCTCATGTGCACTTGCATTTAAGACTCCCGAGGAGACTCCCTGTTTTGTAGGTGGGGAAAATGAGATCCAGAGGATAAGCTTTCTCACAAAGGGAGGAAGAAGTGGATTAGCACATAAGGGTCTTCATTCTACAAGGTGCTCACCAATCCCCTGATAATCTCCATCCTTGTCAAAGAGGAACCAATTGCTACACATTCTGAGGAGTGGCTAGATTCTGGCTGTGAAGACAGTTGATCAGTTAGGTCCTGCGTTCTGTGAACACTTGGAAGCGTGGGGTCAGAAAGGGATTGGTAGGCTGGATCTCCTCTCTCTCCTCTGCTTTTCCAACCTGTTGCGCTCACCTTTTGAAGCCCTGAGGGTCCAGGTAGATGGGGTTGAACCGGTAAATGCCAGTGGTAAGGTTTGTGTAGTGAACGGTGTCTGTGTTGCCGATACAAATACCTAGAAAGGGAAGATCAGAAGGAAAGAGTTTATGTGAATAATTAGGCTGGAAGTGGGGAGAGGTGGGCTGGTTGGAAACTATCGACCACTGGGTCACAGTAGACCAATGCCTGGCCCCCTTGGGAGCCTGCAGCTATGAATTTTTTGTCCTCCACTCTACCTTTTTTTTTTTTTTTTTCAAAACCTTACAAAAGACACCAGTTCAGACAGGAACATGAAATCTCCTCCCAATGGCATTGGTGAAATATCCCTTACATGGTCCAAAGCTAAGTGTCCCCCCCTCCGTGATTACCAGAGAGGCCAGAATCATCATTTCATACCCATAGTTGTATCCCTTTGCTGTTTTAGAAACCAGAAATCTAGATATCGCTTCTTTGGCACCTGACCTTTACTCTGTATCACCCTACATCAGAAATATCCTCTGAGGAGCTTTACTGCTATAAAATGCAATCCTCTTGAAGTGGAACATAATTTCCTGTTATTCTCATCCTCTGGAGGAAGACTCTGTCTTCCTAGAGTCAGACCTTGGGTTTGGAAAGTCCCAGAATACTCTCTTTCCAGTCTCTGACTCTTCCAAAGGTGGCCACAGGTCACTCAGGTGGGGCTGTGACTTGTCCCTGATGATAGGTGTGTTCTTTGGGAAAAGACACCCTGCAGCATCAATTCAAGTGTGGTAGGGTGATAGGAGATGGTGATATGTGGGGGTTTATTTTTCCTTTCCTCTCCTGTTTTCAGATGGGTAGGTAGGCCCTTCACAATTTCTTGCTTTGTGGATTTCTGCCAATTGGTTTCTGTTTATCTTTTCCCTCTAAAATCTCAACTCCATTGATGGGATTATGGCAGATGGCCCAGAAGGGAGAAAATAGGGTAGGGAGTCTTGGAGGACCAGGGGTCCTGAATATTTAGAGGAATTCATGATTAAACCTAGTTAAAAAAGGAAAACAGGCCTTGATATTAGAACATCTCCATGAGTCACAGACCAGAGATTCTCTGTGGTCAACCAGCATCTTGTGTCTGAATCCCCTGGAGGTATTTGTCAAAAAGGGCGATTCCAGGGCCCCCAGTCAGATCTAGTTAACTTGAACTTTAGGCATGGGCTTAGATAATAAAGCTTTTAATTTTTAAAAATTTCATTTTGAGAGAGCGTGAGAGAGAAAGGCAAGTTCCCTCAACATTCTCAACAGAGAATGTTGTAAACCACGCCCAGCCCTCCTAGCTAGCCAAGATCATGGGAGTACACACGTGCAGTGTATAAGCCAACCAGGGAACCAAACCCACAGTTCTCCAATGGACCCAGCTTTGCTCCAGGGGTGTGTTACCACTGCCCAGCTGGTCCACTAATGGGCATTTTAATAAAATCCATGGGACTCCTCTTCCACTCTGAGCCGGAGAACCACTCTCTACACATCAATTTGTACGCTATGCTAGAATACTGGGGAAGGGGTGATGCTAGGTGTTGGTCTGGGTTAAAAGATGAATGGGGTTAATGCAGATGGCATGGGTGACAGGCTTTTCTGGACTGGGGATTCTGAGCCGGCCTATTGAGCTGTTATCCTAGAATGCATCAGAATCAGGATCTGGGGTATCTTGACCTCCTCCATGGCTCTTCCAGAGGAGGGTGTCTAAGCCAATCCTTCTCTTTTTGCCAGAGAGGTTGGTCTAGGTTAAGCAAGGACCCTGGCTTGACTGACCTAATTTATTGTTTCTGCTCTTTTCCTGTTTGCTTTCTCACTTCCACCCTGAGGGGAAAATATAGTTCCAGCCCCATCAGGAGGGGAAGCAGCCAGCTGTTTCCAAGCTGAACAGCTGGGTGGGGGTGGGGCAGTGGACATTGTTTAGGAAAAGGTTCCAGCCCCCTCCTCCCTCCCGCCACAGCTGTTGAAGTCATTACCTGGGGTGATGATACTGATTTCCGGGAAGACAGACTGTATGGTCTGGTGGAGCAGCTGGTAGCCTAAGGCCTGGTCATCAGAGGGGCTGATGGGCAGGGGGTCAAAGGCTTTCAACACGTGGAGCTGGACTCGGTCATCAGCTACAATGTTCTTGACGAGTTCTAGGACCTCCGAAGTGGACACAGAGGGAATCAGGTTTCTTCTTTTTTTGGAGAGGTTTTTGCTACAGGGCACGTGTGCTGGCCAGACAGACAGAGAGAGACAGAGAGACAGAAAGCGAGAAATCACCCCCCAGGGGGGATGGTCACGCCGCAATCCCTTCTCCTCCATTCTTCTCTCGGAATCTTGGGCATGCACGTACATGCACCCGGTGTGAGTTTTAAGTCACCGGGTCCAGGACGCGAACCGCGGTCGACTACATGGGAATCCAGTGACATAGCCATTACACTAACTGCTGGTTCCCGGGAGTCAGGTTTCTTATTGGTCTGACACCCAAGTGTTACCCAATAGTCCTGTGTCTACCCTGTCCCCCTTCGGCAAGGCAGAGCCCTGTGATTTACAGAGAGGACTCTATTTTTTAATATTGGGATCTCAGTTTTAGCTGACTAACTGTGAGTAATGTTAAGAGTTGGGTCTTCCTGGAAAGCAATGTAGATTTTGGTTAAGTATTTGGGAAACTAGTCTTAAGCCATGAGTCAGGTGGGGAATTGGAAAATCAGAAAAGTATGTATCTTTCCCCTTGGGTTGTGAGTCATGGCTGGGTGAAAGTATAGGAGCAATGAGAATCTTAACTCTTTCAAGAGAGGGAGATGGGAACCAGCAGTTAGCGTAATGGCTATGTCGCTGGATTCCCACGTAGTTGACCGCGGTTCGCGTCCCAGACCTGGTGGCTTAAAACTCAAGCCGGACGCGTGTGCATGTGTGCCCAAGATCCCAAGAGGAGAATGGAGGAGAAGGGATTGCAGCATGACCATCCCCCCTGGGGGGTGATTTCTTGCTTTCTGCCTCTATGTCTCTCTCTATCTGTCTGGTGAACGCACGAGCCCTATAGCGAAAAACCCAAAAGAGACAAAAAAACAAAAAAAAAAAAAAAAAAAAAAAAAAAAAAGAGAGAGAGAGGGAGATAGCTGTGATGACCCCACTTCAACCTGGGAGAAAAGTCTCATATGTTTCTTGGCCCTCTCTGGGCATCCCTGCTTTCTGTTTGTACTCAGCTACACTGGGTTCAGGAAGATGAGCCCCACACAAAGTCCGAGTTGGGGTACTGGTATTCATGTTTTCTATCTTTACCTCTTTTCCTCAGAAAAGAACCTAGAACATTCAGTTTGAAATGACTAGAGTGAACCCAGCAAAAGTCTAGGTCCCAGGCAGGATGTGGATAAGACTCTGAAGATCAGATCTCATGGAGCCAGGAGGCTGACTAAGGGTGCCGCCTCCCCACCCCCCCGAATCCATCTAGCCACCAAAGAAAGCTTGGCACTCATTTCACCAATTTGATCAGTAGTATCTATATCTATATCTATTATAGAGATTTTTGCTATAAGGTACAAGCACTTGCCAGAGAGACAGAGAGACAGAAAGCAAGAAATAATCCTCTGTCCAGGGGGATGGCCATGTAGCCAATCCCTTCTCTATTCTTCTCTCAGGATTTTGGGTGGGCATGCACACATGCCTGGTATGAGCTTCAAGCCTCCGGGTCCAGGACTCAAATCATAGCTGGCCGCATGGGAGTCCAGCACCTTAACCACTACACCCTCTGCTGGCCTTGGACAGTAGTTCTGTACAACTGCCTCTGCCCTAGAAAAGGGGTGGTGACCCACAGCCAGGGGTCACCTGGATTGGGGGATTATTTTAAGACTATCCCCTTTAGGTCAGTGTCTTGTAAAAACATGTAGATGCCGAATGTGGGGAGGAAGTGAGGGTTCCCACTTTGTCTTAGAACTCATTTGAATCAAACTGAATTCCCTGCTGTTAGTTGAGTGAGGGGATCAGTTCTCAATTATTCTGGGGCCAGCTGGTGGGACGGTGGTTAAGGAGGCTGAAATCCACATGCTGTTTGTGCCTTTTGAGTCCCAGACGCAGCAGCTTGAAAGACAGCTGAGCAGGTACATGTGCATGCCCAGAATCTCCAGAGGAAAACGGAGGAGCAGGGATTGCTCACTACACAATGGGTGGTCGTGTGCTATCTCGTGTTCCCTCTGCCTCTGTCTGCCTCTGGCGAATGCAAAATTAGAAAAAAGAAAAAAAAAAAAAAAAAAAACACTTATTTTTCACTTATCAGAGATTATTTTTCACTCTAGCATTTATGACCCAAATATTCTAATAAAGGAAATAATGTATAGTCACGGTACACTCTTGACCCACTGCAAGGTTCCTGAAGTCATTCCCTATGAGGTACATTGGGACTGTGTCCTCTGAACCTCGCCCCAAATTGCCTAGAGGTCTCTGCCTTCAGAAATCAGTGAAGACATAAATTGGATTCATTCAGTAAGAGGCCACAGAGCCCCAGTTTTCCTCTAGCTGCTAGCCAGGTCCTGACTCAAGGGCAAGGACTGTGTCTACCTCAGTTCTGTATTTTCAGTACCCAGCCCACAAAAGGCATGCAATAAATGCCCTATAGATGAGATTGAAAAGATGTGAACCAATGAAATAACAGGAGTCATCTCATTAAGTACTTGCCCAGGGCTGCACAGTTAAGTCGAGCCAGGCTGGGCATCTCTCTGATTTCACCAGGACAGATTTCACAGTAAAGCAGTCAGTGCAGGCAGGTTGAGGTGCTGTGGAGCAGAACTAGGAAGAGGTGTTCCTCTGAGATACCCCGGTGGTATGAAATCTGAGCCCGAGTTTGAAGGAAGGATATGATGTTTGCACAATGACAAAATCATCTAATGACACACTTCTCAGAACGTAGCCCCATCATTAAGCAATCTCTGACTGTACTTCCAGCGGCAGGAAATGCACTGTCACATACTGTATACTATTCTATTTTATTGAATTGCCGGAGGGAGAGAGAGAGCGGGCATGGCCACACCGCAATCCTTTTCCCTCCATTTCTTCTTCTCATGAGGATTTTCAGTATGTGTCCACATATACCCAGCATGTTTTCAAACCACCACGGCCAGCGTTCCAACTATAGTTGGCCTTGTGGGATCTAGTGCCTAATATGCTGCACTTAACCGTTGTTTCAGAGCAACACGGTCGTGATGGCTTCCTTATAATGAATGAGACGCTGCTTCCTGCTGGCTTTCTCCCACATCTACCCCCTCTCATTTTTTTGAGTGTGTGTGTGTACACTACATGCCATGATCCACTCCCAGCCTCAGCCAGTGCTGGATCATGGGAGTACAAGTGCCTGGAGTGCTCAGGTAAGTGTCTGGATGTGAAACTGACCCACGTGGGTCAGCCTTGTGGATCAATATATCTATCTCTATCTTTATCTCTATCTCTATCTTTATCTCTATCTCTATCATCTATCTATCATCTGTCTATCTCTCTTTATCATCTATCTATCTACCTATCTATCTCTATCATCTATCTATCTCTATCTATCTATCATCTATCTATCTATATCTATCTATATTGCATTGTTCACACTTAGCAAGGTCTCACCTCTGTTGGTCTTAGAAGGCAGCTGTGCTTCTCCCCACCTGCTGTTCTTGCTGCCTAGATGCCTTCCCAGGTCTTTGCTCCTTCTCAGGTCTCAACATAAGTGCCTCTCGGAGAGGGTTTTGCGGACACCTGCACTTACAGTAGCTCACTGCTGCACCCACCATGAACACTCTGTGATTCTGTGACATAGCATTCTGTTATTTTCTTTGTCACACATACTACTTAAAAAATGATGACTCAGGAGCCAGCAGGTCACACAGTGGTTAAGGTGCTGGACTCCCACATGGCCGACTGTAGTTCAAGTCCCCGACTCAGATGTTTGAAACTCATGCTGGGCACATATACATGCATGCCCAAAATCCCAAGAGGAGAATGGAGAAGAAGGGACTGTGGTGTGGCCATCCTCCCTGGGGGGTGATTTCTCACTTTCTCTCTCTCTGCTTCTCTAGCAAGCACATGCACCCCTATTAGCAGAAATCTCTCTCTTAAAAAAAAAAAAGATGACTTGATCATTGCTGTCTCTTCCCACTACAACGTAAGCAAGCACCTTCGAATGGGAAGTTTGTCTGTCTCATTCACTATTATTCTAAGTGCTAGAATAATGTCTGGTGCACAGTAGCCACTATAGAGCCACCTGGTGAATAAATAAAGGAAAGAATCGTCTCTACTACACTGTCGCTGAGCCTTTTAAGTGACGAGTATCTCATTACTGCCCAAGATGGCATATTTCAAAAGGCTCCCTTAAGTGGACTCGCTGAAATGTTCTCTATTGGCCTCGTTTCTACTCCCTTGAGGCCCACTCAGAACAAACTGTCCTTTCCTCATGGTAGCCTATTAAATTCCTAGACTCTCGTTCCTCACCCCCTCCCTGGGGAGGGGTGGTCATGGTGGGTGCAGCAGTGAGCTACTGTAAGTGCAGGTGTCAGCAAAACCCTCTCCCAGAGGCACCTGTGTTGAGACCTGAGCAGGAGCAAAGACCTGGGAGGGCATCTAGGCAGCAAAGAGCAGCAGGTGGGGAGAAGCACAGCTGCCTTCTAAGACAGGGACTTACCTCCATCTGGAACATGAGGGAGAGCAGTTACAGATGAGGAACCTGGGGGTGTCTGTGTTCCCATGAGCAGGCAAGGCTCTCCGCAGGAGGCCCTGAGAGTGTCCCTGATGCATGGAACTGGGGCGAAGGAGTGGCGGGAACAGGACAAATAGGTCCTATGAGGTTTCAGAGCGATGGAGGCTTTCCATTCTTCACTGGGGCAGGGGGTAGGATAGGTCTAGGGATTCCAGGGGTTTCATCAGATAGACTGGGAAGGAAGGCCTAGTGATGGGGAACGGAGAGGAGGGAACAGAGCCAGGACCTGGGGAGATAAAAGCCCCAGCTGGTGGAAAACAGCCTTGAAAAGGGCATGGAATTAGAATGAGGCTGGAAAAAAACGGATGGAAAGAAGCTCAGTGAGGGAATTTAGTGATTTCCTGGCCTCGTGAGCCCCCAGGGAGGGGGACAAAGGTTGGCACCTGATGAAAAGCAGCAGAGCCCAGCTCTCCTGGAACATGCATGGCTCTGGCCAGGCAGTCAACTGCTCCCACTCTGCAGTAAGGACCGTGTGGGGACAGATGAACTTCCCTGCGCTGTGGACCTGCCTCTAACCTGTTACATTCTGGAATGCCTTATCAGCTGACAGTGGTTGGGTGTTCTTTTTGGTTAATCTTTGAAGGATCAGATTTCCCCTTCAAATTCTTTTTAGCGCAACCTGATGTTTGCATAAGCCTAAAGATGTCTAGCATTCTCGTACTTGTGTTCACCTTTGGCTCTTGCTCAGTTGTTACTGCCTGGGGGAAGCCTTAATTGATCCTCAGATAGGATCAGGCCCCTTGTTATATTCCCTAATAGATTCCTTTTTATCATAACCCTTATCATGGTTTGCAATTATATGATTTTTTTTTTTAAAGTCTATCTGGGCCAGCAGGTAGTATGAAAGTTAAGGTAGATGGGTTGCACATGGCTGACCATGTGGTTCAAGTCCTGGACCCAGCAGCTTGAGAAACATACCAGGTTTGTGGATACCCAAAATCCCAAGAGGAGAATGGAGGAGAAAGAGCTGTGGCATGGTCATCCTCCTTGGGAAGTGATTTCTCACGTTCCCTCTCCCTTTTCTTCTCTCTGCTTTTCTCAGGCTAGCACACAAGCCCTATAGCAAAAGGGAAAAAAATTCCATCCATTTCTTCTGTAAGTGACAGAGAGACAGAGTGAGCAAAGACAGAGCACCCTGAACAGAGTCCTGATGCCAGTCTACCCCAGCCTCAGCCAGTTACCTGCGTGCCCGCTCCGACCTCGCCAAGGGGGTCTCCAGATCCACATCTGGAACCCTCCCGTGTGGTCAGCCTTGCAATGTCATGTTCAACTGCTGGGGCATCATCTAACCTCTGACTTTTACCACTTTTAATTGATGCTCTTAGCAGATCGTTGCAAAGCTCTGGGCTCAGACCTTTTCTCTCCTAAATTTACACATTTTTTCCCCATGGGATTTTATTGACTCTAGAAGGTCTGGATATGTTAGTAACACTACAGTTTGCATCTTTAGCTCATGTTTCTCTCTACATCTGAAGTATTTATGATTGTCTGTTAGGATGTTATAAGCTTCATGAGCTTCTAAGTCATTATATTTCGCCATAAACTTGTTCTCCTTCCCGAGTTCTCGGTCTTGGGTACAGGCCCTAAGACCTGGTAAACCACCCATATCAAAAACCTTGGTGTGGGGTTAGTAGGTGGTTAAGGGCGCTGGACTCCCACATGGCGGGCCACGGTTCAAGTCCCAGACCTGGCAGCTTGCTTTCTCACTTTCCTTCTCTCTTTCTTTCTTACTCTGTCTCTCTCTGGTCAAATTAAAATAAGTTAGTAAATAAATTAAATTAAATTAAATATTGCTTTAAAAAATTAAAACAAAACAAACAAACAAAAACCTTGGTGCTACCCTGCCTTTCTCTTGCCCACACCCACATATAAGAGGGGACTTAGAAAAAATTTGTGGACGAATGGAATTAAAGTATGAGTACGTTTTGGTGGGAAAAATATTAGAAATCCAGCATAGCTGTTTCATAAGATGCATTTTCTACAAGCCTTTTGAAGATCCTTCCTATGTGCTAGGACTGCCGAACCCAGCTCTTTCATGCCTGGGGTGGGTGCCTTCTCCTTCTCAGTTCAGACCTAGCCATGCCATGACGACACAGACGTCTCACTCTATTCCAGCACTTACTCTGGATGGCCACCTGCAATATCTCCGTAAGAGCAAATCTGAGTCTATCCGAAGGTGTCTGGGACTTCTCTCCTGCCCATGGAGCAGAGCCCAAGCTCCTTGGCATGGCATGCAAGGCCTTGGTCCCCAAACTTCCATTCCACCTCCCATCAGTTGTCATCCCCCATTACTTTTCCCCAGTTTACTCTGCTCTTTAGCCACAATGAGTCCTTTATTCTCACAAAGTCCTGTTTGCCCTTTAAGGCCCAGCTCAAATTTCTAGTGGTCAGAAAAATGTCTTTTCTGAACCTCAGAGTAGCATCGCTCTTGCTCTTTGCGGTGGTTCTATGTAAATTCATTCATCTCTAATTATTTTTTTTTAGAAGTTGTTGTTACAGGTTGTATGTGCTAGCTAGAGGGACAGAGACAGAGAGACAGAAAGCCAGAAATCACCCCCAGACGGGATGACCACACTGCAATCCCTTCTCAATCCCTTCTACTCCATTCTCTTCTTCTTTTTTTTTTTTTTGGAGAGGTTTTTGCTATAGGGCATGTGCGCTTGCCAGAAGAGAGAGACAGAGAGACAGAAAGCGAGAAATCATCCCCAGGGGGGATGGCCATACCACATCCCCAGGGGAGATGGCCACACCACAGTCCCTTCTCCTCCATTCTCCTCTTGGGATTTTGGACATGCACACACACGCGCCTGTTGTGAGTTTTAAGCCACCGGGTCCAGGTTGCAAACCACAGTCTACTACATGGGAGTCTAGCGACATAGCCATTATGCTAATTGCTGGTCCCCACTCTATTCTCTTCTCTGGATCTTGGGCATGCACGCACACTTGCCTGATGTGAGTTTCAAACTGCCAGGTCTGGGTCTCGAACTGCGGTGGACCATGTGGGAGTCAGCACCTAAACCACTACGCCACTTCCTGGCCCCATCACTCATTGCTATAATTGTATTCCACTGTGTGGCTCCCGCACAGCCTCTGGAAGCAGACAGTTAACTGGGTAGACAGTCTTGGGTATGCCACTAAATTGCTCGATTGCTGTCCTCAGTCTTCACCAACAGAATGAGGATAATATGATTTGTACTTTACAGGGCAGTTGTGAGGATTAAATCGGCGTGTGCATATGTGTGTGTCTAACTTCAAATGCTGCCAAACAGACAGCAAGTACACTGTATACAGGCTTGCCATGATTGCTGCTATGGTGCACTCATGTTTGTCTCCCGCCTCCGACTCCAAGTTCCCCCAAACCAGAGTTACCCATCTGAGGCATGTACCTGAAGACTTTTGAAACATGATAGTTGAACAAATGAGAGACAGGGCCAGTCCTAGGACTGTAGCTAAACCCAGATCCTGAGGGCCATCCTGCCCTGATGCTGATCCAGGTGTCTGGAACATATGGTACGTACCTCTTGGACTGTCTGTGCGGGGTGAATCCGGATGTTGACTGTGGCCTGGGCCACTGGAGGGATGACATTTTCCTAGAGGGAAAGCACAACCTTGGCCTGAGCCAACCTCTCATCTCCCACACCTGATCCCTGCCCAGGAAATCCCATTTCCCAGCAGTAGGAATAGAGAAAATGGATTTGATTTAAGGACCCAGGGCTTAATCTTTCTAGTCTAAATCTGCCTGTTATGTTCTCAGGGCCTTTGACACGTGGCCATATGCAGTGCCAGAGAGGTGTCTGTGCTTTGGGTCAGACTTTGGTGCTTCTTGGTCCCAGAGTGGGTCATGAAGCTGCTCAGAGAAAGATTGCTTTCCCGTGACTGTCCAGGCCCGTGCTGCACCACTGGGGACCTTCCATCTGCCCCTTCTTTCCCAGGGTGCCCAGGACATTTCTGGAGCTGTCGACATTGCTGCTTACTCAGGACAGGGCACCCAGAGCCTCTGTAGGCCCCCAACATGTGTTTGGTCCTCGAGGGGAATGACAATAGGGGTAGTTTCCCCAGTCCTATCATAAACTCTGACTCTTTTTTGACCAAGAAGAAGCCAGGACTAATTGGAGGAGAGAGTTAGGTTACAGGACTTTTCCTTACAGGCAGGGTCAGAACAGACTCCCTGGCTGTGTGTCTTTCTTTGAACTGGTGGAGTGCAAAAAAACACTAGACTTGGGACAGGGAAACTGGGCTGCTACTAATTAGCTGTATGATTTTAAAATAATTGCAATCTCTTTGAGTATCTGTTATTTCAACAGGCAATTAGGGCAATAAGGCTCATAGGGCTTTGCGCAGGATGGAATGGAGTAACAAATGGGAAACTATTCTGGGAGATAAAAACACCATTCAAATGCAAGAGCAGAGACTAGCATTTTGGTGAACTCTACAGGCAGCTGCTGACAACGACTTGGGGCCAGTTGCTCCATTAGACACTCCAGCCAGTTATGCAGGAATTAATTCTGAGGCTCTATTTCCCTCCATCCAACCTGGATCCAGATTGCCAGAGCATTTCAAAGTCACATTGTTTTCAAGGAGAATGGTGTCCCTGAAGAAGTTGTGCTGGTGTGACTGGTAGTTACACCATCTAACTCCCTTCTGGGTTTCGAAAAGGCCTTTATATGGCTAGGCTTGCTTCCTTAGAGAGGCCTTTCAGTGGCCAATCCAATGACAGTGAACCGATTTGCTGAAACGTAATTCTTAGAATAAAAATGATCGAAGTATTGATTCACCTGAAATTATTTCTATAAAAGTAAATCTCATGTAAAGTTTACGTTTGCTAAGGCCACCAATATTTAGTAGATTTTAGGATATGTATGCATATACTATCTCACGTGTATTTCAGATTTTATACATGGCAGGTGAGTTTCTCTCTTTCTTAGGGTAACACCAGGGGAAAATACATCAGTCACTCATTACATTAGTTAGGTGGGTAAATCTTTCAAAATGTAGGGAAGGATTAAAAAAAAGATTATTGTTGGCAGAAAGGTTAGAAAACTTTAGTCTGCAGGACCAAAATGTAGGTAAATATAAAACAGAATGATGGGACCAACAGATGGCGTAATGGTTACATTGTTGTACTCCGATGTAGTCGACTGTGGTCTGAGTCCCGGATCCAGAGGCTTAAAACTCATGCTGGGGGGGACCAGCAGTTAGCATCATGGCTTTGTCGCTAGACTCCCACGTAGTTGACCGCAGTTCGAGTCTTGGACCTGATGGCTTAAACTCATGTCGGGCGCATGTGCGTGCGTACCCGAGATACCGAGAGGAGAATGGAGAAGAGATTGTGGCGTGGCCATCCCCCCTGGGGGGGTGATTTTTCACTTCCTGTCTCTCTCTTGTCTTTCTGGCAAGTGCACGTGCCAAAAAGAAAAACAAAACAAAACAAAACAAAACAAAACAATAAAAACCTCATGCTGGGTGCCTGTGTGTGCTGGTGCCCCAAATCCCAAGAGGAGAATGGAAAAGAAGGGATTGCAGCATGACCATCCCCTGGGGGGTGATTTATCGCTTCTTGTCTCTTTATCTCTCCAGCTAGCCCATGTGCCCAATAGTGAAAATCTCTCTAGAAACAAAACAAAACAAAACAGAAAGCAAATATAAAACAGAATGAATTACAGCCTGAGCACAGGCCACAATAACCCCTTTTTTTGTCTTTGAGGGGGTTATCTGTCGGGACCTACTCGGCTGAACATGTTTTTCTGAGTAAGTAAGGCTGTGGATTAGAAATAAATGCAACAACAAACACACAAAGATGCACGAGTATAGAAAAGCGAGAATGGAGTGGGCCCAACTTCTCTGATGAAGATATGGAATGGGCCTCAGGTTTATTTTTTTAAAGGGCAGAAAATGGGGAAAGAGGACACGGAATCTAAAGAGAACTAGGAAAATGAAATGGAATGCAAAGCTAGTTGTTTTTGGATGTAAATTATCTGAAGATGTGAAAAGGACTGGCACCATGTAATTTCTCTGAACTTTTTGGGGCCAAATCTGACAAACACATGTGACTTTTTTTAGCCTCAGTCTGTCCTATGGTATCAAGTACCCGAGTCCCCCGTAATGACAATAACAGGAAGATAACCGATAACAGGCAGATAGCGATTTCATATGTAAATCACCGTGCTAATGTAGCTCAGGAGCGCATTTCTGTATGTGTCTAAAGGTCACACCATGCTTTATCAGATTGGTTGCTCTCCACAGTTATCAACCCAAGAAACTTAGAGGGCCATGGACACTCCCAGCTAAAAGACACATATATAAGGTCTAGACCCCTTACTTATGAGGCTGAACCCCAACTGATGACACAGGAAAGTCCTGCATGGGTCCTTCCTATTACTCGAATTGTAACCAGAGAGGGCAAGAGGAGCCAGCAGGTTCAGCCCAGGTGTGTGTGGGGGGCGTGGGGCAGGGACGGAAAGTGTACGGGAGGAACCAGGTCATGTTACCTTGATCCCTGCATTGAACATGGTGAGCGCCGTGGTGGTCCTGACCAGTGCATTGGTTATGTAATTTCTTTCTATTAACCTAAAGCAAAAGGACTAAGGTCAGACACTATGAACTGTTCAATGGGGATAAAGAAAGGGTTGGCGGACCACCCCCTTTTCTGAAACTTGGTATTTAGGAGTAAGAGACGTTCTATATATAAGTTAGATGTAGAGTCTGGTGGTTGGGGATGATTAGTCAGGCGCACTTAAGCCAAGGAGAGGGCGGAGTGGGTGGGTAGGTGTGGGAGGGGGGAGTGAGGGAAGGAGAGAGAACACTTTACCTTCTTACAAGGGGCCGAAACAGCCACAGGTTCCTGAAGAATATGCTGAAAGGGAAGGGAAACTGAAAGGGAAAGAACTAGGTGAGTGGAATCTCAGACAGGTGGGTACAACAGGACCCTGATCCCAAGGTTTGGGTCTTTCTCTACTTTAGACCTGTCTCAGGGCCCCTGGTGGTCCAGAGCATGGCTGAGTTCAGTTAGTTCAGTCTCTGCTAGAGCTGAGGTGGTCACTACCGGCTGGGCTTCTCTGATTGGCTAGGACAACAGCTTAGCAGTCTCAAGGACAAGAGGGAACCAGTCCCAAAGGCTGCCTGGGTACACTGGATCTCAGGGTCTCAGATAAGCACCAATAGCCCCCCGAGAACAAGCCAGATCCCGGCACCTTGGCTCAGTCGCTGGCTGGGAATAGGTGAGCAGGGGCAGAGCCCTGGGCAGCACCAGGGCTCTCTCACTACTCTAAAAGCTATTTCTCTGTCACTCTTTTGTGCTTCTTCCACAGCTGACCAGGAGCACATGGTCCTTCCCACACCTCATGTGCCAGCTGCTTCATTGTCATCTCCAATGTCCCACTTCCAAACATGTTTGGCATTGGCGTCTGCTCCAGTCTGGAAGAGAAATGGAGTTCAGGACTAACTCCAGTGAAAACTGCAGCTTGGAGAGGAGAAAGGGAGATGGGTGAAAGTTTCGAGAAGCCTAGCCAGGGGTCTTCTCCTTACCTCATCACCTCCAGCAACTCAACATTCTGAAGCTCTCAAAGCTCCAGCAGGACCATCTCCACTTGCCAGCAGGATGTTTCTTTCATTGCTGGATGCCCATCTCCCAGCACAAACCCTCAACCATGGCAGCTATTCAGTTCAATAGCGACTGAATGAATATAGCTCTCCTTCTCACTTTGTTAAGAAAACCCACCCAGAGGTGAGCTCTGCTGTTGCAGGCTCTGCTGTCCTGGCCCCCAGGTGGCAGCTCTTATTTATCTTTGTTCTCCTGCTAGGACAAGTGGAGAATTTAGACAGCTCTATCAGTCATTGCCCACTGGTGATTTCTGGACTTTGGACTACTCAAGCTGCTGACTCGGCTTCTGTCTGCTGGCACTCACTTGGCACGTGATGTACTGGCAGATCCTCCTCTGATCCCAGCCTGTGCCTTGGTACTCTGCCCCTTCTGTGGCTTACACTTACCCTGGCGTCACCTAGCTCAGCTTCAAGGGGGAAAGCTTTGCTTCTTCAGACGCAAAGAGGAAAAACGGCAGATCACTCATCCCAAGTCTGGCATGGAAGCAGAGGTGGGAGTTGCTTACCTGCTGACAGCGGCTGCAAGGATGCCAATGCTGGTCTCCTTCGGAGGAGCTGAAGAATGGCCTGGAGTCATGCTTACTTGAAGCCGGAGGTTAATGGCACCCTTCTCTGAGACTGCAATCCTGTAGAAGAGGGTCAGAAATTGCTCCCTGCTTTCCCCTCACCCTCAGTTATCCCAGAGGCCCACAAGCTCATCCGTGTAGTGGTCTTATGCTAGGAGTCAGCTTCATGCTGCTCTGAAAAAATCTAGAAGATAAAGGGAAGGAGTGGCCCAGGACAACTTGACAATGAGGGTGATTAAGTCAAGAAGGGTAGAACAAAGAGTTGTCTCAGCAAGGCTTATAGATACCCACCTTGAGGTCATCTCATGAGGTGAGAACCCCTCCCTAGGAGGGGGATGAGGTGCTTACTCACATGGCAACAGGCTTCTGGATACCGGGAATTAAACCACTGAAGATGTAGCCCCCTTCATCCACAATGAAGGCTAGCTGTACGCCCCTTGACTGTAGCAAAGCTGAGATCTTCTTAGCCCCTTTCAACCCCGACACCTGCAGAAACATTGAACCCAGAGCCACAGTCTTTCTCAGTCAGAAACAGACTGAGATAGCTAATGGAGACCCATTCAGCTTAGCTAGGGGTTCTAGAACTTCCCCATCTAGCCCCCTCCCTGGGATGTCAGAGTTGGGAGACCCCAGCCCTTCTCACTTCACAGATGAAGAAACTGGGAGAATGAAGCAACTGCCCAAGGTCAAACTATCACTGAACATGAAACACAATTATTGACCTGTTCAGTTTTCTTTCCATCACACAAATGCTTCCCCGGGTGTAGGTGACACACCACCTGTCTGCTTCAGGTGTCACCAGGGAGTTAAAAATTTAGATCTAGAGGCCAGCAGATAGCATAGTGGTGACACTGCTGAACTCCCACATGGCCAACTACACAGTTCAAGTACCAAATCCAGAGGCTTGAAACTCATGCTGGGTGCAGGTGCGTGTGTGCCCAAACACCCAAGAGGAGAATGGAGGAGAAGGGATTGTGGCATGGCCATTCCTCCTGAGGGGGTGATTTCTCACTTTTTCTCTCTCTGTTTCTCCCGGGTGTAGGTGACACACCACCTGTCTGCTTCAGGTGTCACCAGGGAGTTAAAAATTTAGATCTAGAGGCCAGCAGATAGCATAGTGGTGACACTGCTGAACTCCCACATGGCCAACTACACAGTTCAAGTACCAAATCCAGAGGCTTGAAACTCATGCTGGGTGCAGGTGCGTGTGTGCCCAAACACCCAAGAGGAGAATGGAGGAGAAGGGATTGTGGCATGGCCATTCCTCCTGAGGGGGTGATTTCTCACTTTTTCTCTCTCTGTTTCTCTGGTGAATGCACATGCCCTATGGCAAAAAAAATCTCATTAAAATAAAATAAAAATTTAGGTCTATAGCGCAGGATCCAAGAATCTGAATTTTGGTCAAGGTCCTTAGATAATTCTGGCACACAGACACAGAGAAATTGGCAAATTCACTAGACTGTCTCATGAATACCCTGAAGGTAGGAAGTGAACTGGACTAGGATGAAGTACACTCGCTCCCTGGCCATCCCAGCAGAGGCCTCAGAGATAGATATAGGGCAGGAGGCTTACCTCTTCATCATGGCCCAGAGCAATGAAGAATGATCTCCGGGGGATGTACTTCCTCATCAGCAGAAGTTCCAAGGCCTGCAGGATTGCCTGGAGTTCAGAAGCACAATGGAAGAGGAGAAACGCTTGTTTTTTGGTTTTATTTTGTTGTTTTGTTTCAATTATCAGAGGGCACGTACACTCACCAGAGAGAGAGAGAGAGAGAGAGCACCCCACGATTGCAATCATGCCACAATTGCTTCTCTTCCATTCCTCCATTCTGTTGGAATTTGGGTACCCGTGCACACATACCACATTTTTCAAGCCTCTGAGGCCAGGATTCAAGCTGCAGCTGGCCATGTGGGATCTGACTCCCTTAACAGTAGGCTATAGGGCCACCTGAGAAAGGCTTGTTCTCTAAGTAGGGAGACCAGGGTATCAGAGGTGGTCGCTGCCTGCATCGGGGCTGTAAGAACTAGGATCTGGTGGACTTTCTTTAAAGAGAACAAATTCCGGAGGTTTCTCCAGATGTGAGCAAACAAAGCTCTGCATAAAACCTTCACTAGTGTAGCCAGCAGATGGTGCGGTAGTTGACGCACTGGACTACCACGTGGCCAAATGCGGTTCAAATCCTGGACTTGGTAGCTTGAAAATCATGCTAGGCATGTGTGCACACATGAATCAAATCCTGAGGAGACTGGAGAAGGGATTGCGGCATGGCCACCCACCCTGCCACCCAGGGGTGATTTTTCACTTTCCCTCTTTCTATCTCCCTGGTGAGTTCATGACCCCTATAGCAAAAACTACTTACCTACCTAAACAAATACATTACAAAAACCAAAAAACCTTTCACTACCTGGAGAAACACATAAACATATCAACATCAGGGCTGAAGGGGTACATTTACTCTCATCCCTATCTGCAGTGGAAAAATCAAGGCTCAGAAAAGGGAAGTGACAAACTGATGGCTGGAACCAGATGTTCTAGAGCCAAGGTTCTTTCTACCATAACTTTCTGTCTCCCAGCAGTCAGCTAAGCACCCCCTCCCGGGGTTGGTCTTAGGGGCCCCAAGGCGAAGAGAATAGAGCATCTCAGACCATCACAGAGTTCTTGTTGTCCAGCGTGCCCCGACCATGGATGAAGCCATCACGCTCCAGCCCAGAGAACGGGGGCACCTCCCAGCCTTCTTCAGGGGCGGGCACCACGTCAAAGTGAGCCATCAGCATGTAGGGCTGCAAGCTGGGATCTGAGCCTTGGATGGTGAACAGGTGGCTGTACTCGCCCACCACTTCATGCTGGATGAAACGGGTGCTGAACACTGCAGGGAAGACTGGAGACAAAGGGGGAAAGCCGGCAGGAACAGCCAGGTTCATCAGTTTCCTTTGGTTTTTCTTCCATTTTGTGCTCCCTGCCCTTTTCTCCTTTTCCTTTCGTTTTCTTCTTTCCTTTCCTTCCCTTTTCCCTCTTGCTCTCCTCCTTCCTCTCCTTTCTTTTCTCCTTTTCTTTCTTTTCCTCTCCTCTCCTTCTTTCCTTTCCTTTCTCCTTCCCTCTCCTCTCCTTTCCTTCCTTCCCTTATTCTTGAAAATCAAGTGAAATGATTAGTGTTCACATCCTTATAAAAAGTTATAATGGGGGGAACAGATGGCGTAGTGGTTATGTTGCTGGACTCCCACATGGCCAACTGGGGTTTGAGTTCCAGATCCGGTGACTTGAAAATCACACTGGGTGTGTGTGCATGTGTGTCCAAGATCCCAAGAGGAGAATGGAGAAGAAGGGATTGTGGTGTGACCATCCCTGCACTTTTCCTCTCACTGTCTCTGTCTCTCTTTCTGGTAAGCACGTATGCACTATGGTAAAAAAACTTTTTTTTTTAGTTATAATCATGTAGTTTGTTCATTAATAAAACACCATCTTTAAGTTAATTTTAAAAATAATTGGGGCCAGTGAGCAGCATAGTGGTGAAGACAGCTGGATCCCTCATGGCTGACTGTGTGACTTGAGTCTCGGATCCAGTGGATAAGAAAAAACCTGGGCACATGTGTGTGTGTGTGTGTGCCCAAAATCCCAAGAGGAAGGAGAAATGGAAAAGAAAGAATTGCAGTGTGACCCCACACCCTTACCTCCCCACCGGGGGCTACTTTCTTGGTTTCCTTTTCTCTCTGTCAGGCAAGTGCATGTGCTCTTTGGAAAAATCCTTTATTCTATTTTTAATTTCTTTTAAATTTATTTACTTAAGAGTTTTTCAAAGGTTTTTGACATAGGTCATGTGCAATTACCAGAAAGACAGAGGCAGAAAATGAGGAATCACCCCCTGGGGGGTTGTCTATGCCACAATCCCTTCTCTTCCATTCTCCTCTCAGGATTTTAGGCACACATGAACATGTGCCCAGTGTGATTTTCAAGATTTCAGGTCTGGAACTTGATCTGCACTTGGTCATGTGGGAGTCCAGTACCCTAACCACCATGCTACTTGCTGGTCCCAGCAATTTTTTTTTTCAGTTGAGAAGTAATCATCATAATATCAATTTTTTTTGAGAGGTTTTTGCTATAGGGAGCATGCACTTTCCAGAAAGACAGAGAGAGACAGAGAGACAGGAAGTGAGAAATCACCCCACAGAGGGGATGGTCATGTCACAATCCCTTCTCCTCCATTCTCGTCTTGGGATCTTGGGCATACATGTACATGCTCTTGGTGTGAGTTTAAGCCACTAGGTCCGGGACTTGAACTGTGGTCGACTATATGGGAGTCCAGCGACATAGCCATTATACCAACTGCTGGTCCCATAATATCAAATATTATACAGTACTTATGCTATCAGACATTGGGTATGTATATGGAGGTAGGGATGGCAAGAGCATGGGGCAGAATTCTGGACAGGTAAAAGGAATCTCTAAGTTCTACTTTTGATTATGTAATACTTATTGACTGACACATGTTTAGGGCAAAGATTGGGAGAGTTCAAACTCCAGCCCAGTGACTTTATGGCTTAGTTCTTCAAAGGGCAAATATGTAGTCTCTATTCCACATCTCTGGAACTCATGGACTCTCCCTTTCATGCCCTTCCTTTGTGTACCCACTCAAAAGAGACTCATGGGAATTAGACTGTCTTCTGATCAGTCACAAAATTAAAGTCTTCATCACCTTGCAAAAGAGCTGTCTCCAGTGCTACCTGTGCCCCCCTCCTCCCAGCTGGCAGCTGACCTTTACGAATGTATTCTCCAAACTCAGCCAGAGCTGTTGTGTTGGACTCCATGAGGTTGAAGGACACTGTTGGAATCTGGATGGCACCTGTCAGAGTCAGTCGGAGATGGAAGATTAAACATTAACTACCATAGTCTTTCCCCCCAGTTCTCTGTGCACACGAGGTGTTTCACACATCTGTTATCTTATTGCAGAGGGTAAAGCAATCCTGTGAGGTAGATGTGCTGTTTTTCCTAACCTGAAGATGAAGAAACAAGCTTAGAGATGTTAGGTGAGCTGTCCAGTATGGCCCAGCAATGAACAGCAGAACTAAATTTAAACTCAACTCTCAATTTGGAAGAGCTAGGTTCAAATCCTAGTTCTGCCAATAGGGTAATAGGATTCTTAAAGGAAAATAAAGTCCCAGATTGGAGAGAAGTAGATTTAGACCTTGACTCTGAGTAGGAACTACTGTACACTTCCTGCTAAGGTCTTTTTTTTCTCTCTAATATTGGGTCATCAAAAAAGTCACGATGGGGACCAGCAGTTAGCATAATGGCTACGTTGCTGGACTCCCATTTAGTCGACCATGATTCAAGTCCCAGACCCAGCAGCTTAAACTCATGCCGGGTGTATGTGCGTGTGTGCCCAAGATTCCAAGAGGAGAATGGAGGAGAAGAGATTGTGGCGCGGCCATCCCTCCTGGGGGATGATTTCTCGCTTCCTGTCTCTATGTCTCTCTGTCTTTCTGGTGAACGCATGCACCCTAGAGCTAAAACCTCTCCAAAAAAAGAAAAAAAAAAAGATAATGGAGCTAAAAGGGATCTGTTAGGAAATAATAAAAGAAGAAATCCATTTTGCCACAAAACATGAAAATAAAAATTATTTATTTATTTATTTATTTATTTATTTATTTATTTAAAATTGGTCAGAGAGGGATAGAGTGAGAGAGAAAGAGAGAGAGGGAAAGTGAGAAAGTAAGCTGCCAGGTCTGGGACTCAAACCATGCTTGGCGATGTGAGTCCAGCACCCTTAACTGCTGCGCCACCTGCAGGCCTCCCCTAATGACTTACTATAAAAGCCATTCTAACAGGGATGGGGGAAATATTTCACTGAGGTTTCAATTTTCACTTTCCTGAGAATTTGTAATGTTGAATTTCTTTTCATGTAATTGTTGGTCATTTGAACATAATTTTTGATTGGTGTATGGTAGTGCTACAAAGACAGACATATAGTGCAACAGCAAAAAATTAGGAAGTCCTTGGGGCTGGCAGGTGGCATGGTGGTTCAGGATGCTGGACTCCCACATGGCCGACTGTGGTTTGAGTCCCAGACCTAGCAACTTGTTTTCTCACTTTCTTGTCGCTCTCTGGTCAAATTGAAACTAACTAAATAAAGTTAAACAAACTAATTCTTTAAAAAAAAATAGGAAGTCGAGAAATATTGGGGATTTCAAAAGTTGATGAAAAAAGGAAATGAAAAATAAACACAAAAGTAGAAACCTTATTTCTCAACATAAGCACCATAACTTTCAAGACATATTTGTAAGCAATAAATATCAGCCATGTAAGTCATCCCCAAAGAACTGAGGGTCTTGGGAATTTAACCCCATCAATGCAGTCTTATTTACATTGTTACCCAAAGAACAATAGGTGCCCTTTAAAGACAGGAAACAAAAAGAAGTCAGAAGGATCTAAATCAGGACAGAAGGTAGATGCTAAAACCATGGTGGCCATGACCTTTGCTCTTGACTAGTCTTTTGCTTTGACTAGATCACTTCCACCACTTGATAGCCATTGGCTTGATTGTGCTTTGTCGTCAGCATCCTACTAATAAAGCTGCGTTTCATCTCTTCTTAGAATGCTCTGAGTAAATGCTTCAGGATCTTGATCCCATTTGTTAAACATTTCCATTAAAAGCTCTGCTCTTGTCTGTAGCTGATCTGGGTGCAACATTTTAGGCATCTATCAAACAAAAGATTTGCTCGCTTTTAGTTTTTAGTTAGAATTGTGAAAACCTAACCAGTTGTTTATAGTGTTGGCCCTTGTTTCTGGGGTTCATTGTCTTCAATTAGTACATGAACAAGATTAATTTTGTCCTAGCAAATTGATGTGAATGGTCTGCTGCGGTGGGTGTCGCCTTCAACATTGTCTCATCCTTCTTAAAACGAGTTATGCTTTCTTAAATTAGTGATTTCTTTGGGACATTATCCGTAACTTTTTTTTTTTTTTTAATGTGAGCCTCAGAACAGTCCCTCTAGCAATGCATTTTTATCATTTGTATAGAGTAGGGGAGTATTGAGATCCAGCTAGCAGGACTTGTTTTTCCTTTCAGAGAGAGATTTTTGCTATAGGGTGCATGCACTTGCCAGACAGAGAGAGAATGAAATACAGACAGACAGAAAGCAAGAAATCTCACCTCCACCCCACAATCCCTTCTCCTCCAGTCTCTTGGGATTTTGGGCATGCACACACACGCACCCTGCTTGTGTTTTAAGTCCCCAGGTCCATAACTCAAACCATGGTTGACTACACAGAGGTCCAGCAACACAACCATTATGCCGCCTGCTGGTCTTCAGCTGGAAATTTGATGTTACATGAACCAGTGGTTGTATGGTGGGATTTGGTTGCACAAACAAAAATATGGTCATTGGGGGGATGATAGCACCTGGCCTGCAGGGGTGCTGGGTGAAGTGAGTGAGTGATGGATGTGACATCCAGACCACAGTACCCATGATTCCAAAAAAGAGGTATTAAAAGAGAGCATGTGGTTTAAGAAAGCAGTAGCTTCATTAAAATGGATGAAAGCAATTGTTAAAATACAGGAGAAAATAAAAATGAACTATGTAAGGAGACACAGAGGGCAAGAAATGTAAACTGAGGGCAGTCCCAGCCTCAGATGGCAACAGTGCTCACAGATCAGTGCATGTCTATTAAGCTCAAATTTATTTACTATTGTATTAGCATTTCATTAAATACTTAGTATATATGATATATTGGGCTGGTTGCAGTAGGAAAATAACATATGATTCAAATATTCACTGAGCTAAGACATCAAGAGGGAGGAAAGATAAATGAATAAATAAACGCAAGGAAGAGTGCCATAGTTGTAAACAGCAATGGTTATAATGATAAACACCCTTAGAGAACTCCTATTCTTTTTTTTTTTCTTTTTTTTTTTTTTTTCTTTTTGAGAGGTTTTTGCTATAGGGTGCACACGCTCTCCAGAGACACAGTGAGAGAGAAAGTGAGAACACCTCCTTGGGGGTGGTGAGGGGTGTTGACCATACCACAATCCCTTCTCCTCCATTCTCCTCTTGGGATTTTGGGCACATGTGCACATGTACCGAGCATCAGTTTTCAAACTGCCTGGTCTGGGACTCAAACCACAGTTGCCCATGTGGGAGTCCAGCACCACAACCATTATGCCACCTGCTGGTCTCAAGAATGTCTATTCTTTTTTTTTTTTTTTTGAGAGGTTTTCCCTATAGGGCACGTGTGCTCGCCAGACAGACAGAGAGAGACAGAGAGACAGAAAGAGAGAAATCGCCCCTCAGGGGGGGATGGCCACACCGCAATCCCTTCTCCTCCATTCTCCTCTCGGGATCTTGGGCAAGCACGCACATGCGCCCGGTGTGAGTTTTAAGCCACCAGGTCCGGGACACGAACCGTAGTTGACTACATGGGAGTCCAGCGACATAGCCATTACGCTAACTGCTGGTCCCAAGAATGTCTATTCTTAATAAGGAAAGCTTTCAATACAAGAAAGGTAGAAGCCAGATCTATAAATGTACTCAGTTTGAAATTTATACTTTAAAAGAAATGGTGTATGGGAAGAGATGGGAAAATTTGAATAATTTGACTTCTTGACAGGATTGCAACTCATCTTGGTGCGTCTAATTAATAATGCATTTTACTATGTTAGTCGACACCTAGATGTGTTTCTCTGGCAGTACTTGTTATTGAGTTTTTCCTCACAGGCTTTGACTACTGAGAATAATAATAAAAATCAGCTAGGTAAATATAGTCTGTTCTGTGCTGCAACACTGTGTGATAGTACCCCAGTCCTTTGGTGACTCACACACAAGTTATATTCCAAGCATCTAAATCTAAAATTGGAGTGTGTATGCTAGCACAGCTTGAATGCCTCGCTTTGGCAGTTTTTATCTAGAGCAGCACTCCCCGACCTTTTTGGCACAAGGGACTGGTTTCGTGGAAGATCATTTTTCTATGGATTGGGGGTTAGAAGTGATTTATGAGAGCATACAACCTGGATCCCTCACATGTGCAGTTCACAATAGAGTTTGTGCTCCTATGAGAATTTAATGTGGCTGCTGATCTGACAGGAGGCGGAGCTCAGGCAGTAATGCGAGTGATGGGGAGTGGCTGTAAATACAGATGAAGCTTGGCTTGCTCATCCACTGCTCACCTTCTGCTATGTGGTCCAGCTCCTAGTGGGCCTTATTCTGGGGGCTGGGGGTCCAGCTCTAGAGTTATATAAATGAATACCACAAAGGAATGTTAGTTATCATTAGCATTAGTGTCATATATGTTTATTTTTTGAGAAGCAAAAGAGGAAAAAAACATTTGAGTTTCCATTTTCCAGGAAAAAACTTGTAAGCTATTAGGTGCCAGGCACTATGACAGTCATTTTGCTTTTCTTATCCCATTAAGTCTCGTAATAAGCAAATAAATAAGTTATTAATAACTACATTTGAACCTTAAGAAACTGAAGTTCAGAGAGAGTAAAGACTTGCCAACCTCACTCAAAGAGCTCAAAGCCACACATAGACTAAAGCTAAGGACTTTATGACTCCAAAATCCATCCTTTCCCGTAACTCAAAATGAACTTTTGCTTTAATTACCCCCCTTTTTTTTTCAGTTACATGCACAGAGGTCAACCTCTTGCAATGAAGGGACACTATGACTTGATAAACCTAAAAATAGCTGTTGTCATCTCTCGAATGATATCATGAAGGTGGTCGCAGTTATCACCTAAATATATACAAGTTAGAAATGCTTTCTATGTGGGGTTGGTAGGTAGTGTGGTTGAAGGCGCTGGACTCCCACATGGCCGACCATGGTTCAAGTCCCAGACCTGGCGGCTTGCTTTCTCACTTTCCCTTTCTCTTTCTCTCTCTCTGGTCAAATTAAAAAATGATAATAACAAATGGAATTAAATAAAAAATGATCCTTTAAAAAAGAGAAATTCTTTTTATACAGGATGCAAATAGTATCGTTATGTGCATTCTAAGAAAAAAAAAACATAGGGCCTAATTTTGGAAGAGTTACTCTCATCACTCACAGGCAGGGAAAATAATTTGGATTAACACTGAAATGAATAATTGTTTAGATAACAGAAAGTTGTCAGAAATGGTCAGGGCATCTTTGCTCATGAGATTTGTCCAGAGTAGTATCTTTCCCATGGGAATCTCATCAACAGTCTATGCTCCCCAGCCTAGATCTCTCACCTGAACTCCAGATCCAAACTACAAGACACTTTCACGTGTCAGAGCTACCACTTGTGGTGCTCCTTTTGCCAGTTGTGGGTTCCACTTCTCAAATGCAGTTGCTACTTCTCTGAAATCACAAACCCAACAAGTGAGGCAGCCAGCCAGTGATTCAAGCCCAGGTCTCTCTCCTTCCAAAGTTGATTCTTGTTCCTCACTGCTTCTCAGTTCTATGTCTAGAAATTAGTATATTACTTCCCATCTCTGCTTTCTTTCCCTCCTATATTCTTTATCGCAGTAGGTAGTATCACTTGTCAACTGTAAGATTATTGTATGTTCCCTTGTCTGTCTCAGTTTTATACACCCAGAATCTCAGAATCTGCTAGAGGTGTCTAAAAAACAGTTCAAACATTATATAGATAGAGATAGAGATAGAGATACTGATACAGATATAGATAGATATTATATATTGCTAAATAAATCACGCTGCCCAGTCGCCTTAGATCCCAGAAGTCATCTAACATTACTTTCTCTCCTTTGGCTCCATGACCACTTAAATCAAGTCCTAACTAGTAAGGACCAAGTTAGTCTTAGCTAGTAACCAACCATTAAAAGTAGGACTAGTAACCAGGTCAAGTACTAGTTAGGACCAACTTGATTACCAGTTAGGACTAATAATGAAGTTAAATTCTAGTTTGGACCAACCAGGGTATTAGTTAGGACAAATAAGCAGATCAGAAACTGATCTGATCAGAAACTGATCTGCTTATTAGTTAAGGTCAACCATATTACTAACAAGGTCAAGTGCTAGTTAATACTAACTGGGATACTATTAGTTAGGGCTAGCAACCAGGTAAGGTACTAGTTAAGGCCAACTTAGTTACTAGTTAGGACAACTTGATCCAAAATCTATGTTTTTTTTTTTTATTCTTTAGTCTTCTCCTGTTCCAAAGAAGGGTGATTTCTTTGGAGGTACACTAAGAAAGACATCAATCTATTTGATTTATGGAAGGTGCTGGTGGTGACTGGTCAGTGGTAATGAGGATTAGTGACCAAGTTGGTTACTAGTTAGGACTGGTAACCAGGTCAGTTACTAATTTGGGCCATGTCTGTTACTAGTTAGGACAGGTAACCAAGTTGAGTACTAGTTAATTACAACTAGGGTACTAGTTAGGACTAGAAACCAGGTCAGCTACTCATCAAGGCCAGCTTAGTTACTAATTAGGACAACTTGACCCAAAGTCTGTGTTTCTTTATCCAGGGGTCCCCAACCCCCAGGCTGTGGACTGGTGCTAGTCGATGGCTTATTGGGGGCCAGTTGCTGGTTTGCTGGGCTGCACAGCAGAGGGTAGATGCTGGACAATTGAGTGAGGTTGGGTCTGTTTGCAGCCACTCCCCATTGCTCACATTGCTACCAGGCTCTGCCTCTTGTCAGGTCAGTGGCAGTAGTGGATTCTCAAGGGAGTGGGAAGCCTATTGATATGTGATTGCTTCGTTGTCTACTGCAATGTAGTAGTGTTGGAAATGGGTCGTGTGGTGGATGTGGTGTACTTAGGTCATCCCAGGACCTTCTTCTCTCCCACCAGTCCTTGGTGCCAGGAAGGTTGGGGGCACTTTATCCTTTGGTCTCTGCCTATTTTCAAAGAAGGTTGGCTTTTTTTTTTTTTTTTTTTGAGAGAGATTTTCGCTATAGGGCACGTGTGCTCGCCAGACAGACAGAGAGAGACATAGAGACAGAAAGCGAGAAATCACCCCCAGGGGGATGGTCATGCCGCAATCCCTTCTCCTCCATTCTCCTCTTGGGATCTTGGGCACACGCACACGTGCCTGGTGTGAGTTTTAAGCCACCGGGTCTGGGACGTGAACCACAGTCGACTACGTGGGAGTCCAGCGACATAGCCATTACGCTAACTGCTGGTTCCCAAAGGTTGGCTTTTTTTGGAGGTATAGCCAGCAAGAAAATCAGTCTATTTGATTTATGGGAGGTGCTGATGGTGGCTGGTTGGTGGTAGTTAGGATTATCAACCAAGGTGGTTACTAGTTAGGACTGATAACCAGGCCAGTTACTAGTTAGGGTAAATGTGGCAATGAGTTAATTCTGGTAAGCAGGTCAGGTAGTAGTTAAGGCAAACCATGGCACTTGTTAGTGCTGATAATCAGGTCAAATATTAGTTAAGAGGGACCTTGGCACTAATTAGTGCTGGTAACCAGGTCAAATATTAGTTAAGATGGATCTTGGCACTCATTAGTGTGGGTAACCAGGGACAGTACTAGTTAAAGTATACCAGGATATTAGTTAGTGTTGCTAACTAGGCAGAGTATGAGTTAAGACCAAACAGGATAGTAGTTAGTGCTGGTAACCTGGTCAATTACTAGTTAAAGTAGACCATGGTACTAGTTAGTGCTGTAAAACAGGTAAATTATTAGTTATAAGCAAACTAAATTATTAATTAGGGCAATTTGACCTAAAGTCTGTATTCCTTTATCCTTTTGTCTTTGTTCCAGAAAAGGGTACCTTCTCTGGAGGCACAGTATGTAAAAACATTGGTCTCTTTATGTGAAGTGCCAGTGGTGGTCAGTTGGTGATAAAGATGATTACTAATTAGGACTGGTAACTAGGTCAGCTACTAGTTAGTGCTGGTAACCAAGTCAGCTAGTAGTTAAGGTGGATCAGGGTGCTAGTCATTCTAGTTAACCAGGGTACTAGTTAATGTACGCCAGGGTACTAGGTAGTGCTGGTAACCTGGGTGGATACCAGTTAATGTGGACCATAGTTAGTGCTATAAAACAGGTAAATTATTAGTTATAGTTGAACTTCATTACTAATTATGGCAATTTGACCCAAGGTCTATATTCTTTTATCCTTTGGTCTTTTCCTATTCCAGAGAAGGGTAACTTATGTGGAAGCACAGAAGTAAAGACATTGATCTACTTGTTTTATGGGAGATGCTGATGGCAGCTGGTCAGTGGTAGTTAAGATTAGTTATGAAGATGGGTTACTAGTTAGGACTGGTAACCAGGGTAGTTACTAGGTAGGGCAAATATGGTAACTAGTTAGTGCTGCTAACCAGGTCAGATGCTAGTTAAGACTAACAATGGTACTAGTTTGTGCTGGTAGCCTGGTAAGTTACTAGTTAAGGTGTGCTGTTGTATTAGTTAATTCTAGTAACCTGGTCAGGTACTAGCTAAGGCAGATCATGGTACTAGTATGTATTGGTAACCAGGTCAAGTAGTGGTTAAGACTAACTTCTTTACTAATTAGGACAATTTGACCTGTCTGTGTTCCTTTGTCTTTGCTCGTTCTGAAGAAGTTAACTCTGCTGAACTCAGCAGACTTATTTGGAGAATACAGTAGGTAAAGACATTGATCTACTTGATGTATGGGAGGCACTGAAGGTTTAGTTAGGATTAATGACTAAATTGATTATTGGTTAAGAGTGGTAACTAGGTCAGTTAAGGCAAACTTGGTAACTAGGTAGGACTAGTAAGCAGGTCAGAAACTAGTTTAAGGCCAACTTAATTACTAGATAGGACTAATAACCAGACAAAGTGCTAGTTAAGACCCACTTGGTACTAGTTTGGACTGGTAACTATATCAGAAACTGGTACAGGCCAATGTAGTTGCTAGTTAGGACAAACTCGTTAGCAGGTCAGGTACTAGTTAGGACCAACAAGGGTACCAATCAGGAGAGTTACCAGGTCATATAATAGGACCAGTTGAGTTGCTAACCAGGTCAGTAACTAGTGAGGTGAAACTAGTTCAGACTGATAACCAGGTGGGTTACTAGTTACGAACAAATTGGTTACTAATTAGGACAACTTGACCCAAAGTCTGAGAGTTTTTATCCTTTGATCATTTTCTGTTCCAAAGAGATCACCTGGAAAAAAAGCAGGTACAGAAGACACTGGTATGTTTAATTTATAAGAGGTGTGGATGGCAGCCAGTTGGTGATAGGATTTGTGAACAAGTTGGCTACTAGTTAGGACTGGTAAACAGGTCAGTTGCTTGGTTCCCAGTCAGGACCATCTTGTTTACTAGTGAAAACCATTCTAGAAATAGAACTAGAAATAGCCCTAACTAGTCAGATACTAATTAGGGCCAATGTAGTTACTATTTAGGACATATAACCAGGTTACTAATTATGACCAACTGGGTTACTAGTTAGGATTGGTAACCAGGTCTTCTATGAGTGAGGATCAATTTAGTTACTGATTAGGACAATTTGACTCAAAGACTGTGTTCCCTAGGTACAACAAGTAAAGATCTGGTGTATGGAAAGGGCTGATGGTGGTATCAGTGGTAGTGAGGATTAGTGACCAAGTTGCTTACTAGTTAGGACTGGGAACCAGATTTGTTACTAGTTAGGATTGATTTCATTACTAGTTAGAACTAGAAATAGGTTAGTTACTAATTAAGGCCAACTTGGTTACTGGTTATGACTTGTAACCAGGTTAGTTACTAGCTCAAACCAACTCAGTTACTAGGGTTACCTACTCTTTTTTTTGGAGAGGTTTTTTGCTATAGGGCACTTGCGCTTGCCAGCCAGCCAGACAGAGACAGAGAGACAGAAAGTGAGAAATCACCCCCCAGTGGGGGATGGCCACACCGCAATCCCTTCTCCTCCGTTCTCCTCTCGGGATCTTGGGCACACACACACACACACACACGCTCCCAGAGTGAGTTTTAAGCCACCGGGTCTGGGATGCGAACCGTGGTTGACTACATGGGAGTCCAGCAACATAGCCATTACACTAACTGCTGGTCCCCCTTAGTCCTAAAATAATCTCATCCTCTCTACCCAGATGTCTCAGATCCTGAATTGTCACCAGGCCCATCCCTTTGAGTCTCAAGGCTTTATAATCTTCAAGGGTTTCTAATATCAAATACAAACACCACTGGGAGGGGGAAACACAATGAATCATGAGAGCATTTAATCAGGTGGTTATCCAAGAACACAGCAGAACAAATGCACCTGAGGCAGCTCGATGTCCAGAAGGGCCCGTGAAAGACAAACCCAATTCCAGATTCAGTTTTGCTCAAGATCAACTGTACATCATAGCTCACACAGATGGAAGCTGAGGTTCCAACAGACTAAACTGCCTAACCAAGAGCAGCCCCAAGACCTGAACTCAGCTTTGCTCCCTGCTTGGAGTCCTAAGCTATGTTACTAGAAAGTCCCTACTGCAGTGTTACCTAGCTTTTGCTTTCTTTTATGCAAAGATACTGAGCAGCTGCCAAAGCCTTTGTGGTAAATATTCACGTGCTTTGGAAAAGCCCTGCTCTGCCTCCCAGTACCATGCCTCCAGCACATGCACAATCTGTATCCACCCACAGGGTTAGCTTCTGCTCCCTGTGTCTGCCTGCATGTGCCTACTACATAAGCAGTTTCTATTAATGCATTATTGAAAGGGAAAAGACTGGAGCTAAGCCAGTGGTGAGGAAGGACCTCATCCCACAGGACCTAGCACTCAACACACTTTCTTCTCTACCTATGGAAAATGCAGATTCAGAAGGTGAATAGGTTTTTAGGTTTGGTGGGAAATCTAGGAGAGAGATGTCCTTCAATTAGAAGAGGGAATGAGGAACATTCATATCTCAGGAACATGGCACATTCCTTAGAGCCAGCTGGGGGCCCAGGGAGTCCTACAGGCCCTAGACATTATCGTTCAGGCCCAATACCTGCTGTGCGACCCTAGCAAAGATTATTTAACCGACCTAAGCCTCAATTCTCTGTAGAGAAGACTAAGGTCATTAAGTTTTATTTTAAGGTATCGCAGAACTTTAACAGAGTGAAAACGTTCAAAGGTTAAAAGTATTGTGCAAGTACACTGTTGACACTTCAGGCAAGCAGGTTAGGATGGGCAGAGGCCATGCCAAGAAGAGAGGGATCTAGCTCCCGGGATAGACGGGGAACACCTGAGCTCAGAAGCCAGGGCTGACTAAGAGTGGGGTCCTCAAGCCAGGGCGGGATGCGCTGGACAGGTACCCGGGCCAGGGCGTCCCGGGTGTGTGCCAGAGCTCCAGCTCAAGCAGCGGACGCTCTGAGAGCAATAGACCTGAGGGAGGGACCCCCATCTGAGCATCAGTGGCCAAGGAGCCCCAGGTTCACCTTTCAGCGCTTCTTTCATGGCTACTCGCTCCTCTTCGCCAAACTGAGAAGGGATTCGCGACTCCCCCTGTGGCTCCTTGTCCCGCAGGCCCTTCGATTTGGAAAAGGTGGCGAAAACTAGCAGCAACATAGCCGCCAGGGCCAGCACACAAACCCGCTGCCGAGTCATACTTCTCTGAGTCCCAGCGGCCAGTCTACAGCTGGAGTTTGGACCCGGAGCCAGATCGCCTTCCTCGCCTGTCAGCGCTGCAATACCTCCATCTGCCTTAGCCCCACCTCATCCCAATCATGGCCAATCATCACTTGGCTGGGGCGGCGGGACAGCCAATCGACGGGACGGCTCCGCCCCGGCTCCGCAAGGCCTTTCCGGGGTTGTGGTTTCTCGCCTGGTGCCGGGCTTCAGTAGGGCAGAGGTGAGGATGGGCTCCAGGAGGGGCAGGTCTCGGCCGCACTCGATCTGCTTTGGGATCCACGCTCACCGTTTTCTATATGACAACAAAAGGGGGAAAGCAAAATAGAATAGGCGAAGATAATTAAATAGATCATACTCTGTGCCTTCTAAACCGAACGTGACCGCCATTCCTCAGTTTCCGTGGGCGAGCTCTCCAGGCATTTGGGTTGATTTCATCTGGAATTTGGGACAGGGTTGCTCTATCTATCAATATAGCTTTGAGGTGCCAGCCAGGAGGGTTTGCTTCTGTTTAGGAATCTTGTTCAAAGTGTTTTGGGTATTAATGTTAATACAACATTTTTGCAACTCTAGGCAAATACTCTAAGAATGAAGATTTTTTTTTTTTTAAAGAAAGTACTGTAAAAATATTTAAGAGAATTTTGATGTATGAATAATTTTGATGGGGCAAGTCGGTGACCCAGTGGTCATCCTAGACTTGGTGTGTTAAAAAACAGTATGGAGGAGCAGTGTGAAGAAGAGGCGAGAGCGACCCGGGACTGACCAAAGCCTGTGCACCTGCATCCCCTGTGTCCAGCGCCAACGTTCCGCTGTCGTCACCACCATGCCCAAGAGAAAGGCTGAAGGGAATGCTAAAGGAGATAAAGCCGAGGTGGAGGACGAACCACAGAGAAGGCTGCAAGGTTGTCTGCGAAACCTGCTCCTCCAAAGCCAGAGTCCAAGTCTAATAAGGCCCCTGCAAAGAAGGGAGAGAAGGTACCCAAAGGAAAAAAGGGGAAAGCCGATGCTGATGAGGGTAGGAATAACCCCGAAGAAAATGGAGATGCCTAAGCAGACCAGGCACAGAAAGCAGAAGGTGCTGGTGATGCCAAGTGAAGTGTGTGCATTTGTGTAACTGTGTACTTGTGGTGACTGTATAGTCTGAAATACTATTTTTTATCAAGTTTTATAAAAATGCAGAATTTTGTTTTACCTTGTTTTAAAGCTATGTTGTTAGCACACAGAATACTTCATTGTTGTGTTTTGGGGAAGGGGCGTTTGTCACTAATAGAATGTCTCTGAAGTGGATTGATTTGGACATCTTTCCCTTCTAGTTTTGAGAGACTTCCTCTTGGCTCCTGAGAGGAGGGATTCCCTGACACACAGCCACCTTGGCACAGATGCCTTGTGGTGTGGAAAACTGAACATCTGCTTTTATGTCCTCTGGCAATCTGGACTTTCCAATGACATTGAGATGTCATCGTTCAAAAGAGCAGCAGTTCCTTTTCTATGTTGTTTGATCTTCAGGTTGATAATTCTGCCATTTTCATTTCCCGGAAGTCAGACTCAGCTTGTGAAAAGTTATTAAACAAATGTGAAATGTCAACCCTCTCTCTAACTTTCCCTGTTCAGAGCATCAAATGAAGACTTCATTGGCTTTTGTAGTGGCTTTCTGATTTGGGTAGTCCATTGAAGAAGGGAGGTTGAAAGTTGTTGTATACTATTAACAATTATCTGCCCATGCCCTGCCTGAAATACCATGATTGTTTATGAAAAGTATCTTTAATAAAACTGGATACAATTTGGCTTGGGGAAAAAAAACAGTATGGGTACATATGTGTGGGTGCTCAAATCCCAAAGGGATGGAGAAATGGAGAAGGGATTGCTGCATGACCTCACCTCATTAAGAGATGCTTTCTCCCTCTCCCTCTCTCTCTCTGGTCAGCACATGCACCTGCTGGCAATTTAAAAATAAGTAATTAAAGATAAACTTTGAAAAAAATTTTTGATGTATTTAATAACTATTCAGAGTAGAGGATCATTCTTGAAAAAAGAATAAAGACTCTCCTATGACAGATATAAGAGTCTTGAACTCATAAGAAACTTTTCCTTCCAGTTTCTTGGTGCAATTTCAATGGAAAACACTCACATTTTAGAATTCTCAAGAAAAATCCAGTAGGTTCTATACTGCGAATAAGGCTATATAGCTACTTGTGATCAGAGATAGAGTCACACTTCTTGTGCCTACCCGACCTCATGGGAGGAGTACTCTGTCTTAACCCTTCCACTAATCCTACTTTAAAACAAAGCTATAATAATGTAATTACTTTTCAATAACAGCTTAAAAATCAATATCCTGCAATGAATACCTTACAGATATAGAAAACTGTAAATGATAATAATGAACATTTCTGGATTCAACACCTGCTTAAGATCTAGAACATTAAAAATAGAGTTAAAGGGACCAGCAAGTGGCATGGTGGTTAAGGTGCTGGACTCTCACATGACTGACTGTGGTTTGAGTCCTGGACATGGGATCTTGCTTTCTGACTTTCTTTTGTTCTCTCTCTTTTATCTCTGTCTCTCTCTGGTGAGCATATGTGCCCTATAGCAAATTAAAATAAATAAATAAATAAGTAAATAAAATTAAATAAATAATTCTTTAGTTAAAAAATATAATTAAAAATGTAAAAATATGGAGCTGGCCCCATGGCCAGGTGGTTAAAGGAGATGGATCCCACATGGCTAACTACATGGTTTTAGTCCTGGACCAGCAACTTGAAAAATGCCAGGTGTGTGTGCCTGCATGCTCCAAATCCCAACAAGATGGAGAAATGGAGGAGAAGGGATTGTGGTGTGACCATCCCCCACTGGGGGGTACTTTCTTCCTCTACCTCTCTATCTCTCTATCTCTTTGGTGAGTGCATGCACCTCTATGGCAAAAAAAAAAAAAAGTGTAGAAGTGTGAACATTGACAGTCTTTTTTAAATAAAAAGTAGCTTAATTTAAACTAAACATAAAATTTTTATAATTATAAATTGTTATACATTTATATCTTTGCAAATTATTTGGAAAATACAGGAAAGTGTAAAGAAAAAAAAATCAGGTACTATCCTAATATCCAGAGCTAATCACTCAATATATTGAACTTTACTGGAACTTATTTGTCTTATCTATCTATCTGATTGTTGTTTGTGAAGCCATGTCATCTCTCTACCCCCCAATCCTGTCCTCTTCCTTGCCTCCGGTGGCCATTCTTCTGTGCCTCTGCTTCTATGAGATTATCGCCTTTAGTTTCCACATCTGAGTGAGAACATGTAGTATTTCTCTTTCTGTGCCGGGCTTATTTCACTTAACGTAATGTCTTCCAGCCTTACCCATGTTATTTGAAATGACAAGATGATATTCTTCTTAATGGTTAAACATTGGGTCGTTGTTCCCCTATGAGTGATGAGTCATTGGAGTCTTGCTGCTTTCAAGATTTTTCGCCTTGTTTTTGATTTCCAGCATTTTCACTGTGCTGTGTCTGCTGGTGGGTGATTTTGCCTTTATCCTACTTGGGGTTCATTGCTTGTGCTGGGTGCATAGGTTATTATTTTTAATAAATTTGGGAAATTGTTAGCCATTATTTCTTCAAAAACATTTCTTTTTCCTTCTGGTACATCTGCTATATGTATGTTGTTGGACTTAATGGTGTCTTACATTTCTCTAAGGCTCTGTTCGTTTTTCCTCACCTCTCTTTGACTTCCATGGTCTTTACCAGTCTGCTTTCAAGGTCACCGATTCTTTCTCTGGCTAGTTTAAATCTACTGTTGAATAACCATAGTGTAGTTTTTATTTTATTTTTTAAAGTTTCAGTTATAAATGTTCAATTTCAGAATTTCCATTAAAAATAATTTTATCTTCTTATTGACATTCTCTGTTTGATGCAACATTGTCATTATATTTTCCTTTACTTCTTTGGTCATGCCTTTTTTTTTTTTTTTTTTTTTTAAGTTCTGTCAGCTATTTATAATGACCACTAGGAAGTCTGTCAGTTAAATTTGACATCTGGTTGCTCTCACAGGCAGTTTCTGTTGTTTCCATGTTGTCTGGTGCTTTGGCCATAGTTTCTTGGTTTTCTTTTCTTTCTTTCTCCCTTTCTTTCTCTCTTTCTTTCTTTCTTTCTTTCTTTCTTTCTTTCTTTCTTTCTTCTTCTTTTTTTTTTTGTAAACTAAACATTTTAGGTAACATATTGTAGAAATCTGGCTACTGGTCTTGGCCTTCTCTTCCCAGGGATTTTTATTATTTCTCTATTTGTTCAGTGGCTAGAGGAGTCATTTTAGTAAAGTCTTTCTCTCCCCCACAGCATTAAGTCACTGGTGCTCCTCATCAGGGAGGCAGTTTTTGGTATTCTTGCAGTCAGGGGAGGGGAAGGACACGGCATTTGACCCATAACAACCAGAAAGCCTCTGTAATGATCTGGTTACCTATCTCTCGATGTATCAACCATCTTCATTGGTATGAACTCAATTCATGCTTTTAATGGTTTAAAATTCATTGTTATATTTAATTATTTTAGTACTCAAATTGTCTCCTGTTTGGCTAGTGGAAGCCGTTCAGTCTGGTCATGGGGAAAGTCGTGATCTATTTTTCTATGCAAAAATGTGTTGCGACTTTCTCAGTGACCCAATAATTCCTGTGACCTTGTGTCTTGCATTTATTAAAAAAAAAAATCCCTTATGCTTTCTGGCTTAAAGATGTTCCAGACTGATCTTGGACCAGTACCTCCTGACCAGTACCTCCCTGACCCAGCTCTCCAATCAGCCATTTCTCCAAGGACTTTTAGAGAGGAAGTTCTAGAGGTTCAGAGGTTCTAGAGGTTCTAGATGTGCTTGTTGCTACTGGTGTCTTTGCTTATTGGTACTGTCATCACTCAGCATTAGGAAATACATCTGTGTGTATACACACACACATAAATCCACGCATACAAATCCACATGCATAGATGAATGTACTTGTACATGTACATATGCACATAAACAGGCACCGAACGGACTTTTTTTCAGAAATTATGGAGAGAATGGATGAAAAAGGAGGGCTCTTCCTTACAGTGGGAAGCTGATGGCAAATGCAGTGAGGGTGCTAGAGTTGGAGAATCATTTTGGATCCCTCATGAAATTGGTAGGATCAGACAAGAATTGTCAATGGATGCTCAGTCAAATGGGAAATTTTAATGTGCAGCAGACTGTTTGCATGCATTAAAGTGTGTCCTCACTATTACTTGCCAGGGAGGAAAGAAAAAAAAAACAACAACAAAAAACCAGAACTATTAGTTGTTGGAAAAGTCATGACGTGTTTTTCCATGTTTTTCTATCAACAAGTATCATGTCTTTCCTGACAACTCATATAAGTAAATATGCAGAGGAGAGTTTGGGCAATACCTTGAATGAGTAATCAAAATTAATTTCACCTAGGAGAGACTGAGGGCATCATGTGCTTCCAGAAATGATAAGCAGAGTAGGACAGAGTATACCCTGTGGAGAACTCTGAGAGAGAACACAAAGCCTCAATGTAATCATGAGGAATTATCAGATAAGTGCAAACCAAGGGATATACTAATATATAGTGAAGAAGATGGGTGACCCATGATCTTTAAGAATGTCAGTGTTGTCAAAGACAAAGACAAACTGTGGACATATTCTAGATTACAGGTCATGAAAGAGATTTAACAACTAAATTCAATACCTGACCCTAGATTGGATTCTGTGTTGGAGAGAAAAAGACTTCATTAGGTCAACTGACAATTGGCATATGGATGATATATTAGATAAAAGTATTATGTCAATGTAAATTCGTTGAGTTGAGAACTACTGAGGTTATGTAAGAGACCACCTCTAAGGAAATGTGTACTGAAATATAATAGGGCTGAAAGACCTTATCCTCAAATAGTTCAGAAAACACAAATTTGAGTGCCTCTGTAGTGTAGCAGTAACATCTGTTCAAGAGAATCCGGATCCCACATGGTGACTGTGGTTCAACTTCCTGGCCTAGTCAGCCTGAAACACACCAGGCATGCAAATGCCCCAAATCAGGTGAGCTGGAGGACTAGAGGAAGGAGATTATGGCTTGAGTAGACCCTGTGGAGTGAGCTTCTCTCTCTTTCTTTTATGCATGTGCTCTATCATGAATAAAGAAGAGAAATTATCTATATCCATAGAGAGAAAGAAAAATATAAAATGAGAAAGTAAATGATAAAATGGAGTAAAATATTAACAGTAAGAGAAATGGAATAAAGAGCATATGTTTCTTATGCTATATGTGTGTGTGCTACGGGGCATGTGCACTTGCCAGAGAGCTACAGAGAGAGAGGGAGAGGAGAAAGTACCCTCCAAGGGGGAATGGTTATGCCATCGTCCCTTTTCCATCTCTACCTCCTTTCAGGATTCTGGGCACACACCCACAATGCATCTGGCATGTTACTCAAGCCACCAGGTCTGGGACTCTGCTACACAGTTGACCAGGTGGGATCCAGCTGCCTTAACTACCAGGTCATAGAGTTGGCCCAAGATTATTTAATCATTTTTTTTAAGAATTATGTAATTTAATTAATTTATTTATTCATTTATTTATTTTAGAGAGATTTTTGTTATGGGGGCACACACGCTTGCCAGAGAAACAGAAAGTGAAAAATCACCCCCCAGGGTGGATGGCCACTCCTCAAGCCCTTCTCCTTCATTCTTCTCTTGGGATCTTGGGCGCACACACACATGCGCCTTACATGAGTTTTAAACCGCTGGATCCAGGGACTTGAAGTCCTGGTCCCTATTATTATTAATTTTTAATTTGACTAGAGAGAAACAGAAAGAGAGAGGGGAGGGGAAAGTGAGAAAACTGCTAGGTCCAGGACTCAAACTGTGTTCGACCATGTGGGAGTCCAGCGCCTTAATCACCATGCCCCCTGCTGGCCCCAAGATTAGCAAATCTTTAATAAATGTCATTTGGGAATGCACTGATTCTCAGCAGTGTTTCCTCCTCCTCCTTCATTTGTTTCTCCCTATTCTAGTGCTCTTCACCTCTGTGTTCCCACATTTCTGCCCTGCCCACTATTCACCTCCCTTCCTTCTCTGCTTTGTTCTGTCTCTTTCTGCTTCATCCTATATGTGTCTCCATCATGCCCTTGCTCCTTGTTTTTCTGTGATTCTTTAATATCCTTCCCTCCTACTGGCAGTAAACAGAGTTGGGGGTCAGCTGGGCCTGTTGGACATTTGAGTCTTACAGCCTTGCTTGCCTTGCATTGTCTCTCAACGGGGGGAGGGAGAGGTGGGATTAGATTGTGTGCTCCCCAAACTAAGGATTCTGAAGGCCGTGCTGAGCACTGATGGGACTGGCCCTTAGTAGATATCTCATGTATGTGAGAGAATTAGTGAGGGAAGGGTATGCAGAAGAGATGACAGCACATGAGTGTCCTTTAGAGCCCCCAAAGTCCACGGTCACCTGGATTCTGGTCCTGGCCACGGGGGTCCCTCAGCTTGGTCCTCTCTCCCCAGTGTCTGCTTCAGCTCGATCATGGAACTTTATTCATCCCCAGGAGTGGGAGCTAGAACCCAGAGAAGAGGCGAGAGACTCCTGGAGAAACCTCAGGTCCTCATCACTACCCCTCAGGACAGCGCGAAGCATGGCCAGCTATCCTTGAAAGTGACTTGTGTTGCCTCTCTGCAAAGCCACCAAAACAAGTGCATTTGTTCACTTTTCAAAACCACTTTATTACCAAAACGAACAAAAAGAGAATGGCAGTTAAATTAAATAAATTACACAAATATGTATCTCAAGAGAAGATTCCCTGTCCTCTTGGGAATCATATCATCACAGATGAGTATCACTAAGAACATTCAAAACATTGAAATTCTGGATTTTTTGCCACCTTGCCCTCGTCTTCCTGCATCAGTCATGTCCAGGAGAGTGGTCCATGGGAATTTATGTTCTGTCCAAAATATTCCAACAGTACAGTTTTCTTCAATGTCTTTCCTTGCTCTGTGTGTTCCTCATCATCCCTTCTCTCTCATGGGCTCTGTGAGTGCTTCTACCTTGGACACATTTGGAGAGCCTTCCTTCAGCCCCAACTCCAGGCCACTGTGAGTCACAATATCCTCAGTTCTGGAGCTGGTGTGGGGGTTAATGGCCACTTCATCAAGTGTTCAGGGGATCTAGACACTTAGTTCAAAGGGGGACTCTTGACTTAGGATGTCGTAAGGCTTTGACCTTGCCCTGCCTTCTGTGTCTGAGCTGTACTTGGAAGGAGGTGGAGTAGGAGAGAGTGAGTTGTCATTGGCTAAGGTGCTTGTCCTCTCGGAATTTGGCACTTCAGTGCTGGGTACGGTGAATCCCAGATAACATTGTCTTCTGCCTTCCAAGTTTTGAGTTCCCTTGGCACCCAGATGGCATAATGAATCCACAGAGAAGCAATGCTCGTGAGCCAAGAATGTGCAGGCTCCTTGCCAGAACCCTGTTCTTTAACTCTAAGAAGACTTGCTGGTGGACCAGCTCACTCGACACGCAGACACACAGTACAGGACAGGCCGCAGTCAGGCGCTGGGATGTGTTCCCAGGCTGGGCCAGCCCAACTTGTTGGGGCAGCAATTATTTGGTTGAAGGAGCTTGGGAGAAGCAGTGAGAAGAGGCCAGATGTCTTCCCATGCACTGTCATAATGTTTTACAAAACATTTGCCCATGAAACCTATTTATTTTCAAGTTGACGGTGGGGTTCCTCTAGTGACCTCCTTCTACACATGGAGAATGTAACCCCTAATTTCATCTTTTCTAGAAGAAGATAGCCTCAGTTTCTGAGGTTGTTAAACGAACTCTTGAGAAGGAAGCCCCCACCCAGGTCAGCCCTTCTCCATGCTCTGTAGCCAGCTGGGGATGCAGTGGGGCCCTGGAGGATGTCCTCCCTTGCCTGGCAGCCAGGTCCCATCATGGCTCCAGACCACAGGCTGGTAAGGGAGTGTTACAATGCTTGGCTCTTTGCCAAGTGAAAGATAGGCAGAGTTCTCAAGGGACGGCATCTCCCTAATGGGTCCTGCAGCTTATCTTGGGCTGACACAGCACACCCCTCCTTCTCCAAGTCTTTGGTACAAGAGGGATTCCCAAAGATTTTGTTCTGAGTAACTGGCATCTGGAGCTAGGTTGCCAGAGGATCCGGTCAGCTACCCGTTGTCCCCCTCTGTGTTCCTATCCTGCCTCAAGTAAAAGGGAACACTCTTGAGGGCAGAGGGAGTGAGAATGTTTCAGGAGGCTGAGACAGCTACCTTGGTAGGCTGCCCCTGGGGAAGTAGCTCTGGTGCTCCGGAGGGCCTGGCCACTGCCTAGGCTCGAGTCTGATGTGCCAATTAGCAATGGAGTCTTGGCAGCCTTGGGGTAAGGAGGAAGGGAGACAGTCACCAAGGCATAGACTCCTGGGTTATTGTCACTGGGCTGCAGAGCTATTGAGGACAGAGTTGGGGCAGCTGGCAACGACAAGCCATGGAGTCTAACTAAGCTCATCCTTGTGTCTTGGGACAGCCCAGCACCATCAGGAACCAAGCCATGCAGGCCCTGAGATGTTTTCTGAAGCTTGCACACCATGTCGGCCTAGCTGGCTTATCTTTCTGTTCTTGCCTCACTCAACATCTGCAAGTCAAGGTGTCCCTTGGCTGCCACAGGCAGGGCAGGTGGGCAAGGTGGAAAGAGTAGGAAGCTTGCTCCTTGTTGGCTGACCCTGGGACCAGGGCAGGGGTGAGGAGGTGGGCTTGCCAGACTCCCACCCCTGTAAGAGCAGACTCTGGTGCTGAGATTGGCTCTTTCTAGCGGACAGGGAGGGAAGGAGGAGGAGAGAGGAGAAGGAGTCCTCGTGGAGGCACTCTCCTCTCCCCAGCACTCCCTGTGATCCTGGGCTCATCCTTCGGGGAGGTCCCAGGTGCCTGGTACTCTGGAGGCAGGATGGGGACCAGCAGGCCCTCACAGGGCAGTTAAGGTCTCTGTGTGGAACATGCTCCCAAACACCTCCTGCACAGGAAGGAAGGGAGAGGTTAGCTTTGTTGGGATCAGAGTGGCTGCAACCAACAGGTGGTCCTATGGGCCCTGGGATGGAAGGAGGCATTGTGAGTGTGTGTGTGTGTGTGTGCATGTGTGTGAACAGGGAGAGCATGGCCAACCTAAGTGGTGAACTTGGACTGCAGAGACTGGAGAAGGTGCTGTCCCCAGTGTGTTGTGTGACCTTCCACTTGTTCCTCTTTCTATTTAGCTTCATTTTCACTCTGTAAAATGACAATCTAGACAAAACAAGCTCTCAGGGCTTTTCTCACTTTGTAAGTTATTTTGGTCCCACCAAGGTTTTTCCAGAATGGGCCAGAGATCCCAAGAGGGCACAGAAATCAGCCTGCCCAATCTCTGTGGCTCTGGCTTTATGTTCTAATGTCTCCATGTACCATCAGCAAACTCAGAGCATGAGACTCAAACTCAAAGAAACAATAGGAAGAGGCATGGAGATGTTCTTCTTCGCCAATACCAAGCCAGATTTCCCTAAACCTGGTCATCTGTTTTCTTTTAATTCAGGGTGTTGGCATAGTGCAAATTTTCATGGGCCCTCTGGGGTTAGTTCTTTAGACCTATCCACATACAATAATAATCCTTTCGCACCTTTAGAATCCATCTGATTCCATCAGAATGTACGTTTGCCAAGGGCAGGAGTCTTTTGTTTTGCTCATTGCCCTTGGCCTGCCCTGGAACTCTGCAGGACAAGCAGTAGGTGCTCTGTAAATACCTGCTGAGTATTTGAAAGGACAGAGGACTCCTCCACGAATTTTGTGAGGTAGATGGTATAGGTGTAACCCACATTTCTCTATGTCACCGAAGACAGAAACTGGGGCCCAGGGGTGTGATGCGGCCTGCTAAGACCATGCGGCTGATGTGTTGGAGAGTTAAGAATAGATATTCATTTTCTAGGACTTAGTCCAGAGTCTCTCCCTTCCCATAATGCCTTTCCGGGACTGAGAAGAGTTAAGATCTGCTATTAAAAGAAAGATGAAGATGAAACTTCGTGACCTTCCAGCTCTGGCCTGGAGATAAGAGAGCTCAGTGAACACCTGGTACTTGAGGGGCATCTCCTCTCTTGCCCTCCCCACCACTCTCGCCCACCCTGAGAGCCCACCCTCTAACTCACCTGCTCTAGGTCCCAGTAGCCTGGGCTGTCATCCTCCGAATCCGACAAGGAGACCTCAGGGTCCCCTGGAGCCTGGAGGGGGAGAAGCCAATGCAGAATGAGCTCCAGTAACTGAACAGCAAAGGCCAGGGCATGGCGGCAGGGGAAGGAGGCATGGCAGGCTCTGGGCTGGTGCCGTGTGTCCTGACACAGACCTTGCCCTCTCACCCCTCTCAAAATATAACACAGCTTACACTGGAAGGTACACAGCAGGGTCTGCCCTCCTTTAGAGGCAAGGAAGGTTTACCTAGTTTAAAAAAATGACTGGCTTGATTAAACCTTGAGGAATTTGTTTCCTCCCTCTGGGAATCTGTTTCTCATCTTTAATGGGAGGATAATCAAACTCATATCACGGACCTTCTCCCTCACCATGTCGTTGAAAAGCTATGAGTGTGTGTGTGTAATTTGTACTTAGCAATATGTTCTGTAACAGGTAAATGTACAAGGGGACTTCAGGGACCAGCAGTTGGTGTAATGGCTATGTAGCTGGACTCCCATGTAGTCAACCGTGATTCGAGTCCCGGACCCGGTGGCTTAAACTCACGCCAGGTGTGTGTGTGTGTGCGTGCCCAAGATCCCGAGAGGAGAATGGAAGAGAAGGGATTGTGGCATGGCTATTCCCCCTGGGGGGTGATTTCTCGCTTTCTGTCTCTCTGTCTCTCTCTGTCTTTCTGGCGAGTGCACATGCCCTACAGCAAAAACCTCTCAAAAAAGAAAAAAAGAAAGAAAGAAAAAAAAAGAAAAGAAAAGAATAAAACAAGGGGACTTCAAAAAGTTGGGGGGGCAGGTGGGGTGGTGTTTAGGGGTGCTGGACTCCCACATGGTTGACCACGGTTCAAGTCCTGGACCTGGAGGCTTGCTTTCTCACTTTCTCTCTCCTTTCTCCTCTCTCCTTTCTCCTCTCTCCTCTCCCTCTCTTTCTCTCTCTCTCTCTCTCACACTCTGTCTTTTTTTTAAAAAGTTGCGGTGAGGCTGAATGATAGCCCAGCAGTAATGCAATACTCTGACAGGCTGACCCACATGGGAAGGTTCTGGACCTTTAGAATCTATCTGATTCCATCAGAATATACGTTTGCCAAGGGCAGGAGTCTTTTGTTTTACTCATTGCCCTTGGCCTGCCCTGGAACTCTGCAGGACAAGCAGTAGGTGCTCTGTAAATACCTGCCGAATTAATGACCCCACGAATTTTTTGAGGTAGATGGTACAAGTGTAACCCACATTTCTCTATGTCACAGAAGGCAAAGACTGGGGCCCAGGGTGTGATGTGGCCTGCCAGGATCCCTTGGTCGATGCAGGAGAGTTGAGAATGTGTCTGGAGACTTCCCTGAGTATACCAAGCGTGTGTGTGCCCATGAACCAGGGCTGGGGGAGGCTGGGATAGATTATCATGTGGGACCCTGTTAGGGGTGCTGCATCTCTAATTCTGTTTCTCTCTGCTTCTCTTCCTCATGGAGGAAATAAATAAACTTTTTAAAAAGTTACTAGAAAGTGGAATTGAAGTATTATTCTGGTGCAAAAATTTTTGAAATCTATGTGTGTTTTTTTGTTTGATTGTTTGTAGAGATTTTTGCTATAGGGTATGTGCACTCACCAGAGAGATAGAGAGAAACAGAAAGACAGAAAGCAAGAAATCACCCCCCAGGGGGGATGACCATGCTATAATCCCTTCTCTTCCAATCTCCTCTCAAAATTTTGGGCATTCATGTACATGCCACTGACATGAGTTTCAAGCTGCTGGGTCTGGGACTTGAACCACAGTCAACTACGTGGGAGTCCAGTGACCTAAAAATGACACCATCTGCTGGTTCCAATGTATAGTTTTTTTTGTAATGAGCATTTTTCATGAACTTTTAGAAGACCACTTGTATAAAATAATTTATGATATATAAATATCCATATCATATATAATGATACATATAGCATATACAATGATATAAAATGGTATATATAATGATACATATGATATGTAATTACATTATAATGCACTCATTTATGAATGCATAAATAAGAAATTAGACATATGAACTATAAAGAACAGGACTCTGGCCGTGCAATAGCAGGTAATGCAGATTCACCCAGAACGGCCCTCGCTCTGCTCTGTGGAGAAGGTTCAGGAGGCAGAAAGCCGGCTGCCCCCTGGAGTCTGCCTGTAAGAGTGGCAGGCCAGAGCCAGAGCTGTGTTTTCCCGGGCAGTCTTTCAACACTCAGAACAGATGGCTTCACCTTTATCAGGCTCAAGGTAAAGAGCAAATTGTTGCTCTTGGGCCAGAAAAGCCTTTCTTATGAGCCACAGAGGGCAGGGGGGCTTTCTACTGAGGGCTGAGCATCAACAGAGCTGGGAGGCCAAGACCTAGGGTTTGTGGAGGAGATGAGAGGTCGTTGGGGAGGTATGGGCAGGGACCCCAGTGGGGTGAGACTTTTCTGACTCCTCAGCTCTCTGGAGTGCTAGACAGTGTTATTTGTAGCTCATTTTCATGCCATGGCTGAACTAGTAAATTAAATGTCAGGAAGCTGAGACAAAGCTCAGATCCAGCCTCTTCATCCATCATGGGTCAGAATCCCAAGCTCTGCTAAATTGAAACAGGCATGTTTACTCCCTTCCACCTTTTCCCACAACCTCTTTAAAAAAGAGCAAAGGAGGGACCAGCAGTCAGTGTAATGGCTATGTTGCTGGACTCCCCTGTAGTCGACCGAGGTTCGAGTCCAAGATCCTGTGCTTAAACTCACGCCAGGTGCGTGTGCGTGTGTGCCCAAGATCCCGAGAGGAGAATGGAGGAGAAGGGATTGTGGCGTGGCCATCCCCCCAGGGGATAATTTTTCGCTTTCTATCTCTCTGTCTTTCTGGCGAGTGCACGTGCCCTATAGCGAAAACCTCTCCAAGAAAAGAAAGAAAGAAAAAAAAAAGAGCAAAGGAGGAGGTGGGCAAGCAATGCCCAGAAATATGTTGTGTGTTGGGTGCTTGTGTGGTGAGGAAGTTCATATTAATAAACCTGATGGTGTGTGTGCATGTGTGCCCCAAATCCTGATAGGATGGAGAAATGAAGAAGGGATTGTGGCACCACCACACTCCACAGTGTTAGTGTGTGTGTGTGTGTGTGTGTGTGTGTGTGTGTGTGCTTTCTTTCTCTCTCTCTGGTGAGCTCACATATTCCCTGGGGGGGAAATGCTTTCAAGTGGCATAAAAAATAGAATTATTATTTATGTGAAAATACGAATGGAGGAGAAAGCTTGTGAGGTGAGCGATATTAGCTGGTGGTGCCCATTCTCCAGAAAGTTAAATGGCAGAATTGGGTTGGAACCTGAACCTTCTCCTGCGTTCTTTCTAACACCCTTTGGTCCTGCTATGGCAGTGTCCTGGGGCCTAGGGCTCCCCAGGTGCAGGGACCTTACCCTTTGTAAGCTGTGTCCCCGGGCCACTTCCCTGGCAGTAGCGCAGGCAAACAGGACTGCATCATGTATGCTGGGGAAGACATGGCTGCGCTCTAGACAGCCGTCCTCGAAGACGCCTCCATGGCTGATGTCATTGTACACCTGGGCTAGAAGGAGGAAAGGTCACCTTCAGGAAGGTAATAGCCAGTGTGGATAACAGCTACGGGCGGGGGAGGAGGGCGACTCCAAGGGCAGGGGGAAGACAGAGAGGTGGGGTGTGTGCTCTCGCTGCATCCAAGGAATAGGGCGTCGGCATTGCAATAGCCGTTCTGGACGGCAGAGGGCAACGTGAGCTTGAGGATGCCTCACCCCAGGGCAGCAGGAAGCAGTTTGATTTAGTGAGTTAGTACTTTGTGGAAATTCAGGAGGGAAAGACTAAAACATCTGGGAGGAGATCACTGCCTGGTTTTCCCACTAATGGCCCATCCTTCCTCTTGTTTGCCTAGATCTTTCCTGCAACTTCCAGTGTATGGTGGAACCCTCACTCCTTCTAAATCCTAGAGATGGTGTCCTGAGGGAGCATCCAGGGAGGGTGGGAGGAATGCACTGATTCTGACCCTGGAGCATATTACAGTGGGTCATTGCCAATGTGGATTCTTCCCCTGAATGGGGTCTCTGCAGAACCTGGGAGATGCAGCCCTGCTGGAAGGGATCTGACCCTCTGCAGGAGGCTGGGCGTGTGTGTGTGTGCCCCTTCACATCCTCTCGCACATCTGTGTGCTTTTGCTGTGTGCACTTGGCATCCTTGCAGTTTGCAAATGTACTAACAGTGTGAATCTCCACTGCCCTGAGGCCACATCCTTGGGTCTCTGTACATACACCCTTTGGAGTTCGTGTGCATATAAAACTGTACCTGTATGTCTCCTGGGTAGTCAGGGTGTGTGTGTGTTGTGTCTACAGAGACACATGGACTTTCAGACTGGAGAGAATCTCAAATTCATCTAGCCAAGCCCTGCTTTTTACATAGGTAGATATAGACCCCTAGACAGATAAGGTGACTTGGCCAAGGATACGTGGTGAGTTAGTGATGGGCAGATTAGAATCCTTGCTGTCCTTCCTCGACTTCACGATCTTCTGTTCTACCATGGAGACCCTGGGATATTTACAATCTGGACAGTCTCTTTTGACTAGTATCAGAAACTCTTAGAAGCAGGCAGTTGTGGAGGGGAATGTTGGGGTGGTCTAATTTCCAGCCCCCTAATTGTTCAGCACCCCCCTAACCGGTTCCTACCCCACTTTCTTGCCAACCTTTCAGTCCCCGAATGCCCCCCTTTTCTTACCATGGACGTTCACCAAGAAGACCTTCACACCAATCTTCCCATAGGTGGAGCTCAGCTAGAGGGTTGGGGAGGGTGTTGGGGTCAGGAGACAAAAGGAAAGGAATGTTCTGCGCGGGCCTTGCACGTTACTCACAGATGTACTTCAGAGGGGAAATCAAACAAATAAGCAACCCCGAGTGCCCTGGCAGCTACAGATAAAAATAGCAACAAGTACACACTTCTCCCTGGAGAGTCGCTCTCAGCGCCTCTGGGGCGGAAGTGGGACTTTACCAATGCAGCGGGCACTTCAAGTCACCATGGCCCCCTCTTATGTGGTCAGATCTTTTCTTTCAAAAACTTAGACCTCCCCCACACCCGACACCACCCTGTTCCCAACTTCATGGCTTCAGGCAGGAGCTGCAGGGGAGGACCGGGACTCGGGGAGGCTGGAGCCACAGTCAAGGGGGCCTGGACTCCAGCTGCAAGCTTCGGGGTGGGCCTTCTTCACACCCAGCTGATGGTGAAGTTCACCCAGATCAGCGTGTTCACTCCCCATGTGCCCCGTCTGGGCCATCTCTGAGGTGTGCAGAGGCCCAGCCATCGGAGGCGGCCACTGATGGTATCAGCTAGATACCTTCACTTGAGGTGCTGCATGTTTGGCCCAAGGATGGGGGACACCAATGTCACCTCTCCTAGGTTAGCCAGAGTGCATCCTGGGATGGGGGAGCTTAGAACAAGAACCGGGGACCCAGCTGGGTCTACTTGGAGCACTGAGAGAGGGTCCCTGGTGGGCTGAGAGGGAACCTGGGCGCCTCAGCCAGGGCAGGTGGCCCGGTGCACTCTGAAGCCCTGGTAGCCCGCTCCAGCCTTTCCTGTCAGGCTGCCTGGGCCTGCTCTGCAGAGAGCACCCTGTCCTGGTCCTGTCCAGGGAAAGAAGGAGCTTTAGCCTCCAGGATGAGCTTCCCCGTCAGCCTGCTGAAATGAGGACTCCAGGGAAGGGGAGTGTGGGAGAGCAGGAGCAGGGCATCCCCTCTCCCTGAGGGCCTCACCTTGGCCAAGGCTTTGATGCCCATCAGGTCCACAAAGCTGACTCCGCCCATGTCGAGGATGAGGGTGTGGAAGGTGATGAAGGGAGGGACGCTGGCCAGCATGTCGCTGGGCTCAGCGGGATGCTCGGCAGAGGTCGGGGGCTCACGCTGTGCAGCTGGGGAGGTGTCAGGGCTGAGGGTGATGTAGGACACGCTGGCACCATTGGCGGGTGTCTGGTTGTTGTTGGGGTCTGTCGGGGAGGCATTCTCGAAGTCCTGCTGGAGCTCCTGCAGGGAGACAGTCTGGAGGGGTAGGGTGAGTGGGGAGGGTCAGGGACCTTCGGACTGAACCAGCCTTTGCTGCAGCTGAAGCTGGAGAAAGGCGGAGGCAGGCAGAGGTGCCTACCTCAACCTGTGGCAGAAGAGGCCTCTCCAAAGCCCCTTGCTTAGGCAGGGCCTGTAAGCTCATGCCCTTACAATCCAGTCCAAGTGGAAGGACCCTTTTCAGAGTGGCATTGAAGTTCCGGCCCACTCTGCTCTGGGGGAGTCCCCTGGAGACAACTGACCTCCTTTCTGCATGGCCTGGGACTGCCCACCCCTCTCCAGGGCTCCCACCCACCCAGCCTTGCTAGCTCCGGGTACCCCAGGAAATTCACTGCTGCTCCCGTCTGGGATTGTTCATAAGTCTGTGGGTTGTGTCCTATTTTAGCCAGAAGATGGAGAGGGGCCGTTACCCCAGGAGTGCCCAGTGGCCATGAGGCAGTGTTTACAGCCTCTGTCTCCAGGGTGCTAGGTGAGAGGGTGACACTGGGGTGTAGATCAGAACCATAGGTAGCAGGGCTCAGGGGCTGTTCTTCGCCTCAGTTCACCTTGGTTTTCATGAAGAGAGACTTCCTCTGCTGTGTGGGCATCGCCCTCCTCTTCTCCTGCTTCCTCAGGCACTTCTGCTTGGCTAGCAGTACTTTCTGGGGGTCCAGGCCGGTCTGCAGGGAGGCAGCCAACAGCGACCTTGACCTCCGCCCTCTGTGGGGTGCCTCCTCTCAGCTCCCAGCCCCCAACCGCTTTCATCTCCTGCTCCCTCTCTTCCGCACTCTGGTCACCCAGGACTGAGCCTTACCTTGGCGATGACCTTCTGCCTGAAGATCTCTGAGTTGGCAAAGTAGATTGGGGAGCAATAGGTGACGATTTTAACCCCCTCGATTTCCTGGGCCTGGGACAGAGAGGCTGAGCTCAGGCTGCAGACATGTCTTCATTGACTTTTTATTTACTTATTTTTTTCAAACCCTCGTCTCCTTGGTGTGGGGCAGAGTAAAGAGGATAGCCCTAGGCCTGGGTACCCACCTGGCTGTAGGTCTTGGGGTTCACATAAAGGTCAGTGTCCACAACCTGGGCCAGGGCATACCCGTTCCGACTGGATGAAGAAAGAGAAGAGCGTAAAGGAATGCTAACAGCACACGGGCCTGCGGGACGCCAGGGTGGGGCCGGGGTGGGGTTGGGGGACAACAGGGTCCTGTCCTCCCCAGACTTGTCGTGCTTGTCTTTTTGACACCGGAGCTAGGTGCCTGGTGGCCTGAGATTAGACTAGAACCAGGGGGCTGACAGGCAGACACGTGCCACAGCTCCCAGCTCTGTCAGGGGACAGAGGAGTGTGGGTACACAAGGTGACATCGCTTCCTGGTCCTGAGTCCTTAAGAAGAGAAAACAGGTCTCCCCAACATTCAGCATCACCCCGCCCTGGCTGGGTCCCTGTCCCTGTGGTACCCTTGAACTATCGAGTCTGTTTGTAGGACAAATACAGCGTCTGTCCTCTGTCCTAGGGTGAGTACCATTTGGTCTGGGGTTCTGGCAGTGCCTGTGGAAAGGTGTGGGTCTCACGTACCTGAGTTCTACCTTCTCTGCCCCACCCCCTTCTCCTGCTACCCCCAGCTGTCTGAAACCAAACTGGTTTCCTCTGGGGCTTGCAGAATATGGGAACTCCGATGGCCCAGTCTGTGCTCACAGTCCTGGCTGGGTCGGGCTCTCCCTGGGCCTGGTAGTACCCTCAGTGCCAGGCCCAGAAGGTGGAGGTCACAGTGGGCTATTCAGGCCTCCGCGTGGGATGGGCTGGCCCAGGGGCTCTCTTGTGCCTGGGAGGTTGGAGGCTATTACTTACAACTGGGTCTGGAAGACCACAACCAGGATGGAGAAGGCAACACCCACCGCCACGCCATATGGCAGACTCAGGAAGAAGGAGGAGAGGAAGCTCACCACCCAGACACACTGTGAGGAGAGAGATGTCAAAAGCAGGTCTGGGGAGAAGACTATCTCTTCCAGGAAGTCTTCCTGAATTAACCAAGGCCATTCTCTGCCAGCGCAACCTTAGACCCGCCTTCCCCTCTCATTGCAATTTTGTCAGTGTTCTGTGTTCTCAGGCTTTGGTTACATGTGCCTATCTCCCTTGGATTGAGTGCGGTGGCTTGGTCTTGTCTATGCTTTTCATAGAGGCCCAGCACACACAGGCAGGCAGCTGGCACAATGAGAGCATGCATCTCAGTCAGATATAGTCTCCGAGAAGCACGTGAGCCTTGGTGTCCGAGTTCACAGGGAAGATAACAGTAGAAGTGCTCATTTCATGGGGGGATTAAATATGGGGTGGAAGAGCCCTAGCCCAGTGACGGGCATTTGATGGCTGGTCAGTAAATGTGCATTCCTTTCTGTCTAGCCACAGGCCACATACGCCCCAGCAGGTACTCAGCCAACGATGCCTCCTGACCTGGCACTCAGGGCCTGGTTGTGTGGGTGGGGCGGACTTAGATGAAGTCTTGGTAGTTGCCCCCATGGCCTCTTAGGGACCCTCAGATTCCTCAGAGGGGTGTAAACCTGCCCAGACTCCCAGAGAGAATTGTCATGAAGACACATGTGGAAAGCATACGTGAATGTAAGGGTACTGTAGTCCCACAGGGAGATTGTGGGCATGTGGGCTGGGAATTGGGGCACCATTTTCCCCCTTAGACTCATCAAGTCCTCATGGGGGTACCCCGGATAGACCACTCCCTACTTTGGCTTCCAGGCTTTCTTTCCTTCCCTGAACCCCATGGGGGTGCCTGCCTTCCTAGGAGACAGTATAGTTTAGGGCTTTGGTGCCCAAGACCTGGGGCTCCAGTCTCGACTCTACCCCTTGCGACCTCTGTGTCCTTGATGGTTTCCTGAGCCCCTCTGCACCAGGGCTTCATCCTCCTTAGGGGAGGTGAGGGGATCCTCTCTCAGACGTTGTGGCGGGGCTTACGTGGAGAGGACACACCGTCATCAGTACACACAGCCTTTGTCGCCATTGTCCCGCGGAAGAGGCAGCGGCGTGTGTGACTAACCACGCAAGGAGTGACGTGTGCAGAATGTTTACGGCCACTGGGTGCTTTCCCATTGTGATCTTATTTAATCCTCAGAACCAGAGGGTGACACAGCCGTGACTATTGTCCTCATTTACAGATGAGGAAACAGAGCCCCAGAGAGGTCGGGTAACTTGCTCAAGAACTGGTTCTCTGGCTTGATGTTCTAGGCTTTAAAAAAAAAAAAAAA
>NW_006160147.1:4339640-4367074 GCF_000334495.1 Tupaia belangeri chinensis
GTCCCTACACAGTCCAGCTTGCTCTTCCTCCACAGATAGTAGGGGTCAGCCAGTTGCTTGAGGGAGTTCTTGAGGTTGACGGCGATCAGGGCTCCTAGCACAGACTGGGGAAGCAGAGCGTGGTGCCGGGTCGCCTGGCATGTCTCCTTCCTCCCACCCTTCCTATACACACCTGACCCCCGAGCTAGGCAGGACAGAGCTAGAGTTTTGGAATGCCTCCCTGACAGGGTCCCCAGTCTCTGCATGCAATGTTAGGTGTGGGAAACGCAGGCGCTAGAGCCTCGGGGTCCATCCCAGCATCACCCGTGCTCTTCCCCCCTCTCTAAGAGTGACAGTGACAGCACGTTGTGAAGGGCTGCACAGCTCTTAGGGACTGTTCTGACCAGACTCTCACTGTCCTCGTTCTTACCTTGGGGAGAGGATACAGATAGGTCCCCAGGACCAGCATGGTAATCATCACCACCAGAGACACGCACAGGCTCGCTACCTGTTCAGAGAGAGCCAGGAGCTATGGGTACCAGTGAGACCCTTGTTCCTAAAGTATCTCCAAGAGATGCCTTGGGTGGAGCGGACTAGGGAAGGAGAAGGAAGGTTGGAGAGCTGGCCTGCCTCAAGGGGCCTGGCTTCCATGGGGCAGTTGCTTTGTTTGCACCCCCAGCCCGCTCCCCTAGGACAGGGCCCACCTGCGATTTTCCTCCAGCTCCGTCCACAGCCAGAGTGACAGAGAGTGCACAGCAAATGACGTGGATCTTAAAGAAGGAGCCAAAGAAGTTGCTGCAGCCCAGGGCGATCATCTCCTGTGGGGAGAGGGGCAGGATGGAAAGTCTGTAGGAGGGAGGAGAGGACAGTGGGGGAAGGTAGGGGTGGGGATCAAACATACTGGGGAGTGACCCTGCGGACATAAAGTCACATACTCTCAGCTAGGAGATGGTCCACCTCTTGGGATCAGATACCCCTGGTTCCTGCTGGCAGGCAGCCGCCATGGTCCCGCGGAAGAGGCAGCGGCGTGTGTGACTAACCACGCAAGGAGTGACGTGTGCAGAATGTTTACGGCCACTGGGTGCTTTCCCATTGTGATCTTATTTAATCCTCAGAACCAGAGGGTGACACAGCCGTGACTATTGTCCTCATTTACAGATGAGGAAACAGAGCCCCAGAGAGGTCGGGTAACTTGCTCAAGAACTGGTTCTCTGGCTTGATGTTCTAGGCTTTAAAAAAAAAAAAAAAGAAACAATTTCCTTTTGCTTTTTTGCCTTCGCGAGTCCATAAAAATGATAGCGACTGGCTTTTATGAAGCACAAGATACAGTTAACGACGATATGCCGCCTACTTGCATTATCGTATTTCTCTCCATCAGCAACCCTAGAGGGTAGAGGGTACGGTGCTTATTTCACAGGTGAGGAGGCCGAGGCTTGGAGAGGCTAAGGGACCTGCTACTGACCACAGCCGGGCAACAGTGGAGTTAGGGTTTGAACCTAGGCTATCTCGCTTCAGAACCTGGACTCTTAACCACTCAGCTGTGCTACAGAGGAAGCGGCTGGCCAGGGAGAGCGCTGTTGGACAGGGCTGTGGGCCTGGTGGACGGGCAGAGGCTGAGAGGGTTCCCAGTGCTCCCCAGTACCTACACAGTCCAGCTTGCTCTTCCTCCACAGATAGTAGGGGTCAGCCAGTTGCTTGAGGGAGTTCTTGAGGTTGACGGCGATCAGGGCTCCTAGCACAGACTGGGGAAGCAGAGCGTGGTTCCGGGTCGCCTGGCATGTCTCCTTCCTCCCACCCTTCCTATACACACCTGACCCCCGAGCTAGGCAGGACAGAGCTAGAGTTTTGGAATGCCTCCCTGACAGGGTCCCCAGTCTCTGCATGCAATGTTAGGTGTGGGAAACGCAGGCGCTAGAGCCTCGGGGTCCATCCCAGCATCACCCGTGCTCTTCCCCCCTCTCTAAGAGTGACAGTGACAGCACGTTGTGAAGGGCTGCACAGCTCTTAGGGACTGTTCTGACCAGACTCTCACTGTCCTCGTTCTTACCTTGGGGAGAGGATACAGATAGGTCCCCAGGACCAGCATGGTAATCATCACCACCAGAGACACGCACAGGCTCGCTACCTGTTCAGAGAGAGCCAGGAGCTATGGGTACCAGTGAGACCCTTGTTCCTAAAGTATCTCCAAGAGATGCCTTGGGTGGAGCGGACTAGGGAAGGAGAAGGAAGGTTGGAGAGCTGGCCTGCCTCAAGGGGCCTGGCTTCCATGGGGCAGTTGCTTTGTTTGCACCCCCAGCCCGCTCCCCTAGGACAGGGCCCACCTGCGATTTTCCTCCAGCTCCGTCCACAGCCAGAGTGACAGAGAGTGCACAGCAAATGACGTGGATCTTAAAGAAGGAGCCAAAGAAGTTGCTGCAGCCCAGGGCGATCATCTCCTGTGGGGAGAGGGGCAGGATGGAAAGTCTGTAGGAGGGAGGAGAGGACAGTGGGGGAAGGTAGGGGTGGGGATCAAACATACTGGGGAGTGACCCTGCGGACATAAAGTCACATACTCTCAGCTAGGAGATGGTCCACCTCTTGGGATCAGATACCCCTGGTTCCTGCTGGCAGGCAGCCTGCCTCCCCTCAGCCCAGAGAGCTCCAAGATGTCTCTTTCCAGGACTCCGCTGGCCCATCACCCCCAGCCCTGCTGAGGGTGACCAGAGCTACCTGGTTAGAATCCACGTCATAGCCATGCTTGTTGGCTAGGGTCCGGCCCACAGCCAGGTTGATGACATAACCCACGATGGCCAGGGAGAAGGCTGTGCCAATCATGTCCTTCCACTGCGAAACCACAGGCAACACCGGAGTGGGGAACCTGCCGAGGAGCCAGGAGGGAGGCAGGGCCCAAGCGCGTGAGGAGAGGAGAGGGAGGGCAGCCAGACCTTGCTCCATCCCAGGGTCTCTACAAAGTAATCCCATCCAACCTGAATCTGCAGTTCAACCTCAGGGGTACCCACCATCAGTCCTGTTTTACAAAGGAGGAAACCGAGGCTTGGAGGACCTAACTTGTCCAAGGTCACAGAGCCAATAAGGGTGGGGCCTGGTTTGTTTCCTCCCAGACTCTGAACCCTATGTGCTCATAATCTGAGGACCCACAGACCCTCAGTGGTGCAAGGCCTTCCCACGCCTGCTCTACCTCTGCAGGACAAGCTCTACCTCTCTCCTCCCAGGGCCAAGCATGGTGCCTGGCACAGAGTGGATGCTTACTGACTCTTGTTGATCCCAGTAGCTTGCTTTCTGCATGGATTTAAAGAGTCAGTGTATTTGAGCAAGGCAAAGAGCCAGCACGGGACCAATCAGAGAGGCTTTGTTTAACATAGAGACTCTTGGGGGACTGTAGCAGTTAAGGCTGGCTCATCCTAAGACGCCTGGCATTGGCTCAGTACTAAGTAATAGTGTCAGCTTGCAGGAGTTCATACGTCAGAGCTCATCTCATCTCCATCTCTAGCCCAGGTCTTGGCAGGGGGGTGTGGTGTGGGTGGGGCCAGGCGTCGGGGCCACCTGGACTCACCCATGTTGGATCTCGCCCACGATCTGCATGTGGTACTTTTTGGGCATCTTACAGCCCCCGGAGATAGCTGTTGCCACCACGACCTGCAAAGCCAAGTAGAGAGTAGGAATTGTCCTAGATTAGGGCTAGGGCACGGGTTTCTCCCAAGTCTCCCTTCTCTCTGGGGACCCCAAATCTTACTCCTTTTTGAGAGGAGGAGGACAACCTTAGGAGCAGGAAGAGAGGAGCAGCCAAATACAGGGGACAGATGAATTTATGTCTAACTTTTGTCCCACTGTCGGCCAATGGAGGGAGTGAGGTGGGGATGAATAGGGGCTCCCTGGGTCCTGGCTGGAGCTGGATTCCTTTTCTCACAGCCCTCCCAGCCCAGCCCCCAACACCCTGGTCCTGGGCAAGGCACTTACCACGATCATCTCTGTGGGGATGGGGAAGCGGATCTTGTGCCTGTAGCGAGCATTGAGCTCCTTCACCAACACCAGGAAGACACCGCTGATGAGGGCGAAGACGAGCGAGGCGATGTTGGTGTGGGGGAGGTTTTTGCAAATGTCAATGAAGGTCTGGGGGAGAGAGCATCACGCTCACAGGCTCCCACCCCTTCTCCCCATACTACCCCCTCTGTTGGTGCCTACCCAGGGAAAGGTCCCACACTGTTCCAGGAGGTGCACCAAAGCAGGACCTAGACCCTGCAACCATGCCATCTCCCACCCCTCCCCTAGGGGGCGCACTGGGAGCTAATACTGAGATAGAAACATTTCCTTTTCTCTAGAAGAGTTCAAGCTAAGGAGAGGGATAGTGATTAGGAATGAGGAAGGACTTCCCTGGAGAGGGCTGGGGTGCTGGAATGGGGAACTGACAGTCTGCACATCTCCTTGTCTGCAGGGATTAACCCCAAGGAGCTTCACTGAGCCCCAAAGTCAGGCGTTCAACCCTCCCTCCCAAGGTGGGATGCCCTTGGAATCCTCTCTGCACAATGGTCACCTGTCGAGAACATCTCCTAACGAGGAGCCCACAGCTCCTGAACATAGTGAATTCTGCTTGTGTGTCTGTGCTGTGCCCCATCTGCAGGGGTGTACCCTCAGACTCACAAAGACGATGGAGCCCGGGCCCGTGTAGGAGGGGACTGTCAGTCCAAAGATGTACTTGAGCACTGAGATGAGGATCTGCAGGCCGGCAGCTGTCATAAAGCCCCGGATGAAGGACTCAGAGAGGTAGATGGCCACGAAGCCGAACTGCACGAAGCCCAGGCCCATCTGAGAGGAGGGAAGAGGGCGTGTGTGTGGGAGACCAGGATGGGGGTCACTGCTCCTGTGACCTGCCCGACCCTAACCAAGGCCTGGAGTTCATAGAGAAGTGAGCCCTTCACTGTGCCCTGTGTCCCCACACAGACCTTCAGTCCCTGCATGCATGGGCCTCAGTGCCACTTCCCCTCGCTTTCCTTCTCTGTGAAATAACCCTGCTTTTCTCCCATGTTTCTGCTCTCAGTAAATGGCACCACCATGAACTGGTGACCCAACCAAGAACTCAGAGGTCATCCTCCCCTACCTCTGGTAACCACCCTCTCACCAAGCCCTGTTGACACTCCTCCAAATACTCCTGAAGTCCACTACCGTCTCCCGTTTACAGCCACCGCCCTAATCCAGACTCCTCCCCTGCCCCCACTCCCGCAGCTTCCCTGGGCCTCTACAGAGTCTCCCAACAGGTCTCCCGTTTCCATTCTAATCCACTTTCCATCCATCATGTTCTCTGTAGCTGGAAGGATCCTTACAAATTACCAGTTGGATCCAAACTATCCCGCCTGGGGGATAGATGACAAATTTCACTGTCTGGCCTCTGCCCGCTTGTCCAGCTTCTGGCCGTCTGCCCTCCAACCACACCAAACTCCTTGCTCTTCCTTGTTGAGATCACTCTCTTACGCTTTGGGGTGCTGTTCCTTCTGTCTGGACAGACCTTCTGCACCTTTCCCATTTGGTTTCTGGTTAATTTTTCTCATTCTCTCCAAGAGGTCAAATGTCACCTCCTCTTTGAGGCCTTCCCTGACTCTCTCTTCTGTGTTCCTGCAGATACTTGTGCATTCCTTGATGCTGTTTATCTCACCACATCCACATTTGTCTGTTAACACCGCTACTTCCTCCCCCTGGGCTGGGAGCAACTTGTGAACTGGGTCTCTTTGTTACTTATCTTGTATCCCCAGGGCTTAGCACAGCTTCTAACATGACACTTCAGTGGAATGAATGCACGTGTGGATGAAAGGGCTCTCTGAGGCTGCTCCTGGCTCTTGTGTTCTATGGTGCAGCACTTGCTCTCATAAAACCTGGCAGAATCCTTTGTAGGAGCTCGATTTATGCTGCGCAACTCATGCTGGGGCTTGGAGCAGAGGTGCTGGAGGGGGGTGAGGATGTTAGCACGACAGTAGCCTGCAGGACTGTGCTGGCGGAGGTGGGTCTCTCCAAGGGGTAGTGGAGAGAGAGACTGCGGATCTTTTAGGCAGTCTTTAAACTCAGGACAGTTCATAAGGTGCAACTGTTGATCTTAGGGATGGTCTTGCTACTCTGAATTTCCAAGGTCCTTTTGGCTCTGGGGAGGGACAGAGGGAGGAGGTAGAGCCCTCCCACCTATGGCAGCGTTAGCCTCCGCACTGGGACTTGGAGGCAGGCCAGAGTGATCTGACACCCCGCTGGCTTAGGGCCCTGACGGTTGGGAGCTGTCCCCCTCACCTGGATGATGGCAGTCAGGCAGGCAAGCGTTGCCGACACGTGCAACCTCTCCGCCGCCATGGCTGCCGTGTCCACATAGCTCTCGTTGGTGGTGCTGTTGAAGACCCGGAATTTTGACTCTGGGGCCAGCTGCAGACAGATGTTACCCACCAGGATGCTGATAACGGCAAAGGTACCTGTGGTGCCCCACCCAGCCAGCAAAAATCAGAGGTTTGGACCATGCCCACGGAAATCAGAAAAGGAGCCCAGGGGGACGGGCGCCACACCTCCAGACCTCCTCAGCATAACAACAATGATTCTCATCTATGCTCTTCAAGGTGCTTTCACCTTAACTGTCCACGTTACTCACTGGACACGTAAGGAAATGAACCTAGAAAAACAACAGAGCCCTGGCGACCAGTCGCTTCTCCATCTCATTAAGACCAGGAGCTCCACGTGTCCCTGAGGTGGCCCTCCAAGTCCCAGCCTAGGAGTTAGACAGTGCTTTCTCATGCCTGCCGGGCCCTTCACTGCACATGCGTGTGTTGTTCTGCCAGGGAGGCAGATGGGACAGCTCATGCTAGCAGAGCTCACGGCAGCTCTACGGCTCCCACGAGGTCACTGAGGACCTGGCACTGACCCCCACTGTGGTTGGCACCAGTGCTAGGAGAATGCAGATGGAAAATCACCCAGACCCCTTCACCCGTCCTTGCAGTCCAGGTCACCCTGCCTGCTGAGAGGGGAGAGGCCTTACCTGGCACCATCTGGTGCACACCCCCCAGGAAGAAGTAGGTCAGGAGGGGGAAGAAGGAGGAGTAGAGGCCGTTGACTGCAGGAAGGTTGGCCAGCAGGGCAAATGCCATGCCTGCAAAGGACAAGAAAAGTGAGGGCTTCACACGTGCTTGGCTGATGGCGGTTACAGAGGGATGTGGTGGGGAGAGGGATGGAGGGAACACCAGGCCAGGCCCACTGAGGGGACCTCCTCACCCTGTGGGACCTGGATGGATCCCCCGCTGAGTCCGCCAAGCAGGTCGGGGATGATGTAGTCTTTGATCTTGTACTTGGGGAGCCATGAGAGCACAGGCAGCAGCCCAAACACCACAGCCTTAATCTTGGCGGAGGAACATCTAGAGGGGAGGAGGTAGGTCTGCAGTCGGCTCTGCGTGGAGCGGACTCTCCGAATTGGAGAGGGATTATAAAATCGGGTTCATTTCATTCTTTCATTCAGAATCCACTCGGATTTCCGGAGTAGCACTGAGCACCCACGCTGTACAGTATGCTAACGAAACTGAGACGGCAAGGCAGGGACGTTCTCGTGAGGGCATCAGCGGGAGGTCTTCTGACTGCTGGCCGGGGACCTGGCAAGTCCATGGGCTTGGCTTAAAGATGTGGATTTTATGTCGGCTTGGCCTTCTGATGTATCCAGCCTATCTCCTGGTCTTTCTCCAGGGAAGGCTTTTCTGAGTCCCGTCTGACTGAGCACAGCCAGTACCTTTGTCGGGGCTCCTGCAGCTCCGGGCCATCCTGCGCTGTAATTTATGCTTTCGTCTGTCTCCCCCATCATGGTGAGAAGCCTGTCTCACCCGCGTACACTAGGAGCACCACACAGGGGTGCTTAGCAAATATTTGTTGAATGAATAAATAAGGGAAAGGATGGGTCAGCGTTGAAACTCAGCCCAAGTGAAGGCTGCCTACTTCCATTTTTTTTCTTAGGATTTCCCCCAAAAGGAAGGTTCTCTTGTCCCTGCAGGGTGCGTCTCTGCTGACTCACCCTCCTTTGTGAGTGAGGACTTAAACACTGGAGCTCTTTCCCCTGCTAATTGACCAGCAGAAAGAGGAAAGAATGGGGGAGCTGTTCATTGGTCAATGCAGGGTGGGGAGAGCTGATCCCTTCCCTGTTTGTTAAACACCTTAGGTCCTTTCAGAGAAATTCAGGAGCGGCAGGAATAAGGACCTACAAACCCAAGCGTGACAGCAGGTGGATTGATGGCTGGAAGGAGCTGAGGGACATTTGCTTTTCTGGCCCCAGGAACTCAAATACTCAGGGCCCTTCTCATGACTCACTGGCCTGCTCCGATTAGGCCTCCTTTCCTACTCAGCACCAATTCCTGCTCTTTGCTGTTGCTCAACAATAGTTTCCCTGACACTGGGTCCCTTGGATGTCACCCAAGACTGAAACCAACACAGACAATGCTTTGTACCCTGGAAAGTCTAGGAGAGTTTTGTGTCCCAGAGTACACTCCATGGAATGGCATTGCCATCGACACCTGACTCTCCAGCCTCCTCTAGGCCTCGTGGGTGCCTCTCCCATCCCCGGGATAGTGGTGGAAGAGTTGGGCTGCTAGTAAATCCCTTAATGCACCTCGAAAGCCTTGTTCTCAGAGAGAGCCAGCCCCGCAGGTTATTTGTGGCAGAGAAAACTGGACTTACAAATAGAGAGCTGTCTAGGGAGAGAAAAACTGCTCATCTGAGGGCTGGTACATGCCCGGCCTTACTTGCAAGTCTGCCATATGCCAGGCAAAACAATACAAAGCCTGAACAAAGAGCTGGAAACAGATACCAAACACCCATGCAGAGGCCCCAGAGGCCAAGAGGGAAGTGGAGAGCAGGACTCGCTTTCTAGATATATGTTTGTTTATTAAACAAATATTTGTTGGAACAACTTCTGTGGGCAGGCACTGTTCAAGGCTCTCATGCCAGCATCATGGGAATGGCTCGTTCCTTTCATCCCTTTGTAGTTTTCATCATCTTAATCTTTTTTTAAAATTTATTTAATTCCACTTGTTATCGTTATTTATTTATTTATTTATTTATTTATTTATATATATTTTAATTTGACGAGACAGAGAGAGAGAGAGAGAGAGAGAGAGAAAGGGAGGGCAAGAAAGCAAGCCACCAGGTCCAGGACTCGAACCAGGGTCAGCCATATGGGAATCCAGCACCCTTAACCACCATGCCACCTGCCAGCCCTCATCATCTAAATCTTTTCAGACAATATCAGAGCACCACATTCCTCCAATACAGAAGCAACTCAAATTTGAACTCTTTGGGCACAAAGACCGGCAGATCCCACTTAACTGAGTATAGCTGTGGATATAGTACCGGAACACTGGACACCCAAGCCCTTGACTCTAACTGGGCAGAGATGGAGCTTCATAAAAGAAGCAGGGTTGGGCTAAGGCTTTCAGTAGAATCCAAGTGGGTGATGCCCCTGGCCTGAACCAGTTCCACCTGCATCTCCACTTAGCCATTGCCAGTGACCTCAATCCAGGTAACTGAATCAGCTGTTTCCCCAGGGGAGTGAGGGACTATGAGCCAGCCCTCAGTTAGGCCTGCTCGACCTCCACCAGAAGTTTTGGAAGGGGGGGGTTAAAGCTGGTCACCTTGGGTTCCTGAGAGGTGGGCACAGATCACCTCGATTCACCCCTTCCTTAGAGGCAAGGTCTCACTACTTACCATCACAGTTCCAGGAGTCTGAGAGTGACAAGAGCCTATGGGCAGGAAGGACCACATTCTGCTATGTCTCCCTCAAGGAATCCCAGAGATTTAGGGCCTCCTTTGGGCCTTCTCTGGACCAGAAAAACCTCCTCTGCCCCAGCCGAAGCAAGGAACATCCAGGAGGCAAAGAGGACAGAGGGCATGGGGAGATGTTGGCTTCAGGCTGTTTTCAATGAGGAGGGGACAGGTCTGGAGGAAGGGTGCCAATGTTCCCTACCCCTCCATGTGGTGGCCTGTCCAACTATTGCTCTCTTAAAAAACCAAGAAAGACTTGGGTGGACTAAGAGGCAGTGGACGGGAGATGCCCTATAAGCCTGACACGGAACGGTTCTCGCTCCTCCTCCCTGTCCTCCCAGAGGCTGCACGCACGTGAGTTTCTAAGACTGTAAATATAAGGTTCAGAACCTCACTTCCCCAGGGCTGCCCGACACCTTGTCTCAGGGATTCTGGTGCAGGATCCATGCCCTGGCGCGGGAAGGATTTGGGGGGAGCAGAGGAAAGAGGAGTGTGGGCTCTGGGCCATTACCTGAAGGCATTGCGAAGTTTCTCTCCCACTGGGTACGTCCGGTCCTTCTTCTCAAACTCGTCGTCGAAGAGGGTGAGAGAGTATGCGGCTCTGTCTACCACATAGCGGGGCCTGGGCTGGCTCATGGCTGGGGCATTTACAAACTTTGGGAGAAGCAGAGTGGAGGAGCATGAGGGGGCATCCCTCCCTGTGCCAGCTCGGGCCTTCTCTGCCTGGTCCTCGTTGCAGCAGCTTTATTCTGTCCCTCCCCGCCCCCACCCAGCAAGGTGCCTCCCTTTCCTCTGTCAAGTCTTTCCACCAGACTCACTTCTTGGTGGCCTTCCTTCCCAGGCACTGATGATGCACACACTCACTCTGGCTGTTTTGCTTGGCACCCAGCACGTGGCTGGCACTCCACACCTGTGACATCACCGTCACCCCCGCCGAACACCAGGCAAAGAGGAGGCACAAGGACGGCAGTCGCAGCTGGGTTCAGCGTGTGGGTCCTACTCCCACCCAGACCGGTGCCCCCTGAGCCACTCCTCCTCCCCAGAGTCCAGTTCCCTCGGCAGAAAGGCCCACACTGCTCAGCCAGTCAACTTGGGAGAGGCAGGGGGTGGCCGGGGGGACCTCAGGAGGACTCTTCTTGAACCAGCAGGTTTCCTGTGAGGGACAGTGGTGTGTTTGGGGACTTAGGATGGCCTGCCACTGGCTCTCTCCCACGGCTTCCTGTGTCTAAGCTTTCCCCCACCCTTGTGTATGCTGTTTCTCTCCTCCTTGCTTTTTGCGCAACCTGGCTGACGTTCCCAGAGCTGAGCTGGGCAGAGCTAAGCGCCAGGGCCCTGAGGCCCAAAGGAGTTCCCTGAGGGAGGCTTTCCCCCTCCCTCCTGCAACCACTGGTCCCCTTCCTGTCCTCTGTCCCCGAGAGCAGAGAGGAGAGAGAGGGGGCAAGCTCAGAGGTAGATTCTGCCCAGAAGGGGGAGTGGCGGGTGGCTGTGACCAGTTTGGCGAAGATTTGAGATGGGGCTGAAAATGGGAGCCACATGGAGGTCAGAGGTTCTCAGAGGGTAGCAAGCTGGGCCATGCCATTGGTGGAAAGGAGAGAGAGAGAGGAGAGGAGAGAGAGAGAGAGAGAGCGCGAGAGAGAGAGCGAGTGAGCACCAAGCAGGCCTGGCTTTCCTGGTCAGGTGGACTGGGTGACAGTACTTCTCTGAAGCTCTGATTCCTCCCTCGCCAGTAAAGTAGGGGTAATATACCTATCTCTCAGCGTTGTTGTGAAGATCAAATGAATTAGTGAACATCCAAAGGTTATATAACAAGGCGAGAATGATCTGAATGTGAGTTCCTATTATTAATAAGCTCGGGCTCAAGTTGATGAAGGTTGGGACCCTGAGGTCCACGGGGAACTACAGGCTGAACGCCTGGCCAAAGCCCCTGGAGATACACACGAGATGGGAAGAGTGGGGAAGAAGCTGCCTTGCGGCAGTGGCCAGCCCCCTGCTGGGCATTCCGCGTGTACTTGCCAAAGCTTGCTGACTGAATCAAGAAATGGTGTTTTGGCGGAGACTCGGGTAGAGATGAGTCACTGCACCGGCGTGTGAGCCAGCTCAGTGGGAGACACAGAGGCAGCGCGGCGTAAGGAACACGGCACACGTTTTCCAGCCACAGTGACCTGGGTTCAAAGATTCAGTTTCTTCATCTGTAAGTGGGGGTAATAACAGTCCCAGACAATTGCTGTGAGGATTAAATGAGCTCATGTGTGTGAAGTGGCAGGCCTCTCTAGGCACCAGTAAATGGTAACGGCGGTGATTACTATTATTAAGATGGGAGGGTGCTTCCTTCCTCATGGGAGAGGCAATTCCGAGCCTTCTAGACCTTCGCCCTCCAGTGAGGCAGGGTGGTCTCACTCTTCCTCCCCAGCCGCCTCAGGTTCTCCCAGGGGCTGGCTTCCCAAGTGGTTTGCCTGGCAGACTCTTTGGGAGCAATGAGTGGGGAGCACGGCCCCCTTAGAGGAACCCAGAGCTCCAGACCAGGCTTTAGAGAAAGACTCTTGCTTTGAGGAGTCCATCCCAGGCCACCGACAGAGCACTTGCAAAGAAATAGCTAATTCTGTTTTTTTTTTTTTTTTTTTTTTGGGGGGGGGGGGGACCTATAGGGCGCGTGCGCGCACCAGACAGACAGAGACAGAGAGACAGAAACTGAGAAAATTTTTTTTTTTTTTTTTTTTTTTTTTGGTGGGGGAGAGAGACCTTGAATCAGGAGAGGAAAGTCCTTTGGAAGAAGGGAGATGAGGGATTTGTTTCCATGCCAACCAGTAGGCAGGATCCCAGAAGCATCTTCCAGGCTGCTGCAAAGGCTGTACATTTGAGTAGCGCGTTTGCTTGTGTGTGGGGTGGTGGGAGGACTGTTAGTAATATCTGGTCCTCCTGAACCCCCTGAGGCCAGCTCCCATTCCCATTTCCTCAGTGGCGCCTTTCTCCCTGTCACTCGTCTCTCTTCTCTCCCTCCCCTCAGCCTCCGCCTGCAGCTGTTGGTCAGGTCCTATTGGCATTTCCTTCTGTCCTTGCTATTTCCTTCCTCTGTCCTGTCCTCCTCTCCAGCCCACAACCTCTGTGCTTCTGCCTTGTCCCACTCCCTTCCCACGTCTCACTTCACGCCAGGACTATCGCGATGGCCTTGTTTCCCGGCTTCCAATCCAGCCTACACTCCCTGCTCAGAAAGCTCCAGCTTCCTCATTTCTAGGAGGATAAAATCCCATCTCCTTATTTTGGCATTTTTGCCTTTTCTGGCCTTGTTCTGGTGGACCTGGTAGATTTACTGGCTGGGGTCCCTCTGTATTATCCGAGCTGACTTGTTTTGCACTCTCCAAGCAACCTTGGGTCTCTGTTCACACTTTCCTCTTCACCTGAGATGTCCTGACTCATTTCTGCCTTTCAAGACCTGCCTGTCCTTAAGACCTGCTTGAGTTCCTCCTCCACCCCGTCCCTGCCTCTCCTACTCCTTGTCTTCCTCCTTCTCATCTCCGAAGTCTTTCCTGACCACGCTGGCCCGGGGGATCTCTTGTTCTCCTTGACTCCCTCAAGTGCACTTCCTAGCCTGTACACCAGAGTTGGCCTTGGCCATTTCTGGCTGCCCCTTCTGGGGACAGGAAGGCAGCAACAGGTGGGGGTGCTGGCAGTCCTTCAGGGAGCAATAGGTGGGTGGCTCTGGAGGTTTCTGCCCTTCTGGGTAGGCTTCCCTGTGGGCAGGGGACCAGGCACTAGGAGAGTCCCCTCCGACACAGGGAGGAAATCTCCCTTGCTTTACTGGAACACCAGCTCTGTCCTTTCCCCCACAGTCTCTGTCCATTCCATTCCAGAAACAGGGTGTCGAAGGGGAGAAGGCTGTAGGCACTTCCACAACCCCACGTTTACACCACACAAAAAGGAAAACCCCTGAGCCAGCCGGTCGGGTCAGAACATTCTGTCTAGAAGGGGATGGGAGGACTACGCTGGTCTACTCCTTCCATTTGGCAGATGAAGAAATGAGTGTTAGAAAGAGGTGGGCGAAACCGGAACCTGGTCTGTGATTCCAACTCAAGTGCTCCTGTTGGAAGGGGCTCCAGACCAGCTAGGGTACCACTGCTTATCCTTGCTCCCTGGGGTTGTCCACTGAGTGCCCCCCTCAGACCACTTGGTGACCTTGCCACCCAGCTGACTGACAGAACCACTGGGCTCTGTTTCTCCTCCTGAGGGCTCCGTCATGGGTCTCGCCTTCCCTCCTGGTCTCCATTTCTCTAAGACAGTGACAGAGTCGCAAATCTACCACCAAAGGAGCTGCTAGGCTCCCGGGTAGGAGGTGGCACCACACTTCCTAATTCCAAGAACAGGGGTTGAGGCAGGGTGGGGTTCAGGAGGGGAGGTTACTTCATCTGCAGCCAGTCCTTCAGGCCTGGGGACAGTGGAGGAAAGGGGGATGAGGGAGGTGGAAAAGGGTGAACCAGAGACATGGGGAGGGCCCTGCCTCTTGCAGATGGCTCCCGGGGTTCCCTGGGAGCTCAGAGTTCCTGGGGACACGCAGAGAGGGTGCCTCACTATGCTAGGTTAGGGATGGGAAGGTGAAAGAGGAAGCAAGGATGGGAGCTAGGGGACCTGACAATTTGACCCCTAGTTACACAAGCACGCAGCCCTGCCAGTGATGTCAGCATGGCGGGAAAAACGGTCCAGTGTCCTGTGGCCACCGGCGTGGATCGACGGAGCCCCGTCGCAGTGGCAGCCCCCCTGCCCCCAGTGCCCCCACCAAATCAGGGGTAAATAGCAGGTACCGTGTGACAACATTGAGGAACAAAAGGGTGACCCTGTTCCACTGCCGCTGTGGAGGAAAGAAGGAGCTGGAGGGACCGGGGGGTGCTGTGGGGCTTAAGGGGTGTAGAGAGAGAGAAGGAAGAGCAGAAGGTTGGAGGCATGGGAGGTGATGACCCCTAAGCCCTGGCAGGGGGAATCCAGGGGTCTCGTGGAGCTGGATGAACTCTGAGGGGCTGGCACAGGCTGGGCAGTGTCCCCCACCCAGCTTCCCCAGGATCCCTCACAATGAGCTCAGGCCAAAGAGGGTCCATTGGCCCCTTCTCCCAAGCACGTCTCTGACCAAGTCTGTCACATCACCAGTGCACCGTGCGCAGAGAGGCAGAGATGGGCTTGGGCACGGTGCCCAGCTAGGGCATTGGACAGCTTGGAGCAGTGCCTGGCTCTGGTACGTGGGTAACACATTCTGACTAGTGTTCTTTTTTTTTTTTTTTTGAGAGATTTTTGCTATATGGCGCATGCACTTGCTGGAGAGACAGAAAGCGAGAAATCAACTGTAGGGGGATGGCCTTGCCACGATCCCTTCTTCTCTTAGGATCTTCGGTACACTCACACATGCGCCTGGTGTGAGTTTTAAGTCAAGTCTGGGACTCAAACCGCAGTCGACTATGTGGGAGTCCGGAGATGTTACCATCATGCCATCTGCTTGCTGTTTTCCCTACTAGTATTCTTTTTCTTTTTTTTAGAGGTTTTTGCTATAGGGCATATGCGCTCGCCACAAAGACAGAGAGAGACAGACAGAAAGTGAGAAATCACTCCCATAGGGGGATGACCACGCCACAGTCCCTTCTCCTCCAGGCTCCTCTCGGGATCCTGGGCACACACGCACACGTGCCCGGTGTGAGTTTAAGCCACTCGGTCTGGGACTTGAACCGTGGTTTACTACGTGGGAGTCCAGTGACATAGCCATTAATTAACTGCTGGTCCCTCCTGCTAGTATTCTTAAGCCTGTTAACCCAGAGGGTTCTCTCTGGCCGGCCACCTCGCAGGGCACCCTCTCTCAGCTCTCCTTCCCCTGTCTGCCCTGCACCCCTGCCTCGTGCCCTGACCAGATTGGGGAGAGGGAAAGCAGAGAGTCTTTAGAAGGGGCAGGGCATCTGGGGCACAGGGAGGCAGGAAGTTCATCTGTGGGTTTCGGTCAGGCCTGGAGGTGATCCTGTCATTGTGGCCCAGACTGACTCCCTCCCTCAGCCCTGCTGGGTGTGTGCAAGTGGTGGGGGGTGGTTTCTTTGATACATCTGTGCCAGGCACGGGAGCAGCCCCGGCTTGGCCAACCCACCCTGGTATCCTTATCACTGCCCCTTCCTGGCGATTGCTGTGTTCTGGGGAGAGGAAAGGTCACTTGGAGGTTTCCCCTCTCTCCGCTGCAGCTTGGCTGGCCTCATCTCAGGTGCGAGCTGCAGGGAAAGTGCAGCCTGCGAGTGGAAGGCTGGGGTGTGAGCTGGGGCTGGGACAGGTGGGCTGGGGTCTCTGCTGGAGACTCGGCCCCAGGCAGGGTGAGGGAGGAGGCAGAGGTCTATGCTCCCCCTGCCTAAGGCATTTTAAACACTCCACTTCTCCCTACTGTCCTCTCGTTTCTGGGGCAGTCTCCTGCCCCTCCTCACCCCAGCCTAATAGCCTTAACAGTCACATCCGGTGTCTGTCCAGTCTCTGGGCATTCCAGAGACTGTACCCCATACAGGGGGAGAGTCAGGCTGACACCCCCATCCCCACCCCCTAGCTCCAAGAGCACGCTCCTGCCCTCTCTGCTCTCCCCTGGGAACCGGTAGACAGGGCCTGGGCTGAAGAAACAAGTTCCAGCAAGTGAGACCTGAACAAGGTCATGGGCTCCCTGGGACGACACTGAGGCCTGACTCCTAGGAGTCTTTAAAGAGACCAGGGCTACCCTCACTTGGAAGTAGGGGGCTGAGCAATGACCAGTGAGGCCTGGCTGCTGGGGTTCCAGGAAGCCAGGAGTTCAGAAGAGTTCAGCCCATGCCCCTCAGTGCCAGTTAGGTGACAGCTCCAGAAGACCATGGACCTTGAGAGGGGAAGACAAATCTACCTCTAGGACTTGCTTTTATTTCTAAGAGAGATTTTTGCTACAGGGCACATTTACTCACCAGAGAGACAGAAAGTGAGAAATTGTCCCCCCCCACCCACCAGGGGGGATGGCCATGCCACAGTCCCTTCTCTCCATTCTCCTTTTGAGATTTTGGGTGTGTCCAGTGTGTGTTTCAAGCTACCAGGTCCAGGACTAGAACCGCAGTTGGCCGTATGGGAGTCTAGCACCTCAACCTTAACTGTGCCAACTGCTGGCCCCAAAGTTGGCACAGTGTGTTTGCTGGGAATTGAACCTGGGTCGACTGCTTTGAAGGCAGCTATGCTCACCACTAAACCACCAATGCACTGCCCCTGGGATTTAACTTCATGAGAATGCACCCAAGAGCACTCGTGCAGGCTCTTGGACATGCCTGGGAAGTGGTCATGGGGTGCAGTGTCTAGGCTACCTGGCAGGGTCTGGTCAGGTTCTGAGGCCAGGGCCAAGGAGAGGGGTGGGAGGGGGGCAGTCATGGGACAGGGGTCATGTCCCTCCTGGGGACATGCCCTTCAAGTTGGTCTTCCTCCTGTGCTCAGACCCTAGGGCCAAATGTCCTGGGAGTTGGAGTTAGGATGGTAATTGCCTGGGGGTGGCTTGGGACCCCTTGGGGCTGCAGGATGAGGGTCTCCCAGACTGGGAGCCTGTGGAGCTGGCTCCCTATTTCCTGTCTCACCCAAGCATTCCTGTGTTGAACATTCGCCTGGGAGTCGGGTCCCCTGGGTCCTGGTCCCACCTGCCGATGAAACTGGATTCTTGCTCACCCTCTTTCACTCTGTGGTTTCCCCTCTACCTCTTCCAACCTCTCGGGATTAAATGGGACAAACGGGATTCCACGAGGTCAGTGCTGAGTGCCTAGGACAGAGGAGAAGCGAAGAAGGAGTGAGGGAGAACAGCGGAGGGGAGGTGGGAAGGGGAGACGCCAGGCAGCACAGGCCAGGGAGCCAGGCGTTAGAGAGACTGAACAAGAAAGGGGAGGGGCAGAGCCAGCAGCTTGAGTCCGCACCCCAGGGAGATCCCAGTTGTTTTTCTCTGGGGAGGGGGGGGATGGCTGGAAGGCCTCACTGCTCGGGGTCTGGTGGACCTTCCTGCCACAGCCTCGGCCCTGCACACCTCCAGCCAAGGCCCTTACTTGAAGGGAAGGACCGGATGGGCTCATCAGAGGGGAAGGGCTGGGGCTGCTTTCAGACTCAGGCCTGAGGGGCCCGGGCGTCCTTCGCACCTGTGCTCAGGTTGGCTAGCAGCCCACCTCCGTGACCAGTTGGTTCTTGCCATACTCCTCTCAGCGCCCATTGCCTACCCTTTCCATGAATGACCCCAGCCTGGTGGGGTGGGCCAGCTGGGTGGGGCTTACCGGAGGCTGAGCTGAGCGGGGCAGGGCTGCAGGTGTGTCTGGGGAGCGGGCAGCCGAAGGTGTTCCCGAGGAGTGCGAAAGGGCTCTGCTCAAATAATCCAGGGAGGCGTTTATAAATAACTTTACCTCAGGGCCACGGGGTGAGCCCCGGCTTCTGATTGGCCTGGAGGGGAAGTGGTTTTAAACACTACACCATAGCTAAGCCTGAGGAGATAGGAAAAGGAGATAAGGGGAAAAAGGTCCCAAATGAACAGCCCTTTTTTTGTTTTACCTGGGGAGCAGGGCTGTTTGATGGGAGCTTGGCACTTCCTAAATCCACCTGAAGACAATAGGTCACATTCAGCGGGGCCCCTGCCCCACAGGTTCCCCCAGGGCGGCCGGCGAGGAGGGGGCCTCCTCTCCCAGCTCGCTGTCCTGCTGCTTATGGGGCTGGGGTCAAACCGAAGAGCCTCTTGGACAATGGGACGTATTGAGGCCACCCGAGGGGTGGAGTCCAGGGGCTGCTTACTTTGAAGGTTGGAGATCTGAAGGGTGAAGGGACAGTGGACCTCTGAACACCCCTGGGGAAGGGGACGAGCCATGTTTGGGAGACCCTGAGGCCCTTGGGCACTTGAGGCTATGGTGGAGACCTTAGGTCACTGGCGAGCCCTGCTGTGGTGTATCCATCGGTGCAGTAGGAACGTCTTCCTGGCTCTCCTAACTCCCCAGAGAGTGTGCAGAGAGAACGTGGGGGTCTGGGGTCTGGGAAGGAGCCCTAGAACTGCACTTAGAACAACTCTGTGAAAGCTGATGGGAAACCTGGCAGATTTGATTCCCGGGCCTCTGCCCCTTCTAGGGGCAATGTCTGCCTGGGTCGTGGCACTGCTCAGGCTGTTGCTTGCCTTCTGGGCCCGCGCTGCCCAACCCATGCCCACTGAGCACTGGGGAAGAATCCCAGAAAGCAAATCTGGACGGGGGGTGGGAGGCAGGGTGGGGGAGTTCTTCGACACATCTCCAAAGACAGAGAGTCCCAGAGACAGAGAGTCCCACCTGGCAGCAGGAGTCCCTTCCTGGAGAGCTGGGCCTGCACTATGCTAGCGCTGACTTCACCTCTCATCGGTCAAAAGGTAACAGTCTCTGGAGAGGGTTGAAATCAGCACAGGGGCTGCAGTGAGACCCTGGAAGTTGGAACCAAAGTCCCCTCAGGAAAGAGAGAGAAATAAGCTAGCTTCAGCACATAATGGGGCTCAATAAATATTTGCTCAATAAATGAAAGAATGAATTAGCTACAGGCCCAACCCCAAGGCTAGTTTGTAGATGCATTGCTTGTGGGGACTACGGAAATACCCGAGGTCACTCAGAGTTGTCAGGGTGTAGCCAGGGGCCTGATGCGACTGAAGAAAGCTGGGATGCAAGTGGCCCAAGCATGCCTTGCCAGCGGCTGATGGAAGGCCAAGTGCATAGACGCTGCCCCTGGAGGCCCTTCCCCAGACCCCTGCATGGGCTTGGCTCCACCTTGCGTGTCTGTTCCTGTGGCTTCCTCTGCTCCTCCAGTGTAACACTGACTGCCGCCAACCCATTCCACGTTCAGGTGTCGCTCTTTCTCCAAAGACTGTGGACTCCATGTGGAGAGCGGGCAGGCACGGCCCTGCTGCTCGCTTTGTACCCTACCACTGAGCCCACTGCCTGGAACCAAGCAGGAGCTAAACGAAGACTTGCAGAATGAGTGGGCGACTGTATGATGGGATCTTTAAACAAAGCAGAGCCAAACGGTAAGACTTTGACCCTGCATCTCCAGCACTGTCCAGTGTTGTGGGCATCTTGACCTGTTGTAAACTTTGGCCAGGAAATTCCTGGAAAGCAGATGAGTCATCAGTCTCCTCCTACAACCAGGTGTCAGTGTCCATCACCATCAGACAACTGTGTCCCCTAGCTGAGAGACCATGCACACCTAGAATATTTTGCTGGTATTTTGGATGCTTCAGGGCAGAGAATGCACTGCCCACCTGACCGGAGCATCCAGGACTGCCCGTAGATGCACTTTTTCTCTTGTAATTGACCCATGGACATTCTGGACTATCAACCGGTCTAGTGTGAGTTTTGCTAATGTGAGTTAGTCTCTGTTGCTGAGTCTGACTGACATTCCTAGCAGCACTTGATTTTCATGCAGGTTATCTAATTTCATTCTCATAACCACATCTGACATAGCACGTTATTCTCAGCTTTCGAATGAGGAAATAGAGGCTGACAAAGCGAAAATAGCTTTTGCTCAAGATCACAAAGATTTGGATGGAAAGGACAGGAATCTAACATGGATTTCATGGCTTCCACCCTTACTGGGTCCATTATATCTCTTTAGTATCTTTGAACCTGCCAAGCCAAGAATGAGACACTATACGCAACCTCACCTGTTAGACGTTTTTGGCCTCCCCAGGTAGCCTGAGTGAAGGTGACTGAGGCCTCCAGAGCACGTTCAGGGCTGGGGAGCTCTTGGTTCTCCTCCCCAGCCCTTTCCCTGCCGTCTCAGCAAGACTATGGGAAGGAGCTTGCATAAGAGGCCAGGAGGCAGAGATAAGTCTAGAGGTTTATCTGAAGTCTCTAAGTGGCCATGAGCCTCTGAATCTGGGGATGGGCTAGGAGCAGAAACCCCGATCAGAGGTTGGGGGAGCTAAGAGCAGGAGGCGGAGCAGCCCAGGTGGCTGAAAAGGCCATCTTAGGGCTGTTGTGGATAGAACGAAATTGTGGGCCAGGAGGCAGAGATAAGTCTAGAGGTTTATCTGAAGTCTCTAAGTGGCCATGAGCCTCCGAATCTAGGGATGGGCTAGGAGCAGAAACCCCGATCAGAGGTTGGGGGAGCTAAGAGCAGGAGGCGGACGGAGCAGCCCAGGTGGCTGAAAAGGTCATCTTAGGGCTGTTGTGGATAGAATGAAATTGTGGGACAGAGTTAGGGCTGGCAGAGGGAAAGACAGATGGACACATGGCAGAAATAGACATGCAGAGAAAAAGGACGGAGACAGACTCAGAAACCAAGAGGCACCAGAAACACACGCACATCGAACCAGGCCGCCATCTTAGTTTCTCCTTTTTAATGATGAAAGTAGGCGAGCACCAACCTGTCTCTCTGGAGCGGGGTAGACTCTTCTTTGGAAGCAGACTAGGACTGAAGTCTCCATCCCTCCATTCATTCATTCACCAAGAACCCTTATCAAGTACCGGAGACCTCCTGGGGACACTGAGATAAATAAGACTCCATCTTCCCCTGAAAAAAATCTCACAGCCTGGGGGGTGGGGGAGAGGGAAGCTAAGAAGACCTAATACGGCAGGGTAATAAGAGTAACATGGAAACAGTGCTACGGTATGCAGAAAGGAGGCGCTGGTTCAGCCCTTAAGGCAACGGGAGGGAGGTCAGCGAGGGACCCTGAGGATGGCAGGAGGGCCTGTCACTCGGAAGCCTGGCTCCCTGACTACCAACGCGGGTGGGCCATTCCCGGGAGGAAGTAGGGTGGGGACTGCCCCTGGGAGCACTGTTTCCAGGAGAGCTTTCCAGCTCAACCCTAAGCCCTCTCTGACTTCTAAACCCATTCAAGGTTATTTTCTTTAAAGCCGTGACTGTGTTCCCCTCTGACCCAGAGCTAGTTCATCCTCTCCAACCCTGTTCTTTAATAGTCACATCACACTTCATGTACACACACACACACGCACACACGCACACTCACACCAAACGGGCTTTGGGGCTTTACTGAATTATGCAGATAAAGCCAAAGTCTTCACCAAGGACCCTCCTGACCCAGCCACCTTTGAGGGCACCAGCTAAGGGACAGCTTTTTCTCAGACGAGCAAACTGAGGCCAGATCTGTAAGGAGACTCACTCTGTCACCTCTGTCCATCCTTGGGCCTCTGGCCTTCTCTGCATCTACTGGTTGGTTGCACGTGTGCCCTGTGTGGGCCCGTGCCAAGGGTGTGGGCAGAATCATGTTTGGGGCAGAGCAGCCCTATGACTTAAGCAAACACCTCAAGGCTAAAGACAGAAAGGTCTTCACCACCCTGCCCTGCAGCGTCAGGCTTTGACCTGGCCTGTGGCTGCTGGGCGCGCGAGTGCGTGGGTGCATGGGAACTGGTGGGGTTGCAGGGAAGCTCATCCTCTCCTTTCTCTGGGAAGCCTAGAAGCTCCGTGCCCCGCTGTGAGATCTTGGGTGGTGAGGAGATAGGGGAGGCAAGGGGGGGCCAGCCTTCCAGCCCGGGGAACCTGAGCTCCTCCATGCGCCCCGCCCTGTGCCAGGCCTGGAGGTACAGACCTGTGAGAACCAGTCCTGGGGAGGTTGAGCCTTTTTCAGAGCAGACTGAAGAGGCAACGTCAGAGAAACCTTAGAGTGGAGTCTGAGGTGTGAAGCGCTTGGACAGGACCGGTCTGGAGAGTCAGGTCAGAGTCTGCCGCAGTCCCCACACATCTGGGGCCAGAGGGAAGACACTGGCACAGCCGTAGATTGGGGAGCTGAGGAAGGGGCCTTAGGGCCCAGCTACTTCACTTCCCTCATTTTCCAGGGGAGAAACCTGAGGCCCAGAGAGAGTCAGGGCCCCGACCAGGGCTTCCCAGTGAGACAGGGTAGAGCTGAGACAGCTCAGGTTGGTACTCACCCCAGGACCCCTCTGCTCCTCTGCCCTGGACCTGGAGCACACACTGAGCTCTTCTTCCCCAAAGGGGGCAATAAGTCTCTTGGGGGTGTCCTCCCAGCCCCCATCCTCAGTAGCACCCAGCTGCCCCACCCCCCCGACACACAAGACTGTCCTGAGGGGCTCGTGCTGCTGCGGCTGGGGGGCTGCCTTGCTTGGCTGAAGGCCGAGGACTATGGGAGAAGCAGGCTGCAGTGTTGGGCCTAAGAGCCCGGGACAGTGGGACTCATGGGTAGGCCGGTCCTGCAGCTTCTAGGGGGAAAGCCTTCTGCTTAGAACCAGAAACTGGTGGACTGGCCAAGGGTGTTCCAAGGCAGTTCATGCTGATTGTCCCCAGTTCACGTTGGAGAGGAGGGAGGTGAAGAATGTGTCTATCCTGACTTCTTCCCCAGGTGTTGTATTTAGGGGAAAAGTCCAGAAATTGATCCATGCCCCTCTTCCCCAATGATGCTCGGAATGGGGCTGGAGGTAGGGAGGGCTGGGCTCCAGGCCATTCATACTGACTGACGAGCCTCCTGGCTGCAGCTCTGACTTGAGAGCCTTAAACCAAGTACATATTAAGCTGGGGATGGGGAGGCAGCTTCTAAGGGTAGGGGCCTACACACCCAGTTCAGAGAGAAATGGGGTAATGGGAACAGCATAGAACTGACCTGACCACCTCGGGTTCCAAAACCTCACCCTATCTCCAGGGACTGTTTTAGGCTGCAAGGGAATTAGGTTAGAAGGCCATGTTTGTGACCCAGGAAGTCATGGAAAATGACACCTTCCTATCTCCCCCTCCCTATTCTCCAGAAAACAGTCTAAAACTGGAAGGTCTCTACCCTCCCACCAGGTCCCACCTGCCACTCTTCCTCCCTGGTGACCCCGAGCACACAGACCTCTCCTCTGAGTGCTGACAGCTGTCCGCTCTAAACTCCACTGGCTGAAAGTGAGGAGTTTTAGGGTACAATGGAAAGAAGACTTTAGGTTCAAAATCTGACTCTCAGGTTTGCTGGTCATTTGACCTCAGGAAAAGCGTTAACCGTTTGAGGTTCGTTCATCTGTGAAAGGAGGTGAGTGGCCAAAAGAAGGTGCTTTTGTAAGACACATTCTTATCGTTAGAGCACCAACATGGGGCCCGTGGGTGACCACATGCTGCATGGCAATTTGCTTACCTCTGTCCCCTCTCTGTTCCCCCCTCTGCATTCAGCTCTTCAGCGGAACCCCAGCTAGGTCCAGCCTTTCTCGCCTTGCACAATGCCTAGCCTGGCTCCCTTGTCCCGGGGGGCAGAAGTGTGGCGCCCCCACCTGTACTCATGCCCTCACAGGCTCTCCAAGATGCAGCCACATGGCAGAGTGGGCTCGGGAAGGCTCTCTCCCAGCTACTCTAGCAGGTGAAACAGTGCGGCATCGCCTGCCCTGGGCCAGAGAGCCCTGGCCCGAGGAGCCTTGTCTCCTTTTGGGAGGTGACGAGTGGAGAGTGGTGCGTGTATGTATGGTATGGATATTGAACAAAAGCAAGAGCATTTCTTTTTTTAAAAAAATTTGCTATGGAGCGCATGTGCTCATGAGAAGGAGCATGCATGCATGGGAGAGAGAAAAAGTAAGAAGTTACTCCCCAGGAAGGACGGCCACACTGCAATCCCTTCTCCACTCTCCTCTAGGGATTTTGCTCACACATGCACATGTGCCTGGCATGTTTTTCCGGCTACTGGGTCTGAGATTTAAACTGCAGTCGGCCATGTGGGAGCCAGCTGTCTTAACTACCATGCCACTGGCTGGCCCCAAACTTTTCTTCTTTCTCTTTCTTTCCTTCTCTCTCTCTTTCTTTCCTTCTCTCTCTCTTTCTTTTCTTTCTCTTTCTTTCTCTCTTTCTTTTCTTTCTCTTTCTTTCTCTCTTTCTTTTCTTTCTCTTTCTTTCTCTCTTTCTTTTCTTTCTCTTTCTTTCTCTCTTTCTTTTCTTTCTCTTTCTTTCTTTCTTCCTTCCTTCCTTCCTTCCTTCCTTCCTTCTTTCTTTCTTTCTTTCTTTCTTTCTTTCTTTCTTTCTTTCTTTCTTTCTTTCTTTCTTTCTTTCTTTCTCTTTCTCCCTCTCCTTCCTTCCTTTTTCTTTCTTCTTTCTCTTTCTTTTTTTCTTCTTTCTCTCTTTCTTCCTTTTCTTCTTTCTTTCTGTCACTCTCTTCTTCCTTCATTCCTTCTTTCTTTTTCTTCTTTTTCTTTTATTTTCCTTCTTTCTTTTTTTTTTGCTATAGGTCACATGTACTTACTGGAGACACAGAAAGAGATGGAGTGAGAAAGCACTTCCCAGAGGGGATGGCCATGCAGCAATCCCTTTTTCTTCATTCTCTTCTTAGGATTTTGGGCACACACGCACACACACCCAGGGTGAGTTTCAAGTCGCCGGGTTCAGGACTCAAACCATGGTCAACCATGTGAGAGTCTAGTGCCTTAACCACTATGCCATCTGCTGGCTCCTTGAGCTTTTCTTAAAGGAGGGAAGTGCAGTGCCCTTTTCTCATGCTCCCTCCTCCCCTTCACATGCTCCTTGTTTTGCCCTTAGGGTAGCTGGTCACCTGGAGGGTTGGGGTGAGCCTCTTCATCCCTGACCTCTCCTGCCTAAGGAATAAATTAGGTTCTTGGGGCTGGCCCCACACTCGGTGTAGGCAGCTTTTGAAAGTATAGTCCTATGACCGGGGCCCGTCCTCGATTCACGCTGGAGAGGAGAGAGGTGGAGGGGAATGTGACTATCCTGAGCTTTTTCCAAAGTGCTGTGTTTGGGGAAAAAGCCCAGAAATGTATCAGCACCCCTCCACAAAGTAAACCTCTGGTTGCTGGTTTTTGTTTTTTCACCTTCCAAGGTCAGGACACGTAGCACCTTAACTCACCCCTCTTCTTCCTCCTGGCAATCTCCCCTAGAATAAGCAACCAAGGGCCAGCGTGGCCAGGGGGAGGTTTGCAGTCTTAGAGAGGGGTGCACCCACACAGGGCAGCCCTGAGACCTAGACAGGACATTCGCCTGGACAGGCTCAGCCCTGGCCATCCCTCCTGGGCAATGAGGGGACAGGAGATGTGCTTGCAGTTCCCTGAGCAAAGTGGTCCCAGAATGAGGGTACGAAAGGGGACCACTTTGCCTGGGGTACCTTAGCTGGGGCTACTTCTCCAGCTGTCCCAGCACAGCAGCAGGCCCTGGGTGGGTGTGACAAAGGCTGGCTGAGTGGCACTGGAGCCAAGGCTCAAGAAATGCCTCAGCCCCCAGAGAGCAGGGAAAGGGCAGCACGAGCGGCTCTCGGGAGTCCCCCCGGCGGCCTTGGTCGGCTGTGGCTAGTTCCTGTCAGCTGTCCAGGGCTGTGCTGGGGCCTGAGCTGCTCACAAAGACGCATTGTTCCCCGAGAGCCCCTGGAGCACTTCGCTTGTCTCGTCCTGCTGGTAGTTCGTTGGCGGTGATTCCCACTGAAGACATCTTCAGGGACAGGCAGGACGCCAGGCTTGCGGGCAAGACCTGGACTGCTCTGCCCCCACCCTCAACAGGGAGCTCAGAAATAGCAGGGCTCGTCAGCTGGGCTGTGGCTGTGTGCAGTTCTTTACCAAGGGCAGGAGCAAGTCTGTCCAAGGAATTCTGACAGCACCGCTGGCCCTGGCAAGGAGCTGAGAGCAGACCCTGCAGCCAGGGCATCCTAGTTTGGGTTCTGGCTCCCCCAAGAACAAACTGTGTGATTCTGGGAAAGGTGCTAAACTTCTCTGAGCACTCAGTTTTCTCATCTGCAAATTGTGGGTGATAATAGCACCTGCCTGAGGGTGGGGTTGGGAAGATTAAACAGGTTAACAGCAAAACTCTCAGCTCAGGGTCTGACACTTCCTCAGCCCCAGCACTCCCTCCCCCTAAACTGTCCCTTCTCTTCTGCTCTCTCCGCATCCAGCTTGGAATGTCCTCCCTTCCCTTCTCAGTCTTCCATGTCTTTCAGCTCAAGTGGCACTTGCTCTGGTCCTCCACTCCCACGGGCCCTTGGGGTACCTGCAGCGAGAGGCTTGAGCACATGTCGTTGGGAATTTGGCTCTAATGGTTCACAGGAGACTCCATTCCTGGATCCTAGGGTTTGGGCAGTTAGCTGACTTTGCCTCCTTCATGGGCCCGAACACAGTAAGTGTAGTCACATGGGTGCTTACCAAGCGCCTGACCGCGCCCACCTGGGTCCTGCCCCGGGCAGTGAGAAGATCATACTTTACTGCAATTTCAGCTCTGCTCAGTGGAGGACCCAGGGTTCCACAGAGGTGCTCCAGTTGTCACTCGGGAGCTCAGATTGTTGCGACTCACCCTGCTTTGCCAGCTAAGCCCTCTCCTCTGACCCAGAGCCTTGGGCCCTCCTAACCTCCTTGCAGTTAGTCCCCGTGGTGTCTCTGGGTAGGTTCTCGTGCTCCAAATGTGTTCTGTCTACTGCCCCCACCCCGCATCATGGAGAGAGGGCATCTGCTGAGAACTCTGCCCTCCTCATTGGGTGCTATGTCTTGGGGCTGCTGCCCTGGAGGGCTCAACATCTCAGAGCACACTATGGATAACCACCGGTCACACGAAGTGTCACACCAAGTGGGGTGACAAGCATCTCTCCCATCTCTGCCAGGCTGTGTGTCCCGATATGGTGGTGCTGTGGTATGACAGAGAGCTTGGTGGCAGGGCCGAGCTGTACTCCACTTCCAGCGTCCTTTAAATGAGGCATGGCCATGTGACAGAGTCCTCACCAGTGGAATGCAGGGGCCAGCCACTCCTGGGTCTGGGCCAGCCTAAGAGGTGGGGCATGGGCCACCACGCTCTTC
>NW_006160147.1:4367125-4369539 GCF_000334495.1 Tupaia belangeri chinensis
GCGCTTCCCTCTTCCTGTAGGTTAGAACCTAGCTGTGGGGTGACCCAGCTCCCACCATGCATCATGACAACAGCCTAGCAAATGGGGAAGCCACAGATGGAGGGAGCCTCATGAAACTGAGGGTACCACCAGCCTGATACTTGCAGATGCTTGCCCCGAGGAGAGAAAGACCCCTATATTCCGTAGCCACTGCACTGAGGTTCTCTTTGTAACAGGAGTTTAGTCTGTAGTACACACGTGGGCCCCGGGGCTCTTTAAGTCCCTGGTGAAAACAGCCCCTGTGCTTCTGCCTGTTCCTCCCTCTCTCAGGGCTGGATAAATCCCAGGGCCAGCTGGGAAATGAGGCCAGAGAGGCCCGTTTCCTGGGTGTTCCTCTGCTCTCAAGGATTTGTTCAAGAACTCTGCTATAAGCTGAGGTTGGAGGTCTTCTGAATGCCCAGCTGCCTCACATGCCCAGACTCTGGCTCCCGGGGCAGGGTCAGCTGGGATACCAGCCCTGGGCATTTCTGGCAGCTCAATCCTCATGACCGACAGCCCCAGGAAAAGGTGAGGGCTCGGGCCTCCTGCTTGGCTCGTCTCTGCCACCTGCTTAGAGAGAAGAGGGAGTGCCAGCGTTAGGTTTTCGGGATCAGGAAAGAACCTTGTGGGCTGGTAACCTCCAGTTCCCCTTCAGTGTTCCCTGGGAACAGCAAGCAGGTGATGGGTGAAGTTGTGCTATTAGCCAGGATTAAGAAAAAAGTAATGCAGCGATGATTCCTGGCACTTGGAGATTATTTCCCGTTTCTCGAGTGCTTTCACATGTGCTGTTTTGTCTAGCTGCTGCCTATAGCCCTGTGACATGGACAGGACCTATCATCCCCATTTTAGGAGGATCAGTTACTCACACCTAGAAAGGGCCCAGGCCTGGAAAAGACCTCAGGGTTTCCATTTTCTAGCCTTGTATTTTTATTTCTATACTACACTGCCAGGCTATAAAATGAAGTGTTTCGGCTTAGGCTGAAAAGGTGTCAAACGCTGGGACCAGCAGTTAGCGTAATGGCTATGTCATTGAACTCCTACATAGTCAACCGTGGTTCGAGTCCCAGACCCGGTGGCTTAAACTAACGCCATGCATGTGTGTGCATGCCCAAGATCCCGAGAGGAGAATGGAGGAAAAGGGATTGCAGTATGGCCATGCCCCCTGGGGGGGGGGTGATTTCTCGCTTTCTGTCTCTGTCTTTCTGGCAAGCACATGCGCCCTATAGCAAAAAAAAAAAAAGGTGTCGAACACTGAGGATGACGAGAAGACAGTGTTGTGTTGACTTTGGGTGAGCTGCATAACCCACCATTTGGGTCTACATTACTGAGTTGTTTCCTTTCTAGTAATATGAGAAGGACAGTCCTGCCATTCCCAGACCAAGGGAGAGTTTGCTGTTCCTTTCACACACTCTGCCCCATTCCAATTCCTGTCCTTACTTCAAGACTGCAAGGTAAGTTGATCTGTGCGTTTAGACTTGTCTGAGGAAGTTAGGGTCTAGGAAGAAAGGCATGCCCCAGGGCTGCTGCACTAGATGGGCTCCCCTGGGGTGAACCCCATCAAGCACCCCTCTGGGTGGAAAGTAGCATCTGAGTGAAGTCTTCAGCCTGGGGAGGAGGGGGCAGGGGACTCGCTCTTTCACCTCGAGTGGCCCAGCCACACCAGGTGCCTGGGTGGAGTGCGGGATAAAGGGCCAGTGGGGAAGGAAGGTTGGTTTGACCCGAGTGCCCCGATCTCACAGCCCCACCAGCTACACAAACACAGTCCTACCTGCTGGCATGAGCATGCACTCACGCAGGGCCACAGACCCCAGGCCCTCTTGGTTTCTGCAGAAAGGCCGCATGCAGAATTTAGGCAAGACACAAAGAACTTCCCAGAGTGAGGGTGCTGGATAAGAGATTACACAGTGTAGAGTCTTGTGCAATCTGCGTGATGCTGGTTTCTGTAAATGTGAAAGAACCCCTCAGTCCTCTGGCAGTGGGGGTGAGTGCAGCTAGGCTTGCCCAGAGGCAGTTGGATGAGTAAGGTGAAGTCCTTGCTGGTGAAAGCCTTCACTCTCAGGCAAAAGGAAAAGCAATTAAAAAAAAAAAAAAAAAGAGGTACTTAGACCTCTACTCCTTACTTATTTCTGTGCCTGGGAGTAGCAGAGAGACAGGACTTGGGGCTTTGCACACAGGGAGAGAGAGCTACCTACTTGTGGGCAGATAGTTACCAGGGAAGTAGGACTCCAGTTCTTAGAAACGGGTGAGGGGACTGTGAGCTGCAGATGGCTGTCTGTGTCCAGAGGCCCAGTGACATCTACAGTGGTTATCAGGGCAGACCTGCTAGGGGACCCCGGGATCAGAGCAAGAGAGAAGCCAGAGAATAGTTGCTGGCCCTGCTCCCATCAGCCAAAATC
>NW_006160147.1:4369795-4378705 GCF_000334495.1 Tupaia belangeri chinensis
GATCATCCAGGCCCTGCTTCAGCTGCACGTTAACAGCTATTTCTCTCTCTCTTAATTTGCCAGAGAGTAGGTGTGCTTACGAGAGGGAGAGAGTGAGAGAGTGAGAGAGAGAGAGAGGAGGAAGAAAACACCCTCATGGGGGAAGGTCACACAACACTCCCTTGTCCTTTATTTCTCCCTCCTTCGTCTTCTCTCCTCCTGAGATTTTGGGCACCCGGGTTGTTCCTCAGATTGCCAGGTCTGGACTCGAACCGTACATTTGGCCATGTGGGTATCGGCTCCCTTAACCACCAGGCTACAAGCTGGCCCCAGTTATTTTTTTTCTACTTAGCTAAATTTGATATACGATGAAATGCCTGCATCTTCAAATGTACTGTATGCGAGCTCTGACAAATATTTACATCTGCACAACTCAAACGTCTGTCAGGTGGCATCTGACTCCCTCAGTCGTTAGGCTATGGGGCTGACCCAAGTCCTGATTTTCTTCCTACCACCAATGTAATGTTTTGCCTCTCTGTCACTTCACTCGTGTGAATAAAAGCATACAACATGTACTTTCATGAAGATTTCATTCCCTCAGCAGAGCGACTCCTGCATTCTTGGGGGGAAAGTCTACTTTATATAAAGTCAGGCCTTTATTATTATAATTTTCTCCCATCAAGAAGAATGTGCACACATCTAATCTTCAGTAAGCCCGGGGAAGCCGTGTTTACAAGGGCACAGTCAACAGCTCTGTGCACCCATTGTTTGTCCTTGGCCGGCTAAAGCTAAACAGGGTGGGGCCTAGAGCCGTCTGGGAAGTGTGCAAAGTTCTCAGCCCCCAGCCTTCACTTTCTACTACTGGCCTCCATTTGGGGCACCCTCCCCTGCCCCTAACCCCTCCTTGATATATTCCTCCCGCTCCAGGCACTCAGGGCCCTGCCTTCTTCACACTCCCCCAGCTCTCTAACAAAACCAGAGGGATCTGATAACCAGCCCTTTGCCCCAGGGAGCTGATAGCTGGTTACCCTGTAACTGGGCCGCCTTCCACTGAGGTGTTGCCTCCACCAGGTATTGACTTGTTCTGCTTTTATCTCTGAGTGGGCCCTGATAGGGACTGTAGCTCCGGTTCTCGGACCTCAGTGGGGGCTCCTTAAGGACAGGGAGCCCTGACATGTCTCCACAGGAGTCTCAGCCACCACTCAGCTGTGCTCAATGGATGTATGCATTTTTAAAGAAGGCATAGATGTGGACTCGTTCTCAGACTGACACCGCAGACCAAGTGCAGAGGGCCGGCAATGCTGACCTTATAGAAGGACTGCTGCGTGGGGATGCAGAGGGGGCGGAGTGATTCCCCCCACCCTGCATGGCCCCTGGGCTATGCCTGCTTGTTTCTGAAACAACTCAGGACAGAAGAGTCCCGCATCTTTCTTTTCTTTTTTCTTTTTTTTGGAGAGGCTTTTGGTATAGGGTGCGTGCGTTCACCAGAAAGACAGAGAGAGACAGAGAGACAGAAAGCAAGAAATCACCCCCCAGGGGGGATGGCCACACCACAATCCCTTCTCCTCCATTCTCCTCTTGGGATCTTGGGCACGTATGCACACGTGCTCGGCGTGAGCTTAAGCCACTAGGTTTGGGACTTGAACTGCGGTCGACTACATGGGAGTCCAACAACATAGCCATTATGCTAACTGCTGGTCCCGAGTCACGCTTCTTTCTTGGCCAGCTCTCTCAGCATCTGGAGGCCACCACAGGTGGGCACAGGACTGGTCGTCCTCAGCCTCCTCCCTCCAGTCTCCCCAACCCCTTCTGCCCTAACCCAGTGGTTCTCAGCCCAGCCCCCATCCTCATTCTAGCCACAGTAAAGTTTGTACAAATTGGCTGTATTTTAGAATCACCTGGAGGACTGAAAAGTAAGTATATTGGAAGACTTCAAACTGGAATTTTGTAGCAAACTAGAATTAAAGTATAAGTTTATTTTTGTGCCAAAATATTTTAAAATCCAAGCATAGTTTTGTTTTTTTTTTTGTAATATGCATTTTCCAATCACTTTCTGAAGACCCTTACACAGATTCTTGGCCCTCATCCTTAGATATTCAGCTGCACTATGCCTCGGAGGGACCTGGCCTTCGGCCCTGTGTGAGAGCCCTCGGGCGATTCATATCACAGCAAGGTAAGGCAAGGCCTGCCTTTGCCCCTGGTCGTTTTCTTTCACCCTCTTGCCTCTCAAATGCATGTTCCATGTTTTTTTGGCACAAATTGATATGATATGGCAGTTAATGATCATTCATGTCTTTTTTTTTTTTTGGAAGAGATTTTTGCTATAAGGTATAGGAGAGACAGAGAGAAAGTGAGAAATCACCCCCCAGGGGGATGACCACACTGCAATCCCTTCTCCTCCATTCTCCTCTCAGGATCTTGGGTACACATGCATACGTCACCAGGTTGTGACGCAAATGGTGATCAGCCATGTGGGAATCCAGTGCCTTAACCACAACACCAACCTCCTGGCCCTCAAATCTTCCTTTTTTTAAAAAAAAAATTTTTTTTTTGAGAGATTTTCACTGTAGGGCGCGTGTGCTCGCCAGACAGACAGAGAGAGACATAGAGACAGAAAGCGAGAAATCACCCCCCAGGGGGGATGGTCACGCCGCAATCCCTTCTCCTCCATTCTTCTCTCGGGATCTTGGGCATGCACGCACCCGCGCCCGGCGTGAGTTTTAAGCCACCGGGTCCGGGACACGAACCGTGGTAGACTACATGGGAGTCCAGCGACATAGCCATTACGCTAACTGCTGGTTCCCCTTTTTATTAAAAAAAAGAATTTTGTTACAAGGTGTGTGGACTCACCAGAGAGACAGACAGAGACAGAGAGACATAAAGCAAGAAATCACCCTCCAGGAGGAATGGCCATACCTCAGTCCCTTCTCTTTCATTCTCCTCTCCTTTTAGGATTTTGGGCACATGCATGTACACATACCCAGCTTGAGTGTCAAGGTGCTGGATTCAGAACTTGAACTGTGGTTGGCCATGTGGGTATCCAGTGCCTTAACCACCACACCACCTGCTGGCCCCCACATCTACTGGCTGTTCTACCCCATCACTGAAAACTGTCATCTTCATTGGTGGTGCCATTGTATAAGACACATCTCTGTTTCCTGGACTTCTCCAAATCTATGAAAGTTCTATAAGGCAGAGCAACAGAGAGAGAGAGAAAGAGAGAGAGATAGACAGAGAGAGAGAGAGAGAAGCTCTCCATTCTCTAGTCAAGAGGGAAATGGTCCAGTTGAAGACTGACTCTTTATGGGACTTAGTTTCAACCCCAAACCAAACTCTTTCTCTAAACAGCTAGCTTCTCCCATTGTTATTATTATTATTATTATTATTATTACTATTATTTGAGACTTGTACAGTTCCCGAGGTGAAGGGGAGCATGAGCAATATATGTCCACCAGCACCCCAGCCTGTCCCATGTACCCTTACGTTTATCAGTAGAACCGACAACGCCATCTTGGCCTGTGGCCTCCACACAGAAAAATGTGCTCCAACCCCTCCTCATCCTTCCAGGGCATCCTTCTAGGGATAAGGCGCAAAAGGGAAAAGGAAAAGAGAGTAAACAAACACACTGCAGGATGATGGGGTGCAGTGCATAACCCCAACATACGATTCCAAGTGTGAATGAAGGCAGGGGAGGTTGGGGACACTGCTGTTGCTCTCACATCCAGCGCCCTTAGAACCAGGCTGGACGGAGGAGAAACTAAACGTGCCTATGTAGCTGGCCAGGTACCACCTCCTTCTCTGGTGAAGGACAAGCAGAGGCGCTTCTGTAGAAAAATGGCTGACGTCTGTAGAAAACTCAGTTAAAAGGTCAATAAGATAAAATGCGTATTTTTGCAAATGACCTTGTTAAAAATTCTTCAGGCATTTTGTCCTTTACTAGTCTAGCTCAAGTCCTGGCTGGGGAGTGAATCCAAGAAAAACACCTCAGTTAGGAGTTTGTAACTCCCTGATGTAGCTGGTGGGAACCACCCCGAAGGAGGTGGAGGCTCTAGCTGGGAGCACCAGATCCCCAAGGATCTGCTCACTACCTGAGACTCTAGCTGGAAGTGTCAGCTGGAGCTGATGGACATCCCTCTGGGCTGTCCTGCAGCTTCCCAGGAGAGGAATTGCCCAATTAATGAGCACCCGGGCCACTGCCTGCAGCAGGCTGGTGTCAGATCTGCACTTCTCCACTCACGACAGCTCCCTCCCTTTTCTCCTCACTGCTATAGCACCCCTCTCCCCAAAGTAATGCTCCAAAATGCATGGCTTCTTTCTTTTAAATTAAATTAAATTTATTATCATAATCTTTTTATATTACATTGAACCACAGTAGATGCCATTTGTTTTTCCAGCACAATTACCGTGCGTATCAGTCAAGACAGAGACATTACTATCCACATCACCATCATCAAATAGCTTTTCATCATTTTTTTCAGATTATTAATATTTATCCTCATTACTTTTTTAAACATTCAATCACTACATATCATTTGGCTTGTATAGAGAATTTAGCCAACATGAAATTACTTCTTAAAGTTCCGTCAAATACAGACGTCTTTATTAGTTATGCCATTTCTGTTCAGCAGTCCTTCTCACTGCAAAAATTCAAACAAAACAGTAATGTGCAAACAAAACAGCAAACGTCTCCATAATCTCATTTTCCTGAGATAATCAGCCTTGGCCGCTGGGCGTACACCTTTCCAGGTCTTTCTCTAAGCGTGTACAAAGAGCTCCTATGAGCTACGTGCAGCACCGTTCGTCTCTCCACACCTTTGCTCACTCTGTCACCTCTGTTTCCACGATGACCTTTCCTCTCCTTTGCCAGGCTTGTTTCTTCTTCTTCTTCTTTTTTTTTTTAAAAATAATTATTTATTTAATTTAATTTATTCATTCATTAATTTTTAATTTGACCAGAGAGAGAAGACAGAGGATGAGAGTGAGGAAGTGAGCAAGCAAACTACCAGATTCAGGACTCGAACCCTGGTTGGCCATGTGGGAGTGTCCAGTGCCTTAACCACCAAGCCACCTGCTGGTCCCCTGCTAGGCTTATTTCTATGTAGTATCTGAACTCAGAGTTCTCCTTCTGTCATCCCCCAGCTTGGACCAGGCACCCCTACCTGGGTTCCCCGACACCCCACACAGCCTTATCACAGCACGGAGCACTGAATGATCACTGTTTTAGGCGTCTGTCTCCCCCACTGGAATATAGGTTAGTGGTCAGGAGGTGAGGGCCAGAGAGTGGACCCCAGCCCCACCAGGAGCGCCATCCCCTCTAGACCTGCTGGACTGTCCCACTCACCTGGCATCCTCAGTGTCTAGCATACCACCTGGCACAGGGTTGACACTTGGTAGGTGTTTGTTCAACGAGCGAGTAAGTGTGAGTTCTGGGTCACGGCAGGTGCCCACACCATGGGAGTTTTACGTACGGGTGGAGACTTAGAGAGAGACAGCTTCCCAGGGATAGAAGCAGCCCGTGTGGCCTGGTCCCAACAGCTACCACTAACTGACACTCCTGTAAACTTGAGGGAAGTTCCCTTAGGATGCCACGAAAGGAAGAAATTGTGAAGTGAGTTTCCCTGCTACCCCCACCCCCCAAGGTCACTCTGGCTCTCCCACTTAGGAGGCCAAGAGCGCTTTCCCTTGAGCCCAGGGAAACTCAGGGAGTCCTGGTGTCCAACGAAACTTGTCGAGCTTGGTCCCCCAGAGTTCCGGACGCAGCAGCTGTGTGAACTCAGGCAGGCGCTGCAGGCCCCCTGAGCCCCTTCCACAGTGGTATTCCAGCTCACAGGCTCGGGGAGACGAGGAAGTGTGACTATTAGAGCTCTGTACCTGCCACGCTCTGTCCCGCCTCCTCCCAGGGGGCTCAGAGTGCTGGGAAACCTGGACCATAACTGCCCTGCACCCCAGCGTGACTTTGGGCCTGTTGCTTCTGTTTCCTCACCTGTAAAATGGCCATGGGAGGGGGGTCGGGTAAGATGGTTCCTGAAGTCCCTTCCAGTCTCACATTCTGGGTACCCTGAAAGCAAGCTGTCCACAGATGGCCACACCACCTTACGCTGTCATCGGCTATGAGGACACGGGCTTTACTGGTGGCCAGCACGGCCAGGGAGGGTCTGTCTTTGTCTCTGTCTCTCTCTCTTATGCCGCAGCCCCTGTGTAGGAACAGGGGACACTATGACTGGCAAGCCACCAGCCGAAACACCTCAGGCCTGAGTTTCTGTGCTGGGATATTGCAGCACCAGCTGACACTGAGCTCATGTCCCCAGAGAGGGACGGATTTGAGATGACTTATGCGATGTGGCTTTGCTACATTTGACTTCTTTGGGAGTTTAAGATCATGCCGATCATTTGAGGATGGGGACCAATCCTCCTAGATTTTGTTCTTGGGGAGTACGGACTCCAGGTGGGGGGAAAAGACTGACAGGTGACCCTGCTGGGGGCTCAGAGTGCTGGGAAACCTGGACCATAACTGCCCTGCACCCCAGCGTGACTTTGGGCCTGTTGCTTCTGTTTCCTCACCTGTAAAATGGCCATGGGAGGGGGGTCGGGTAAGATGGTTCCTGAAGTCCCTTCCAGTCTCACATTCTGGGTACCCTGAAAGCAAGCTGTCCACAGATGGCCACACCACCTTACGCTGTCATCGGCTATGAGGACACGGGCTTTACTGGTGGCCAGCACGGCCAGGGAGGGTCTGTCTTTGTCTCTGTCTCTCTCTCTTATGCCGCAGCCCCTGTGTAGGAACAGGGGACACTATGACTGGCAAGCCACCAGCCGAAACACCTCAGGCCTGAGTTTCTGTGCTGGGATATTGCAGCACCAGCTGACACTGAGCTCATGTCCCCAGAGAGGGACGGATTTGAGATGACTTATGCGATGTGGCTTTGCTACATTTGACTTCTTTGGGAGTTTAAGATCATGCCGATCATTTTGAGGATGGGGACCAATCCTCCTAGATTTTGTTCTTGGGGAGTACGGACTCCAGGTGGGGGGAAAAGACTGACAGGTGACCCTGCTTTGCGGAGTGATGGAAAAACTTGCATGGGTCAGTCTCTGGAGGCCGTTGAGGGCCGGGGCTCAAGCAGGGCTTCAAAAGATACCCAGGATTTGTGACTGTAGAGGGAGGAGCCCCGGCGGGAGCAGACGGCTGAGTGTCCAAGGGTGAGAGCCCGCGTGTGACAGGTCAAGCGCTTTCTTTCAGAGGGTGGAGACACCACTCAGGAGGACGGTGGTTGAGGACATCTTTATCTGGAAGTCCCCTCCTTAGCACCAGTGGAGCCGGACAGATTCTCTTCATCGCTTCCCTCTCCTGGGCTTATGGCAGGAGCATCGCGAATGTTCGAAGTGAGCATTTTATTCCAGGTGCTTCCCCACGGCTTGTCTTACTGATCCTCACAGGGAAGGGGGATTATTAGCCCCGCTTTATAGATGAAGAATCAGGCTCAGAACAGCCAGGAGCCTGCCCAGATCACAGAGCCAGTTCGCTGCGGAGCTGGAGTCCCCAGCCGGAGCCTCCTCACAGTCCAGGACCCCAGAGTCCCAGGGGCAGCAGGGTGGATGGGCAGCATAGAGGTGGGTTAAGTCCGGACTGCAGGACTGCGGTGCAGTGTGAGTCTCAAGGCTGGATGGGGTGAAGAGGCGATGGGACAGTGTGCGCTGCTCACCCTTCAGGTTGGGGGAGCTGGAGGCGTCGGGAAGCTCAGAGCCTCGAGCTGGTCTGTCAGATTCAGGGACTAGGATGACCCTAGGGAGGGACAACTGCACAGTCTTACAGGTCATCAAGGGCCTGCCCACTTGAGAGGTGGCAGACATTGTCCGAACCCCCCTCCCTACTTTGCCCAATAATCAGACTTCACCCACAAGGCAGCCTGTCTCTGTCCATTTGATGCCTAAGACCGAGCGAAATCTCTGTCTCTCCGAAGCTGTGGGCAGGTTGGACTATGTCATGTCTTCTCTTCTCTGGGATGTTTTGTACTCCCCTCCACTGACTTCCTTCTGCTCTGGGCCCTGAGTTAGGAGATGGTGGAAGAGGGTTCGTCTGGCTGTGGGGACCTGATCCAGGGTCTTACCCCCACCTCTCTGTCTGCCTCCTGCCAGATGCGGCAGTAAGGCCGGGTCTCTGCCTCCTTGTAGGAACCCTCTGCCTCTCATGGGACCCTTGGGTCTCTTGGGAAGGCGCTCTAGGAGCAGCTCCTGGGTTATCAGCATCCTCTGGGGGCTTGTTAAGGATGAGTTGGTTGGGGGACCAACAGATGGCATAATGGTTACGTTGCTGGACTCCCACATAGTCGACTATGGTTCGAGTCCTGGACCCAGTGACTTAAAACTCAAACCAGGCTCATGTGCGTGCGTGCCCAAAATCCTGAGAGGAAAATGGAGAAGGAATTGTGGCATGGCCATCCCCTTTAGGGGGTGATTTTTTCACTTTGTTTCTCTCTGTCTCTGTTTCTCCAGGGAGTACACTGAGGCTATAACAAAAATCTCTCTAAAATAAATAAAGAAATAAAAGAAATAAAAAAGATTGGGCTGGTTGGATCTCACCCCAGATCCTTGGAATTGGAATTTCGGGGGCTGGGGCTCAGGAATCTGCATTCTAACCTGCTACACCGGAAGTTTTCAGGGATAATAGGGTCTCTAGCTGCCACGTGAGATCATCGCCCTGTTCCTGCTGGGGAGGGCTTGGTCTGCCAGGATGCCAGGAAGGAGTCTGGGTTGGTGTCCGTAAGATAAGACCGGTTGAATGAGCAGAGTTTCAGAAACGCAGGCAGGAAGGCAGGCCCCTGGCTGGACGCCCTTGAAGTGGAAAATTGCTTGCTCACTACCCGTCTGCCACCCCCACACCGCCCCCACCTCAGCCTTCTTCACACAAGAGCTCTCTCCCTCTGGCAGAGC
>NW_006160147.1:4378736-4402218 GCF_000334495.1 Tupaia belangeri chinensis
CAGGAATGCTCAGGTTCAGGTCCAAAGAGGAAATCTGAGGAAGGGCTTGGAGGTGGGCCAAGAGCAGAGCCAAGGAAGTGAAGAAAGATATTTTTAGGACTACTTATTCCAGAAAAGGCTGAGAGGGCACTTTATCACCATCCAAGAACTGAGAGGGACTTATTTATTAGACTCTTGACCAAACAATCGGTGGTTAAACGACAGCTGAAAGGACCGAGGTGAGGCGAGGGGAAGGGCTTGAGAGATGCTGCTACGAGTTCAGGAAGGAGGCCGTGGAAGCTTCTAGGCTGCTGTGTTTCGAGGGCAGCCATTCAGTTGTTCCTCAAGTATGTTTTAGTGTCTGCTGTGTGCCTGGCAGTTGCTCAGGACAGGGACAAAAGCCACGAATGTTGACACCTGATTCCTCCCTCGTGAGTGAGTTGGTCAGTGGAGAGTCCTGTCTGCCTGGAAAGCCTTCTCCTTTCCCTGTCCAGGGGCTGACACCGGGTGGCACACATAGGTGTGGCCCTTGCCAAACAGCCTGGCATGGCTTGGATCCCTAGGGAGATGGGGAGGTGAGGACGTGTCGGGATGGGGCGGAGGGTGCGGAGTGGAAGGTGGTGCTGGGCGGGCTGGCGTGTCGTTCTGTGGAGTTTCTCTTCTCCTGTGGGAATGCTACATCCCTGCGAGTGTCCCCTCCCGTGCCAGCAGCCTCCATGGCTTATCCAGGGACAATCTAGAAAGCCGACTGGCTGCCAGATTTCAAGCATGAGGCCACATTCTCACAGGAGTTTCCTTCCACATGACATAAGGACCTGTCATAGGGCCAGCCTAGCGGCCCAGGCTTCCAATGTTTGGGCAGTTCCTGCTTCAAAACTGGTGCCCCTTCTGACTCGCCAGGCCTGCGAGGTACCCTCCCCTGGAGCAGAGACGTCTGTCAGTACTGGACCCTCAGCTCAGTTCAGGCTCCTCTGGGGAGCCTAGTGGGATCAGGGAACGGTTTCTACCTCACTGTTCCCAATACCTCAGCCATCCTGGCTGTCCCATCATTGACTTACTTGTTTTAAACATTTATTTATTAATTGAGAGAGAGAGAGAGAGACAAAGACCCCCAATGGGTCTTCGTGCCACCTCCAGTCTCATGCCCGTTGTGCTCAGAGAGGTCCCAGGACATGAACCTAGGACCTTTCCCATGTGGGTGAGTGTGTTACCACTGTGCCAACCCCTGGCCCTCCACTGTTTATTTCAGAGTGTTTCTAAAGCCTAGTCCTGCCAAGGGAGCAGGTGGAACATAGGAGAGGCCTCTCGCTGCCTTGTGGGCAGACCTGAATGTGTCCTCAAGGAGCAATGAGAGGATGATTCAAGCTCCAAACCGGAAGGAAATGGGAGTAGAAACCCGGGCACTCCAGGTCTGTGTCCAACTCCCACTCCTGAGTCACTGGTAACTTCTGGTAAGTTCCAGAGCCTCTCTGGGTTCTCCCTCTATAAAGTGGGAGGATGATCTCTGGGGTTCCCCAGACCAAGACTAGGGAACAGGGATTGTGTGTACTGAGCACTCGCTGAGTGTGGGGAACCACGCTCTCCATTTTAGAGCTCATCATTTAACCTTCTCAGCAGCCCGTGGGGCAGCGCTGTCACCATGTCCACTTTTGGAGGTGGGGATGGAGGACGGAGGTGAAGAGGGACAAGTACCTCACCCTGTGAGTGGCTGGATTCAGCCCCGGGCTTATCTCACCAGGTCCACACTCACAGGAGCCCAGAGAGTGAAAGGGCAGGCAGGGAGTGTGGCCCTCAGGCCTGGGGTTGCCTCCTCACGGGGCCAGCTTCAGAGACCCCCATGCCTCGTTCAGACCTGGAAGCAGGGCCCCCATGGCCTCTCCCACCCAGTGCCTGTTGCACAGTGGCAGCTGGTGGCAGCTACACTCTATCTGGAGGACTCCCTTGTTCTTCTCTCACCTTGAACCAGGGCCAGTAGCATCCCTCCATGCACTGCCCTCACGCCCCTCGACCCCACATGACTCCCTTGCCATTATCAGAGCACTGTCCCTCCACCTTCCCAGTGCAACACCTCCCCTTTGTCAGAGGAGGGGACCGAGGCTGGGGCTGACCCTGGGCCTGTGGTGGGTAGACGTTCAGTCTAGTATTCTCTTCATTAAACTTGGGTGTCTACAGGGAGGGAGGGAGGGCCTTGGAAGGTTCCGGATCCTTCCTCCATGACCCAGTACCACTTGAATCTGAATTTTGAGGACTCAGGGATGAGGTGTAGCCCACACTTGCCAGACACTTTCATGCTCTCGTTTATCCAACCATATTTATCTGCCCAGTGTAGAGGTTGCACCCACCGTTGTGGGCACAACAAACGGCCTCGAGAGCTCAGGGGCAGGGTGCTGGAGGAGTGAGAGAAGCACAGAGTGAGCAGGCAGTTGGAATACCAGGTATGAGTGCTGAGGAGGGACACCTACATCGGGCACGCCAGGATGGCTTCCTGGAGGAGGTGCTGAGGTGAAGTCCAGGCTGAGATCAGAGAATGACTCAACTGCCCTCTGAAAATTAGACTGGGGAGTGGGAGGAAGGGGTGTCCCAGGTGGAGCCCCAAGGGCACAGAAGCCCAGAACCCTGCTACGGTGTCTTCTCTTAGGCTCCAGCCCAGGCTACCCCACTCCTGAGCCTTTCATGTTCCAACTGCTTGGGCCGCCCCCTCCACCCCCAGGGTATGCTGCTCCCCTCTCCCTTCCTGTGGGCAAAGCTGGTGTGGGCACCATTGCATCTGCCCTGCCCGCTGCCTTGGCAGAGACGCCAGGTCCCAGCGTGGTTCATTTCCCTGGGGGTAACTGGAGAAGAAGCGGCAGGTGAGGCGGCTGGTACAGTAAAGAGGAACATCCTGGCACCGGCTCGGTCCCGGAGACCTGCGGGAAGCCTTTGTCCCCGGGCCTGTAATGGGTTTCAGGAGAGAGCTTCAATATTTGCTGCAAACAGAGGCACAAAGGCTGTGGAGAGCTATTGTGGACTCTCCAAAGAGGAGCTAATCCTCCCGCAAGCTGCCCGGCCAGAAGGGGTTCAAGTGCTGGGCGGGCTTCTGGGGGTGTTGCCAGTTATGAGCAATCGCGGGAGATAATAGCGGGCGGGAGCAGAGCGGCACAGGTGGAGGGAGGTGGTGAGAGGCCCTCCCCATGGCGGGGAGCGAGGGGGGCTAGCACCTGTCCCGAAAGCCCAGGAACACAGGCGATACTGCCCACACCCCCTCTAGCCTGACCGCCTTGTCAGCTGTCCTTTGCTGGGAAGGGGTTAAGGGGTCACTTGTGTCTGGGGTGGGGATGGGGGTGGGGTCAGTCGGGGCTCTGGGGCCCCTTTCTTCTCTCTCCCTGTCCCAGCTCTCTCTCCTGGCCTCTTTTCGGTCCACTGCACACAGACAAGTCATTTCTTGGCTCCAGGGGGCCAAGGAATGAGAACCGGTCTGCTTTGCATACCATTAGCATAAAGTAGTTATATCTGCCTGAGTCTATTTTCAGCTCCTCCCTCTTTCAATCCTGCCCTGTCATCTCTAGAAATGGCATAGAAATGTCCTGACCAGTCACCAGGACAAGGAGAGTCTTGAGCAGCGGTTGGCAAAGGGGTTTCCCTAACGTCTCTCAAGGACACCTGCAGTCAGAGTGGAGTGAAACAGACAAAGAACTGCACACCCAGGAGTGGGAGAGGTTGGGAAACTCAACTTTCAAGCTTTGCATTAGCACAGGGGGCTCTGCCAGGATGTCTTACCTCCAGACACCCCCAGGGCTACAACATGGTGGGGCGAAAATAAAGAGGAAGAAATGAGACTTCTTTGCATACAATTTACATAATACTATGTAATTTGTACGAGTGGAATTATTCATTTTCCAGAAAATTTTAAATTCAATCCTCTTGCTTTCTAAAAGTTTTCTTTCCTTTGTTTTCTGTCTGCCTTTGCTACATGGTGTGTATGCTCACCAGAGACAGAGAGAGACAGAAAGCGAGAAATTACCCCCCAGGGGGATGACCATGTGGCAATCCCTTCTCCTCCATTCTCATCTCTGGATTTTGGGCACACATGCCCATGCACCTGGCATGAGTTTCAAGCCACCGGGACTGGGACTCAACTACATGGGAGTTCAGCGACATAACCATTACGCCATCTGCTGGTCCCATCTGCTTCTTAAAAATACAGATCTGCTTCCTCTTCAGGAAAAAGAAGAGGTCTGGGGAGGAGCATGGGAGGAGCACGGGCAGAAGACGAGCAGTGTGGATGCTAAGGTCTCTGCAGGGCCCAGTGGCGCCATCTTCCTCCTCCACCGTCTCAGGGCCCCAGGTTTGGATGCTCTCCTGAAGTCCTTCCTTTGCCTGCACTCTGTAGCACTCACAAATCACAGGGCAGGAGACAGGGTCTGTCTGCCCAGTTCCCACAGGGAAGGCCATACCAGAACCCGGACAGCCTGACTTCCAGGCCAGGTAGAGGCTGACCTGCCTCTAGAAAGAAAAAGCCTTGCTCCTGGGACCAGGGGCTGATCCTGAAAATATCCTCAACCTGGGCAGCAGATCTCTGCCCCAAACAGGAGCCAAGGGTCTGCCTAGCGTTATGGGCCACCTCACTCCCTGGGGTGGGAAGAGAAGGCGAAAGAAATCTGATCCGTCTCACAGCAGAGGCCTGGAGTTCTATTTAGTGTCTACCCTTGACAGCCAATTATTATTGCGTGCAAGATAAATGAGGCTTGATTCAGCTGACGGGAACACCTGCAAAAGTCATTTGCTGGCTGAATAACTTTTCCTACTCCCAGCCTATTCCCTTTTCTGCCCCCTTCTTTTTCATTCTTCTCTCTTGTCTTCTAAACTAGTTTTTTTTAAAAAACAAAACAAAACAAAACAAAGCAAAACATATTGTTATAGTTACTAGAGAAAACGCTATGTCAATAATTAATAATAGTGTCCTTCTAAAACACACACGGGATCACGTTACCCCACTACCTTCGATGGCTCCCCACTGCTCTTTCCCACAGTCTGTCCGGCACGACGCCCCGTCTGTTACCTCACCTCTCACCTCTGCCCCTATTGCTTGCGGTGCTCGGGGTCCCCAGGAGCCCTCCTGCTTGGAGAACATGCTGGCTCATTTCACCTCTGCTTCTTGGCCTTTGTTGACCCTTTTTCTGAGGTCTGCTGCAAGCCTACTCCTTTTCACCCCTCGGGGCTCAGCTAGGATGTCCCCTCCTCAGACGAAGCCTCTTCTACCTCCCAGCCTGGGAGGACCGTTGTGTATCAAATCCACATCGGTCTTGTTTCAGCGGCCACTCATCTGTTCTGTCCTCCGGCTGGATGGAGATCTCACCTGTGTTACCCATCTCTGTGTTTCCAGCACCTGGTAAAGAGCCTGGAACATGGGTGCTCAAAAAATATGTGTTGACTGACTCAGTATGGATGAGTCGAGTTGAGGACAGATCATGGATTTTGGAGTCAGCAAAGTATGAGTTGCAACTTTGATTCTGCCATTCACAGGCAACTGGCCACGGGCAGAATAGGTTCCACTGAAAACTCACCGACAGAAGACAGACACATATGAGAAAAGACGTACGGATGTCACGAATACATTTGCGTATTAGAGCCATACAACATACGAACTCAAGGAAGGGCCCGGTGACTGAGCACTTTGTACCACACAAGCTTGGAGTTAAACCATGAAAGGGCAAGCAGGCGGCATGGTTTTAAGGCTCTGGATTCCCACATGGCTGACCATGGTTCGAATCTCAGACCCGGTAGCTTAAAAATCATACCAGGCATGTGTGTGCACATACTCAAAGTCCTGAGGGGAGAATGAAGAAGAAGGGGTTGCAGAGTGGCCATCCCCCTAGGGGATGATTTCTCACTTTCCCTCTCTCTCTATCTCTCTCTACCAAGTGCATGCACCCTATGGCAGAACCAAAAAATAAAACCAAAACCAAAACCCACAAAAATGAGGGGGGTGGGTGAGAAAATGCAAAGACGCAAGATCATCCTGGTTTCCTGGCCAGGAGTCAGGTGTCCGACCTTCCTGTGTAGAAAGGTGAGGGGTACCTGGCTGCTTACCTTACTCATGTAAATAGGAGGTCACTTTATTTTGCAAAAGTTTATCCTTTCTTTTTAAAAGCTAGTTCTGTACCTGTAGCCCCCACTGAACCATCATCTCAAAATATGTCCTCAAAGTACATTTTGGTTCCCCACAGCAGTGGGGGAAGGAAACCCTCTGCGCCTCTACTCCTCATCCGGGGACAGGGATAATAAGTACTTTACCCTGAAGATTAACTGAAGCACCATGCGTAAGTGTCTGGCACTAGCAGGGGCTTGTTAAGTAGTGATGAGCAGTGTGAATAATTACAACTTTGTTTCAGACTTACTCTGCACCAGAATCTGTTCCTGACCTCAAAAATTCGGTTTATTGGATGACAGAGTCCGTCATACCGGAGTATGAACTGTGCACCAAGAACAGAGCTGGGAACAGTGGATTCTACAATCCCTGCTCTGTAATAATGCCTCCTAGCCCACAGCCCCGCGCTCCTCCATGGCTCATCGCAAACAGCAGGCACGGCAGGCCTCTGCGCAGTAGCTCCCCTGCCCCTTAGCCATGGTTCCATTGTCTGCGGTTGCAGTTATCCATGGCCCAACAATATTAGATGGAACGTTCTAGAACGAGACAACGTGCACATTTTAAGTTGCACATCGTTCTGAGTCGTGTGATGACATCTTGTGCCATCCTGCCATGTCCCACCTAAGGTGAGAACCGTCCCTTGGTCACATGTGTCCACACGGTGTACACTTCCTGCCTCTGGTCACTTTGCCTTCTTAATGATCAGATTGACTGTCGAGGTTTTGCAGTGCTGGTGTTCAAGCAACTGTTATTTCCTCTAAAGATGGCCTCCAAATGCATATGGTTATTCTATTTTATTATCAGTTATTAATCTCTTACTCTAACTTGTGAATTAAACTTTAGTACAGGTATGTGCATACAGGAGAAACATAGTACAGATCATGTTTGGCTCCTTTTGCAGTTTCAGGCATCCACTGGGGAGTCTCACAATGTACCCCCTTGGATAAGGGGGTACTACCTCTGTACAAGATGAGAACAGAGGCCCAAAGAGATGACACCACAGGGCTCAGGTCACACTCTATCTCCTCCTGCCTCACTCTTCTCCCACAGCATAGACCTCCCCGGCCACCTGGCGCGATGACTAGAATGAAACTTGATGACAGCCTGGGTTGTTCGTCGCTCCATCCTCAGCCCCTAGAACGTCATAAGCGCTCAGTGAATAGAGGCAGAATGACTGAATGAAGACTAGAAGAAAGAGGCAGTGCATGGCGGGACTGGGCTCTAGACCTCTCTAGCAGGAAGCAAAATAGCTGATGAGGGGCCCATTTCAGAAGCCCGAGAGCCTGGGTTCCCATCTCGGCCTCGCCGCATACCAGCTGTGCCACGTAGGCAAGTTACTTAGCTTCTCTGTGCGCCCGTTTCCCTGTCTAGCTAATGGGGATGCTCATGAATTCACGGGATTGTGGTGAGGACTTAATGAGTGAACTTCCTGGACAGTCAGGACAGCGTCTGGGACACAATAAGCCTCAGTAGGTATTCGGTAATTAACATATCGGCAACTTACAATAACCCAACAAATGACCCGGGTGGCTTGACTCGAGGTCCAGTGTTCTTCCTCTACACCCTGAGATGTAGAGCTTCGTCGTCTCCAAGTCACCAGATTCATGAACTCATTCTCCCTTACATGTTCCTTGTGACGCAGGCAAGACATAATTACTACCCTCATTTTGCAGCGGAGAAATCTGTGGCCAGAAGTGAGGATTCTGGCCTAAGATCACACATTCTGGCTTTAGATCCCCCATCATTAAGATGCTTTGATTTCAAATGTACTGCCCTTTTCATGATTTCTCAAGTAATCCCCTCCCTGAAACAGGAAAAAAAAAAAAAGAAAGAAAAGAATTAGATAGAGACTGACAGATTTTCAAGAAGCCTAAAAATAGACTCTCCTATTTTCAGGGTTTGGAAATGCAATTCATTTCTCTAATCACGGGCCGTCATTGTATGTGAGACAGATGTTGCCGAGAGACTTTCGGGCCCCAGAAAACTCCTCCAGATTGAAGGCTGACAGATTCAAGACCGCGAATGTCTGGGGAGCTCCCTGCGGGTGGATGGACTCTCCACTGCGCAGCTGTCTTCCCGAGCAGCTGTCACCAGTGTCACCAGCCCCGAACTGTGCCAGGTGCCGTGGGGGCAGGGAAGGCATGTGAGTTCCTCCTGCAGGGATCGCTGGCCCACTTAGAGGGTGAAGGCAGACTCTTTCTGGGGCTACGTTTGCCAGCTCCCTGCTTCCAGAGACTCTAAACAGATGTAAAGGATTATATTAAAAAAAATTTTTTTTTAAAGTGATTACAATCATCAACCAGAGGATTTGAGTCCCAGATGTCATTCAGGAGAGAAGACGTGGAGGTAGGAAAAGAATTGATACGTCCGTTCATTCACCTGCTCACTCACTCCTTTAGCTCTTGTGTCTCGTTCTTGGCCTGTGACTGAGATCCCAGGGTCCTATGCCTGCACTCACACAGAGCTTTCAAACAAATGCCCCCTCACTGCTCCCAGTCCAACACACCACTCCTATGTGCTAGGCATGTTGCTTACATGACCAGAACCCTCCCAGGTGAACATCACCATCCCCACCTTAAAGGTGAGATGAGAGCGTAAGTGACAAGCTCGAGGTCACTCGGCTTTGAAAAAAGGTATTGTCTCTACCTGGGCCTGCTGGGCTCTAACGCTAAGCCTGCGCTTTAGGTGTTGAAATCGGAATATTTGAGTCGCAAAAAAGAATATGTGTTGATATAAAGTATAATAATAAAATGACTCCCAGTGCCCCCCCCCCAACCCAACAGAACTAACAGACCGTTCCCAACATGGTCAGCCACCTTGGGGGCCTTGCCCGACTGCATCCCGCTGCCTTTCCTTCACTTCAAGGTGACCACTACCTTACTTTTGGGCTCATTATTCCATTTTATGTTTGTTGTTTCACGCCTGTTCTTATTTGTGAAGTTTTCTCTTTATTAACGATAGAGTATTTGTGTGTGTGTGAGAGACACACATGCTCTGGTCACACCACGCTCCCCTCCCTCCAGTCCTTCAGTCCATCAGATCTTTGGCACTTGTGCAAGTGCCTGGCGAGTTTCCGGGCTGAGTGGACCGGGGATTTGAACCGCTATTGCCATGTGGGATCTGGTTTCTCGTGAGCAGAGCTTTCTAACTGTGCCGCGGAGTTGGCCCTGTTGTCATCCCACGTGTGAGAATAAACCATTTAGTTCTGTGTGGTTTGGAACTTGATGTCAGTCTCATCTGGTCTGTCTTCCATGACTGGCCATCTTCTATATGCTTCTCAGATTCACCCAGTGGATACACCAACAGAAACTGGCATTTGAATTCCATTTTTCTGTGAACTTTTTGAAGTTTCCTTGTACATTCAGAGTTGGAAATTGGAGTGTAACATTGTAGGAAGAAAAGTCTTGTTCCCACTAGGGACTCTCACTTGCCCAGTCCCTCCTATGAAAGGTAACCACTTCTATTAGTATCTCATGCATCCTTCTGGAGTTTTCTTTTCTAAAAAATTCATAATAGGGCATGTACATAGCATGATAGAGAGAGGGGAAGGGGCACCCTCCACAGGGCTTGGCATGCCCAATCCCCTCCCCCAGTCCGCCAGGATCTGGTATGGGACAAGTTACACAGGCTGGGCCTAGGATTTTCTTTACGTAAAAGCAAAAAATGATTAGAAAGTCTTATTTAAGGCTCCTGTTACAGACCTGGTGTTATAAACATGATTTTGCCGTTGTCTTTTCCTATAATGATACATCTTAGGTATCCGTTCCATGTCATTACATGGAGCACGTCATCATTCTTTTTCAAAACAGCTGTGTGGTATTTTATTGTATTCTCTAATACTTATTTATCACCTTCTGTCTAACCACGCTGAAGCTGAGCTCTGGGTTAAAGTGCTGATCTGAGCAGGTTCTGCCGGCGGGGAGACCACAGTCGAAGGGTGCTCCGAAAGGCCGTTCTGGTCGAGTGCTGCAGGTGCTGTCCGTCCCCAAACGCTGAGTACCTGTCTCGGCAGGCCCAGGTCCGGGCACAGGTGACGGGAGAGAAGCCAGTGAGTGTCTCCGCCCCGTGGCGCTTCCGTCCCAGTGGAGGCGCTGCTCTGTCTGTGATGAGGGAGAGTGGGACTTGCGTGCACGTATACACACACCTCACACCACACACAGCACACACACCGTAGACACAACACATGTACTACACTGCCCTGTCCACACACACCCTGCATACTCTGCACTGCACCCATACACCCGCCTACACATGCACACACGCCACACCACACCACACCACAAACGTGCGCCCTTGCCCCCTCCCCAAATCCTGGTTCAGGCCATCGCCCCACATCACCTAAACTCCCCTGCTGGCCTGGGTGTCCCCAGCACACATCCTAGAGGAGCCATAGGTGACATGGACCATTGTCACAGAGGTCAGTTTTGGGTCACTGCTGGTGTGGCTGTTCGGCGCCCCCCCCAAACTGGGGGCTCCTGGGACCAAGGCCATGCTGTGGTGGCCTGCCATCGGCCTGGTTTGCCGGTTACAGCTGAAGGCATCCCCACAGCTGGTAGACAGGACATGCCACTGGAAGGGGGGCAGTCAGGGGGCCTCTGGGAAGCGGGAGCAGTGGCTAGCTAGCACCTCCCCCAGCCCCTCTGGCAGGTCGGCATCCAAGCAGGGCCCAGCCCAGCTTTGTTTGGTGATAAGATTTGGCTTTGTTTTTTTTTTTTTTTCTGAGCCCAAGGGCGTGTGCCACCCCATTACTCAGCAGTAGCCTGGGGCTGCCCACCAGGACAGTGCCATGGGTACAGGACAGCTAGGTCCTGTCTCTACAGCAATGGTGACAAAGGGGGTCCCCACAACCCTCATCAGGCCCCGGTGGGTGCCTTGGGACATGCCCTGCCCAGAGTCACAGCCTCTGAAGCTGCCGACCTCTTCTCCTACGGGTGGCACTGAGGCCTGTCTCAGCTCCGGTGGGGTGGCCCACGGGGAAGAGTCCTTGTGGACTCGATTGCCAGCACGGTGCCCTCCACCCTGTGCACTGGCCGGCTGTGAATGGAAGGGTGCCCTCCACCCTGCACGCTGGCCGGCTGTGAACGGAAGGGTGCCCCCCACCCCTCAAGCCTCTCCCCCATTTGGAACATTCTGTCCTGGCTCCCAACTCTGAACAAGGCACAAGTGTGGTGGGGTCAAGGGGTGAATCACAGCATGACTCTGGTCTAGGGAAGGCGGAATCCTTCCCCTCTGAACTGTCGTGTCCGAGTCCTGGTGGGTCTGGCCGGGCACTGTCATCCTCTGCCAAGCCAGGAGCAGCTTCATGGACGAGTGGCCTGCCCTCAGGAGGGTCTGTCCTTCTTGTGCCATCTTGAAATTCTTAATTTTTAGACAAGAAACCTGGCCTTTTCATCTTTCTCTGCCCTTCAGTATCCTTTGCAGTTTGAACTATGTAGATTTTTTTTAATTGCCGGAGGGCACCAGAGGGCTCTCCAGAGAAAGAAAGAAAGCATTCCCTCATGGAGTGTGATCACACGTTGACCCCGCTTCCTCCATTTCTCCCTCCCATCAGGAGTGTGGGCGTGTATCACACAAGTGCTTGGCATGTTTTCAAGCTACTAGGGCTAGGATTCGAACTGGGGGGCACAGGGGATCTGGCTCCCTGTGCACAGCACTTAACCACTGCCCTAGGGAGCCAGTCCTGTAGTTTTTTTTTTTTTTTTAATTTAAAAACTAAAAACCAAAAAGGATTAAAACAAAGGACACATTTATTATTTGCCATGCACATTAAGAAACAGTCCACATGCTCATGGCAGTGCGTGAGCTGCTGTATAAGCCCGCACAAGAAGGCCAATCTGCAGTCGGACTCCCAGGAGAGCCTGCAACACGTGCAAAATGCCACCCCCTTGAGGGCACGTCGATCCTCTCTGCGAGCTCTGAAGGACACGGCCAGAGCTGTGGTCCAGGCTCACCCCCTCTTGCCAGCCTTACGCCAGAGCTGGGTGGGAGGACCCTGCTCAACTCTGCTGGCTCCGCCATCTCCAGGCTAGCTTCAGAGTCAGATGACACCGGGCAGACAGAGACCACTTGCCTAACTCTGCCTGGAACTCAGGAAATGGTTCTGTGGATCAGGAGCCCTCTGTGTGGGCGTGGGCATGGCCATGCAGAGCCTGAGGGGTCATCTTGTCCAGTCCGGCCCTCTCAGAGCTGCCTGCAGTCGAAGGAGTAGATTATGGCCTTAGGCTCTGCAGGGACTGAAGCTCCATGAGCTCGGTAGACACCTCATTCTGGTGGTGGTCCCGGATGCTGATTCCTGGTCTGATCACATACGTTGCAGTTTGATCCATTTCCCAGGTCTAGGATATAGGGATTCTCCTGCTCCACCAATGTGCAAGGGCTGAACATGCCCAGACCGTGAGCAAACTGTGAGCATCCATCTGCAGGACGAAACTAGCTCTTGGTGACCAAGGAGCAGCCAGCCACCGGCTGCTCAGCCTAAAGGGAAGGAGCACTGCTGCCCTCTGGTGGTCAGTTTTCAGAATATCAAGGAGGCAGGGTCTTCCTTTGCCCTGTCTGGGAGACAGCAGCTTTGAGTCCTCAGGTAAATCAATGTCCCTTTATTTTTCCTAGAACATGGCAAACTTGTCCTGGCCTCAGGGCCTTGACCTTTGTGCTCCTTTTCTCTGGAATGTTCTTCCTCCAGTTCTCAGGTGGCAGCTGCTTTCTCATGCTCTAGCCCTTAGGCCAAGTGTCACCTCAGGGGAGCCCTTCAGGATCACTTTGTCTAAAATAGCACTTCCTTCCAGCCCCTCTCTATCACTTTGTTCTTCACACTTACCTGCTATTTGAACGTATCTATTTAAATTCTGAGTCTGTTTCCTCTCCCACCAGATGTGGCTCTAGGAGAGCAGAGTCCTGCCTGCTTAGTCTGTCCCTGGAGCCCCGTGCATTGTACACAGCAGACCCTCCAACATGCTCGCGGAAGGAGCAGCAGCCTCAGGGACTTACATGCAGCTTCTGGTCGTGGAATTCACACTCGGAGATGAGCAGGGCCTGCGTCGCCCCCTTAGACAGAGGAACAGACTGAGACTCAGAGATCTGTGTGAACAGCCTGAGCACCCAGCAGGGACGAAGGGAGCCAGAGTCCCTGGTGGCTTTTCCAGAGGGAGCGCAGGAGTGTCCCAGGCCTGAAGAGCTTCCACCAGGGACGAGACGGGTACCCAGACCCGTTCCTTGACCTGGCTTCTGAGGGAGGTTGAGCAGCACCCTTGTCCAGCTGTGCTGGCAGGGGTGAGGGTGAGGAAGGTCTCTCTGGGGAGGCTGTAAGAGCACCCTTGTCCAGCTGTGCTGGCAGGGGTGGGGGGTGAGGAAGGTCTCCCTGAGGAGGCTGTAACAGGACCCTGGAGACCCTAGTGGCCTGTCTGCAGGTATGTGTGTTCCGGAGCAGGAGCGTGGGGGTGGACAGGTGGCAGGAAGCTGGAACCAGTGAGGGAATTGTGACTTTCCCAAGGGGCCAGGCTTTGGCTGAGACCTTCTGGGCTTCAAGTAGACCCTGCGGGCCCAGCTCTGCCCTGGCTACCCTCAGCCTGAGGCAGGGGCCACCTCTGATTCTGGGCCAGTGGCGGGTCCAGGGCTCCTGCTGCAGAGCCTGCGCCGTCAGGGCTGAGCATGGGCAGACACTGGGGCTGCTGGGAAATTGCCCCGCCCCAAACCCAGGATGACCAGGTGGAGGCTCCGAGCCCAGCGTGGGAATCTGGAAATCAGCAGCATCGACTCCTTGACTCATCCGGTGAGAGCTTGATGGAGTCCGTGAGGTGGTTCTCCAAGATGCTTCGGTACTGGGAGGGAAGACAAGTGGGGTCAGGTTCTGCCATGAAGGGAGTGCTGCCTGACCTGCTCGCTAAGTGGCCTGGGAAGCCTGGGCTTTCTGTCTCCTCCCTGTTGTACAAGGGGACTTCAAACGTTTGTGGACTGGGGTCAACAAGTAGCATGGTGGTTAAGGCGCTGGACTCCGCTTGGTGGACCACGGTTTGAGTCCTGGACCAGGAGGTGGCTTGAAAATCACACCAGGCAAATGTGTGTGCATGCCCAGAATCCCAAAAGGAGAACAGAGAAGGGATTGCAGTGTGGCCATGCCCCACGGGGGGGTGGTGGTGATTCCTTACTTTCCCACTCTCTGTCTCTGTCTTCCTCTGGCGAGAACACATGCCCTATGGCGAAAACCTTAAAAAAAGATTTGCATAAAATGAATTAGAGTGTAAGTTTATTTTGGTACAAAAAATTTGACATCTAAGTATAATTTTTTCGTAATATGCATTTTCTATAAACTTTTTAAATTTTTTTTTGGAGAGGCTTGCTACAGGGCGCGTGCGCGCATGAGAAAGACGGACAGAGACAGAGAGACAGAAAGTGAGAAATCACCTCCTGGGGGGATGGCCACGCCGGAATCCCTTCTCCTCCATTCTCCTCTCGGGATCTTGGGCATGCACGCACACATGCCCGGCGTGAGTTTAAACCACCGGGTCCGGGACTCGAACTGTGGTTGACTGCATGAGAGTCCAGCGACATAGCCATTATGCCTACCCCTCCATAAACTTTTTTAAAAAGAAGAGATGTGTATGTATACATATATATAAATAAAATAAGATTATTTTATATAATATATAAATATATTTATGTAACATACAATAAAATATATAATACATTATATATAGTATATGTAAATAAAATAAGATATACAACATATACAATATATATTATATATAATGTATGTAAATAAATTACACAAATAAACACACACACACAGAGACACATGTATGTGCTCTCAAGAGAGAGAGAGAGAGGAGAGAGAAAGCACCCCACACAGAGTAAGGTCCCACCTTGATCCCTTCTCTCATTTCTCCATCTTGTTAGGATTTGGGGCACACACACATGCCTAGCATGTTTTTCAGGCCAGAGGGGCTGAGACTTGAACTGCAGTCTACCATGTGGGAGCTGGCTCCTGTGACCCCAGAGTGGTTCAATGGCTACAGCAGGGCCAGGACTCCAGCCTTCCAGAGAGCTCTTATACCTTTTCATTCTCCAAAGGGATCGACTGAGGTGATGCTTACACTCAGGCAGAGACGGCGATGGCTCCTCATTTCTTCTGGAAACCTCTCCCCTGAACATCGTGATAGCCCAAGCTTCTCTTCAGTCTGTCTACGTCCCAACTCCTCTTCTGGTAGGCCCCTGGGAAAGCCTGTCCTCCCCATGTCCAGGGAGCCCTCCCCGACCTCAGGAGGATATAACCGTCCAGTCCCCACGGAGCCCAGAGGTAGGGGTCGTGCTTTTCTCTGACTCTCTCCCCAAGAACCTTCAGGCTCAGGTTGGGCATCCAGCTGTCAACGATGCCCAAACCATGGTGCACACGACCCTAGATCTCGACTGGTGTCAGGCCCTGCCTGCTGCACACCCAACACATGTGACAAGGTCCCCTGATGCCCTGTCACTCGCCACCACACCAGCTGAGCAGTCGGTCATTGACCCTGGCGACGCAGCTCATGCCATGGGACCTGAGACTCAGTGCTTCACTACAGACTTGGCTTCTTGCAGAGCCCCCATTTCTCACCCCCGTCTTGGTAGGGTCTCAGGGCCAGCAAAGAACTAGCTGCCCCTAATCAGCCTTGACTATCCCTCAACAAAAATTTTTTGAGCTATTCAAATTTTGTTTGTTATCTATCTATATTTTATACAGATTGAGTATCTCTTATCTGAAAGGTTTGGAGCCAGAAGCATTTCAGATTTCAGATTCTTTTGGATTTTGGAATGTTTTTATATATATATAATGAAATGTCTTGGGGCATGGGCTGGGATTTGAACTGCAGTTGGCCATGTGGTATCCAGTTCTCTAGGCACAGGATTTAATGCTATGGGTAAGAGGTAGAGCCCAGGTTTAAAGCCTGATCCGTCTGATGTCAGAGCCCCAGCTCTCCCCACCCACTCCGGGGCTCCCTGCCTCATCACAGCAGTCCTCTCCACCTTCCTCTTCCTGGGCTGACACGAATGAGCACTTGAGCCCCAGGGAGGGAGGAGATGGTTCCTGTAGGAAGTATCTTTAAAAACTCTCCTTTGGCCTCAAAATATGTATTTGCAACCATTGATTCCACCTTAAAAGTCCATGTGAGTTTTACATTCTGCGCCTCGGAAGTATGTTTGTTTTAATGTGCAAACGTCTCTCCTTCACACCACTGAGTGATACAGACATTGCAGAAAGATGCACGCTGCTGGACTTCACGGTCCTGGCAAGTCCCTGAGCTCCCTGGGTGACCCAACAGCACTGCCCGGGGGCAGGGACTACAGCAGGAAGTCTGAGCTCCCAGGTGGGACCCACAAGGCCTCTGTGATCTGGTGCCATGGACTCTGCTGGCCTCACGCCTCACTCTGGGCCCACACCCCGTATGCCTCCATCTCTTGCAAACACAGCAGCGGCTGGTTTCCCGCGTGAGTGCCCGTGGATTCATGTCTGGGCTCTGGTCTTGCCCTTTTCTCTGCCCTTCTTCCTCCTGCTCACACCCACAATGGCCTACTATGCCCACCTGCAAACTGCAAATTGCTTCAAAACCCTGTTCCGACACCACTTCTCTGGGTAGGCATTGTCATCCAGTCGTGCCACCAACTGCCTCTGAGTCACCTCCATGGCTTAGTCATGCTCCCCTTGCAGTGTTGACCTCACCCCTTCCTGATCATCCCATTCTCTGACCTCACATGCACTGAGGTCTGCACCCCAGCCCTAGCCTGACGCCTCGAGAAATGTTGACGGCATTGAATTATTTCCATTTATAAATGAGGAAATGGAGGTTTAGATAAGTCACGTGTCTTGCCCAGGAGTCTACCTACAGGCAAGAGGTAGGACCCGAATCCAGATCAGTCTGACTGCAGATCCGACACCTGTGACTTCAGAATTCTGATAAGTACATTTCCCCCAAAACATGAGGACTGACATGGGAGTGCAGCTTATTCTTTTGACATGGAAGAATGCAAAAACAAAAACAAAAACAAAAGCAAAAACAAAACAAAAGCAAACCAGGCAGAGGGGACAGCAGGAGATCCGGTGGTTAACACCGCAGCACAGTTGCTGGACTCCCACATGGTGGACCACAGTTTGAGACCCAGACTGGTAGCTTGAAAATCATGTCAGGTGCATGTGCGTGCACGCCCAAGATCCTGAGAGGAGAATGAAGGAGAACGGATTGCAGTGGGGCCATCCTCCCAGGAGGTGAGTTCTGACATTCCCTCTCTCTATTTCTGTCTTTCTCCAATGAGTGCATGTGCCCCATGGCAAAAACAGACTAAAAAACAAAACAAAACAAAACAAAACAAAAGCCCAGACAAGCAGACAAGCGACTGTCTAGCAGCACCCCGTCATAACGGTGGCACCGCAGGAAGGACATAACTCAGCCCCGGTGCAGTAGCAGGGCATAATTGCCCTCGGCAGGAAGGACAGATGCTAACCATGCGCAGAGCTGTGGGCTGGCAGAGGCGTCCCTGTGACTAAGCCCTTGGCAGTCCCTGAGCCGTGTGCGCGGAGGAGCATTTGTCACGCATCACCATACAAGGCCAGACTGCGTTTCTCGTGGGGGCTGGGGAAACCCCGAGACCCGGCTCTGGAGTGAAGCAATGGCAGTCCCTGCAGGCAGCAGCCGCCACACCCCACCACAGAACAGCCCCAGTGCTTCTTTCCAGGGTGGCTGGCAGTGCAGGGCCAGTGGGCTGTCATTCACAATGATGACAGGTGCTTCCACAGAGGGGAAGCCTCTGACTGCTCCTCCTCCTTCACTCACTTCCTCAGTTGGAACTCGCTGCCCCAATGAATCTTCTCCTCTCCTCCAGGTAGCCCACCTTGAATACACACAGTAGGAAGACAAAAAAAGCTGGCCCTGCCCCAGTCAGTCTTAGGAATTCTCTCTCTCTCTCTTATCTTATTTATTTATTTATTTTTGCTATAGGGTGTGTGTGCTCACTGGAGAGAGACAGAGGACGAGAAAAGCACTCTCCCATGATCCCCAAGGCAATGGCCCTGCCACAATCTCATCTCCTCTGTTTTCCTCTCAAGATTTTGGGCACCACACACACATGCCCAGCGTGATCCTCCAGCCACTCAGTCTGAGACACCAACTGCACAGTTGGCCATGCGGGAATCCAGCTGCCTTCACCACCACACAACAGGCTGACCCCAGGGACTCTCTTCTTAGCTTCCAAACTCCACACCAAAATGGCATTAAAACCCTGCTACTGCTTCCAGGCAGTCTTCCTTGCTGTCCTGTTCTCCACCTCCCCTTTCCCTCCATGGCGTGAGTCCTTGTGCTTTTTCTGGGGAAAGAGCCCAGCCCCACCCCAGCAATACCTGTACGACAGTCACTCCTATGCTGTCTGTCTCCCTCATGAAACCAAGGGTCCCCAAGCCCTGCACTGGGGCTGGCACTGATGACAACGTGCTTGGTGCATGATCACACCAGGGGGTTCACGTCCGTGCCTCTGTTTGGTGGGAAGATGTCAATGAGTCCTGCTACGAGCTTGCCATCCCGTTTGGACACGTCGGATCCCACAGAGCATCTCTCCCACCAGTGAGGACTGGGCGAGACCATCCCTTCTCAAGCCCTTACTAGACTAGAACCTCCAGGACCGAAGTGCACGGTGGGATTTTTGAGATATTCCACAAAAGAATTTGATAATCACCCAGATTTGATGGACCCCCAACTACACACTCGAAGCTAGCTTTCTACGCCTGGCATCTGCAGGTGGAGAACGAGAGTTTTGTGGAGCCATTTAGCGATGAGCTCAGATGACGCGCCGTGCTGTCTCACCGACAGCTTGCCCATAACTCCTCTGTTCTCTGGAGGCTCCTGCCCCAACCCTCCACGCCAGGGCCAGTCCTGGAAAGTGGAACCCTCTCAGCCACTCACCCTGGACAGAGCCCGACCGGCCAGCATCTCAAAAGCTTGTACCACGTTGATGTCATTCTTGGCACTGACTTCGAAGTAGGGGATATCCTTCTCTTTACACCAGTCTTGAGCTAACTCCTGCGGGACCTGCATGGGGGGGGGGGGAATGATCACTGCTCCTGTATCATCACCGCCAATCCCACCGTGGCCACACCCCCGCCAGCCCCACCACCTCAGCACCTCTGCAACTCTCGCCTACTCAGACTCTATGCTGCGGGGTAAGGCTGCAACCTTACTGCTCATGCCTTCTCCTCAATGCCCAACATAAACCTGTGAGCTGGGTCTTGTCAGCTCTATTCTGCAGGGGAGGACACTGGGGCCTGGAGAATGAAAACATTATTCAGAGTATGTGAAGCTGAACAGGACTTGAATGCAGCCCTGGAGGAATTAGGGGCCCCGCAATGTGCTGCCTTCTTAAGGACTAAACGAGGAGCTTGTAGGGCATGATCATAGCAGACACTAGCCAGGAGGGCAGGAAGTGGGGGGTCCCCTCTCCTGAGCTGGCTGGGCGGCTCCATGTCGAGGAGGCCTGTTGCTGGGCAGACTCTTTTCTTTTTTTTGGCGGAGGGAGAGGTTTATGCTATAGGGCACGTGCGCTCGCCAGACAGACAGAGAGAGACAGAGAGATAGAAAGCGAGAAATCACCCCCCGGGGGGATGGCCACGCCGCAATCCCTTCTCCTCCATTCTCCTCGGAGGATCTAGGGCATGCATGCACACGTGCCCGGCGTGAGTTTTAAGCCACCAGGTCCGGGACACGAACCGCAGTCGACTACGTGGGAGTCCAGCAGCATAGCCATTATGCTAACTGCTGGTCCCATGGGCAGAGTCTTTTCTTCCCCAGAGTAGTTCTAGGAACAGTTAACAAGCTCCTACAATGGGCCAGGCACTGTGTGAGACAGACTCTGTCAGACATGACCATCCTCTAGATAACCCTATGAAATGGGAACGGTTAGCTCCACTTTATGACGAGAACTAAGATTCAGTAACTCGCCCCAGATCACACAGCTGAGAGAAGGCAGGGCTTGAAGGCAGCCTCAGCTCACCACTCCCCTGCATCTGAGCGCCCCTCTGCAAGGAGCTGCAGGACTGTGCCCCTCCCTTTCTGTCTCCCCTATAGACTGTGGGCTCCTTGAGCTTGGGGTCTGACCCTCTTTAGCTGGAGGCCTGGTGCAGCTGAGCCGCTCAGCACAGGCTGGTGGATGCATCTTACCTGAATGCAGGCAGGAGGTTGCATTGGACAATACCCTTGTAGCCTTGGGTTCTTTCAAAGACTACCAGGACCACTGGGCTTGATGTCTAATGATTTCAGAGTGGGAGAAAGGACCACATCTCGAGCGTTTGCTGTACCTGGCACCCCGTCACCTTTATTTCTATTTATTTAAAGGAACCAAGGTCTTCCTCACAGGGGAAGGTCGTTCTGTTCTGTCCCTTTTCCAGAACACAGCACAGGCAGGGGAGGTCAGGATGGTCTCCCTCACTCCTGAAGGTCCTGGGAGTGTCTGTTTTACAGGATAAAAGGTACCAGTGCTGTCCCTTGTCTCTCTGCTCCTTGCTTCCCTGGCCTCAGGAGTGGCAGGAGGGCCTGGGAGCTTGTGTCCCCACCCCATGCCTCTGTCATTCATCAGCATTGCTCTGGCACTGTGAGGCTCGCCACCTAAGACTGGAGGGTGCCACTTGTCCCCATGCCCAGGCTCTGCCTGGTCAGCCTCCCAGGAGCGGCTGACCTTGAGCACAGGGAGAACGCTGGTCTTGGTCTTGGCTTCTGACGTCTAAGCCCCTGCCTTTGGGAGGAAGGACCCCAGAATCTGCCGGAAATGCTCCTTCCCATTGGGGCGTGGCTGCCCAAGCTCTGATGAGCAACCAAGACACCTCATAGCTCAGAGAAAACCCTGAACTATCTGGAGGAAGAATCAGGGATGGCCACCTTGCTGGTGTTACTGTCCTCACTAGTGACATGCAAATAAATAATCGCTTGACATTGGGACCAGCAGACAGCATAATGTTTATATCACTGGACTCCCATGTAGTCGAGTCCCAGAACTGGTGGTTTAAAACTCACACTAGGGGAGCCAACAGGTGGCATGGTGGTTAAGGGCGCTGGATTCCCACATAGCCAATCACGGTTTGAGTCCCAGACCTGGAGGCTTGCTTTTCCACTCCCCCCCCTCTCTCACTCTGTCCCTCTTTTGTCAAATGAAGATAAATAAATAAATAAATAAATAATGTTAAATTAGAAAAAAAATTCTTAAAAAAAAAAAAGAGGAACCCCCCCAGGGGAAAAAAAAAATCTCACATTAGGAGCATGTGTGCCAAAATCCTAAGAGGAGAATGAAGAAGGGATTGCGGTATGGCCATCCCCCTTGGGGGAGTAATTTCTCACTTTCTCTCTCTCTCTCTCTCTCTCTCTCTCTCTCTCTCTCTCTCTCTCTCTCTCTCTCTCTCTCTCTCTCTCTCTCTGATGAGCACATGTGCCCTATAGCAAAAAAAAAAAAAAAAGACTCTCTCTAAAAAAAAATTAATAATAATAATCACTGGACAGTAACACCTTATACCTGGGCAGCATCTTAAGAACTTGAAGGATTTTGCATCTTTTAAAGCACTTGAGGGCAAGGACTGGGTTCAATTTCTCACAACTCCTTCTTACTTCATATTCTGTCCTCCCAGTTCCCACACACCCAGCATCGGAGCATTTTACTGGATGTGCAGTTGGTGCTCAAGAACTACAGTACAAACTGAAGTGAAGTGAGGCTGGCTCCATGGTCCAGGCATTAAAACCCTGCACAAAGGACCGACCAGGGCCCACAGGGCCGACCAGGGTTCGAGTTCCTGCTCTGGCCTGATTAGAGGATAAAGGATTGCAGTGTGACCAGGCCCTGTTGGGAGTTCTCTCTCTTTCTCTCTCTCCCTTACATGCATGTGCCTTCTGGCATTAAAAAATAAAAAAGAAGTGAAATGAGATAAAGTTCCTCTTCGAGGAGGCCAGGGTCTCTGTACTTTCTGACATGAGAAACAGAAGCCCAGGGTTGGAGTTCAAGGTCACCCAGTGACACATCTGCTGATCTCAGTTGTCCCTTTCTTCCCAGCAGACAGGGACCAGCCTGCCTGGTGCCTGCTTATGAGAGACATTTTATATTCCCTACTCTGTCTTTGTCTGGTTTTCTAGAATGGTTGAACACAAACTCCAAAATACTGGCTGAGATCGTGTTTTGCAAATTTATATACATATATATTTTTATCTGTCCCCTAGGCCCCCAAAAGCTCCCCTTCAGGATTTCTCCAGGTTGCACCATTGGCTGCTTTTATTTGACAAAATCTTGAACCCAGGTCCCTTGTTCCTGGATTTTCCCTCACACAGGGCTGTTAAAGAAGAACACACCCCACTCCACCTCAGATGTGTGGTCTGTTCCTTCAGGGGAGCCTCTGTCACCCTCTATCCTTGTCTTTGTCTTCAGTGAGCTCCTTTGCCCATTCCTCCCAAGAGCAACTGACAAAGCATCTTGGTGATTCTTAAGCCTCCCACCTGGTTCCTCTCCCACCCTCAACAGAAGATGGTGACTTACTTCACTGAAAAGAAGTCGGACTCTCAGTCTTAAACTCCCTCAGTTTCCACCACGAGACTCACAACACGGTGTTAAATGGAGGTATTGGTGGAGGAACTACTGTTTGATAGACGTGAGATATAAAGTGGATTGGGAAGATAGACTACTCTGAGACCACTCATGTCTCGAAAGGTTCTGAACCAAGAATCTCTCAGATAACCCTGAAACCCAGTGTGTCTATAAAAGAGTTGAAAAGGAGGATTAGGAAGGATTTCTCTGGAGAGAGCTGTGTTGTGGGTACAACTGCCCTTGCCTTACCTGAGGGGGACGGGAGGAAGTAAAGTAAGATCTTGCCTCTAGCCAAAAGATGGCTTGACCTGGAGGAGGGTCATTAATGGATGACCCCTGGAGTTTGGTGGACACAGTGGACTGGTGTCTGACACACACCTGAGGGATTGAAAATGGAAGGCAATGAGCCAGCAAGAGGACAACACCTTTCAAACAAAGCCAGCACACACCAGTGTGGTAAAGAGATAAAGAGAGCCAGGCTGGAGGTGTTGTAAACTCCAATAAGAGAACTGCTCAGAAGAGGTGACAGCAGCAGGATGAGGATGGCTGTTTGGCCTTGAGGATGGCTGTTTGGCCTTGAGGAGGGCCAGGAGGAGAATGCAAGAACCTCATTATGGAAGGTAGAGCAGAGTGTTCCTAGTGAAGGCTCCTAAGGACCCAAAGGAGTGACCCACAGAAGGAGTGGTGGCAATGCCTACCAGGTTCAGAGAGCACAGAACTATCTTATACCAGCTGTGGTTATGTAAGAATGTCCTGTTTCCCTGCCCTCTTCTCCCTCTTCCTCCTCTTCCTGCTTCACTCTCAGCA
>NW_006160147.1:4402400-4414543 GCF_000334495.1 Tupaia belangeri chinensis
CATTTAATATTTCAGATAAAGGGAGAAAATATGTGGGGTCAGTGATGAGACTCAAAGGGTTTTCCTGCAGCTGGCCCCAGCAGAGAAAAGAGAGAGACACCTTGCCTTGGAAAGAACTTGGGACTTTTATTATCTGAGACTGGGTTATGTAATTTGAGAATTAACACTGAGTTTCCAACCTGAAGTGACCTGAAAACTGATGGCTTCTTCTAGCACAGACTTTCCCTTTGCAGTTTCATTCTTATGTATTTCGCAGCCTGCTGGTCATCTTCAACTACTGTTCCACCAGCTCCTCAAACTCAGCATGTCCAAACCATACATCTCCTTCTCTTGAACCTGAAGCTTTTCCTTCTGTAGGTGGTAGCCTGGTTGGAAACATCATCCCTCCCTCTCTTCCCCAATCAACACAATCCATCATGCCAAATGAAGTCTCAGTTCTCCTGCCACATTTCTCTATTTGAACCACTGGAAACCCTAATTCAAACCTTATGATTCAGTTCCCCATTATCTGTTTCTATTTGAAACACTAAGAAAAAAATTAGTTCAAACAGCTCTTTTTGGTGTTAGTTGGACTTCATCTTTGGCACATGAAGTTTACCTCCATTCTTTTCTAATTAGCATGTAGCAATTAAAAAAGGACTATCTTCATGGATAGGCTCAGTGGCACAGCAGTAATGCACTGCTCAAGTGAAGCTGGATCCATCTGGAAGAGCCCTGGTTCATTTGCTGGCATGGGTCTGTGCATGTTGGGCCAGTGCACGCATAATTCTGGCTGGCTGGAAACGCTGTCAGGGGTGGATCATGACATGGGACCCTGTTGAGGGCATTTCTCTCTGTCTCTTTCTCTGTCGCTCACTCTTATGAAAGAAAGAAATAAACAAAAAAAACAAAAAAAGGAGAAGAAGAAAAAGAAAGAAGGAAAGATCCTTCTACCCAATGGCCTTGTCAAGGTAAACACCCACCCAAGTGGAGTCACTGTAGGGTGGAACAGATCAGATCAGCTGTCAAATGGTTAACCTGATGATCTAGAATATGCTCAAGCTAGAAAAAAAAAAATCACTCTCCCATTTAGCTTGCTGACCTAAGAATTCATGACTGCACACCCCTACTTGATGCTAAGCAGAAAACACTGTTCTACAGGTTAATTCAAATTCTGCAGAGTCCTGACTCCTACCTACCTCTGATGCCTCAACTTCTTTACTCCTTGTCTCTAGACAAAATTGCCTTCAGTTCTCAGCTCACAGCATGCTGTTTCTTCATCCTGGAGTCCACCTCTTCTAGGAGGCTGTCCTATCTGGGCTTGGGTAGATGCCCCTTCATTGTGCTGTTCAAATACCATATATGTTTATCATTGCATTTGCTCTGTTGTACCATAATTACCTTTTTATTTTTTAAGAATTATTTATTTAATTCCATTTACTATTATTATTATTTTAATTTAATCAGAGAGAGGCAGAGAGAGAAAGGAAAAGGAAGAAAACAAAGCCGCCAGGTCTGGAACTCAAACCGTGGTTGGCCATGTGGGAATCCAGTGCCTTTAACCACCATGCCATTTGCCGGCTCCTGTAATTGTCTTTTAAAGTATCTGTATCCACTGCTGGTATGTGAAAAACATTTTTTTTTTAACATCAGAGGGCACATATGCTCATGAGAGAGAGAGAAGAACTCCCCTATTGAGGCGTAGTTATGTCACATTCCTTTCTCTTTCATTTCTCCATTCTGGTAGGACTTTGACCATGCATGCATGTATGCCTGGCTTGTTTTTCAACATGCTGGGGTTGGGATTTGAACCGTGGTTTGCCATGTGGGATCTAGCTCCTAATATTCAGGGTTTACTACTGCATTACTGGGCCAGCCCTGGCCTGTGAAATTCTTGAAATGAGGATTGTGCCTGACTTAGCTCTGTGTGTGGGACCCAGCACATAATCACCAGCACATAATGGATGCTCACACGTGTTGAATGAATGAATAAATGAATGGTACCTTCCGATCTGCTAGATCAATTTTGTTCCCCAGCACCACCATGGGGTAGGACTGCTCCACAGGAACGATCTTGGCCAGAACGTCACCCCGCCAGATATCCAGGGCTTCAAAGGACTCCAGGTCGGTGACATCAAATGCCAGGATACAGCCATCAGAGCCTTTGTAGAACGTAGACACCACAGAGCGGAACCGCTCCTGACCGCCTGTGTCCCAGATCTGGAGGGGAAGAACAGCCACCCCCCAGAGGGCTGTGATGAGTGGGTGGAGGGAAGCCTGGCTGGGTTACAGCACGCCAAAACTTCCTATCTGGCATAGGAAGCAGAAAGTCCTGCTGTGGGTGCGTATGGTCCTTTGACACAGGGGCACTTTGACTCTCCCACGATCCTACCAACATGTACACTACAGCAGCTTTGCAGAAACGAGTAACATCGTGACAGTATTTCCACACCCTCAGTTTTCCTTTGGCTCATAGGGCAGGGATTGGCATTCCCATTTGACGGATTCGGAAACTTAAAATTTGGGAGTGACGTGCCCAAGGTCACCAGTCAAGTTTTCTGGAGAACCTGAGACAAGTATGAGGTCCCCCAACTACTGATTACTGCTCTTCCTTCTAAATCTGGCATCAGCATTGTTTTTTCTTTCTAAGATAGCCAGTAGGTAATTATCTCGGGCTTTTCAGGGCATTCGGTCTCTCTTGCATCTACTCAATGCTGCCATTGTATTGTGAAAGACAATGAGCAAGCTAGTAGGTGTGGCTGAGTCCCAGTGAAACCTTATTTACCAAAACAGGTGGTGAGCCACGTTTGACTCGTAAGATAAAGTTTGCTGATCTCTGCTCTAGACTCTTCTAGCTCCTTGATGCACAGGGCTATGGAAGTGGCTGCCCAGGGAGTGTGGGCGATTTTCGGGTCTATGTACGTTAAGGGGAATAGGGAGGGAGGCTCACCTGGAGCTTCAGCGTTGTGTCATCCAGCATGATAATCTTGGAGAGGATGCTGGCCCCCAGCGTGGTTTGGTACTCCTCGTAAAACGTCTTGTGCACATACTGATGGAGGAGGGAGGTCTTTCCCACACTGAGGGAAAAGCCCCGGACACATATGAACACACACACACACACACACACACACACACACACACAAATACACTAAAGTATGCACATACATCCATACTATTCTCAGAATCTTACTATGCCCCACATGCCACTTTCTCTCCCTGAGATTCTGAATTTCTAACATCTGGGTCCATAACCACACTTGGAGTAGTAAGAGACAAGGAACTGTTTCTAGAAGTAGAAACCAATCGAAGTGAGCAGAGAGGTTTGGGGAGAGCCAAATAACCCACAGCAATAGCTAGATTTGCCCTGTACATGGCTGGAGGTCTGGGGGGATAGATGCTAAAGGCTTGCCTAACTCATGCAGCTGGTTACTGCATAGCTACTGCAGAGCCAGGACCAGATCCCATGTTTACTCCCACCCTTTCTCCCAACAGAGCTCCCTTCCTTAGGATGGGATGCACTTCTTGGTACTACCCTGAATTAAAAGGGGACCTCTAGGTACTAGGATCACACCCAGGAGGCCTCATGGCCCTCGGGTAAGAGGCTGCTTCTCGCCTCCCAGATCCCGAGCTGAGGTTGGCTTACCCCAGGGCTCCGACGATGATGAGTTTCAGGTCAACCTTCTTCCGGGGATTCATGGAGGGGCTTCAGAGTCTGTAGATAAACAGAGGGTATCTGCATGCTGGCCAGTGTCGCCTGTGGCCATTGTCACTGACACTGGCCTCTGCTTTCCCCTTCTCAATGGGTGCATGTGCCCTGGGCCCTGGACTCAGGTGGGGTTGTTCTCCAAAAGAGGCACATGATTCAGCCACTCTTGCACACTCTCCTTCTCACCTCCCCTGGAGGCCTCCCCAAGACTGGGAGAATGGGGACCCCAGAGGATGGGCGAATCTCTCACCCTTCAGCTCTACCAACCCTGTTCTCAGAGGCAGCTTGGAGGGCCAAGAAGACAAGACAGGACTGAGCGGAGGCCTTGCAGACAGTCAAGCTTGGAGCCCGGGGTGAGGGCAGCGCAGGAAGAGGAGATGGGCGGGCAGGACAAGGACGCTATTGTCAGGACTGCCCAGAGGCTTTGGACGAAGAGCGCCCCTCCCCCCAGCCCGAGGGGCTGTGGCAATCACAGAATCAAAAGGCTCTTCTCGAATGCAGCTGGCGGGGTGTAATTGGTACATGTTTCTGGAAAGCTACTTGGCAGCAAGTGTTGAATGCCTTAAAAAATGCTGTTGCCCTCCACTTCTAGGAATTTGTCCTAAGGAAATCATCTTAAATGCAGGCAAAGGCTCTTGTTCAAGAATGTTCTTCACAGTATTGTTTATAGACACACAACAAGAAAAAAGTGGCTAAATCATGGCGCATAGTGGATTATTAAGTGATCATTGAAATGGAGTTGGTGAGGCCAGCCTCCACGGTACAGTGCTAACGCAAAGCTCCACGGCACTGAAGTCACGTGAGAAAGTCCTGGATTTGCATCCTGAGGTCTCCCCGTGCACATTGGGTGTGTGTGTGCCAATGATCCTGATTGGCTGAAACAGGAGGTGAGTCAAAGTATGAAAATCCTGTTGGAAGTACTCCCTCTTTCTTTCTTTCTCAGTCTCTCTGTCTTTTTATTTCATGGAATAAATAAACTTTTTAAAAAATGGAGCTTTGCATATATTATAACCTGAGAAAATGCTAATACCCTAGAATCAAAATGAAAACCAGAAGATGCAAAACCATACCTACAATACCACCAAAAATATTTAAATAAGTTCTCTCTTGCATAGAAAACGAAACTAGAAAGAAACACATTAAAAATTTTAGATTCAACAATCCCCACAGCTAGGTAAAACATACCTCCAGAGGAAATGAAATCAGTATATTGAAGAGATATCTGCATTCCCGGGATCATTGCAGCATTATTCACAATAGCCAAGATATGAAATCAACCCAGTGTCCATCAAGGGATGAATGGATAAAGAAAATGTAGTGTGCACACACAATGGATACTACTTAGCCTTTAAAAAAAGGAAATCCTGCCATTTTTGGTAATGGATGAACCTCATAGATTTAAAAAAAAAAAAAAAAACTATTTTCTAGAGTGAGACAGAGAGAGAGAGAGAAAGCAGCCTCTCATGGGGCATGGTCACTCAGCAACCCCTTCTCCATTTCTCCATCCTGTTGGGATTTGAGAGGACGCACATACACATGCCTGGTGTTTTTCAGCTACCAGGGCTAGGATTTGAACTGTGAAAGAGGCCATGTAGGATCAGGCTCTCTTAACCACCAGGTTATGGAACAGGCTTGTGGAGGATCTCATGTTTAGTAAAGTGATCAGGTACAGGAAGACAAATATGTCTGATCTCGCTTGTATGTGGAGTCCCAAAACTCTGAACTCTTAGAAGAGGAGAATGGTGGTTACCAGAGGCTGGAATAGGGCGCTGCAGGCAGTTGCAGAGACGTTGGTCAAGAGATATACAATTTCAGTAGACAGGAGGAATACCTGTGAGAGATCTGTTATACAATATGGCTACTACAGTTAACAATAGTGTATTAAATTTTTGAAAATTTCTAAGACAGTTTTTTTTTTGAGAGAGAGAGTTTCTTTGCTATAGGGCACGTGCGTTCACCAGAAAGACAGAGAGAGACAGAGAGACGAAAAGCGAAAAATCCCCCCCCCAGGGGGATGGCCACGCCGCAATCCCTTCTCCTCTATTCTCCTCTCGTGATCTTGGGCACGCACGCACACGCACCCGGTGTGAGTTTAAGCCAACAGGTCCGGGACTCGAACTGTGGTCAACTACATGGGAGTTCAGCGACATAGCCATTACGCTAACTGCTGGTCCCAAGACAGTATATTTTAAGAGTTCTTACCATGCCTACAAAAAGACAATGTATGAAGTAATATATGTTAATCATGTGCATTACTTGCTTTTTTAGCCATTCCACAATGTATATGTATTTCAAAGTAATATGCCGTATATAATAAATCCATACCATTTTTATTTGTCAGTTAAAAAATATAAGTGATTGGGCCAGCTGAAGGCATAGTGGTTGAGGCAGCTGGACCTCACATGACTGACCATGCGGTTCGAGTCTTGGACCTGGCAGCTTGAAAACACGCCATGTATGTGTGCTTGCATACCCAAAATCCTGAGAGGAGAAGGAGGGAAAGGGATTGAGGTGTGGCTATTCCCTTTGGGGGGTGCTTTCTCACTTTATTTCTCTCTATCTCTCTGGCAAGCACAAGTGCCCTCCAGCAAATTTTTTAAAATAAGGGATTAATTACAGGTGATAGGAAATTAGGTGATTTTAAATTTTATTAGCATGTCCCCCTCAATTTTTTTTTAACAAAGATTTTTGCTATAGGGCAGGTGTACTCACCAGAGAGACAGAGAGAGACAGAAAGTGAGAAATCACCCCCCTCCAGAGGGAATGGCCATGCCACAATCCCTTCTTCTCCATGCCCTACTCGAGATTTTGAGTATGCATACACATGCGCCTGGCATGAATTTCAAGCCACTGGGTCTGGGACTCAAACCATGGTTGACTATGTGGGAGTCCAGTGATGTAAACATGATACCATCTGCTGGTCCCTATTCCAAAATTTTTAAAACACGTATTTATTAATTCCATGATAGACAGACAGACAGACAGACAGATACAAGCACCCTCAACAGGGTCCCGATTCTGTGTTCCACAGCTAAGTTTCAGCCAGCCTGGATCAAAGGCATGGTGCATATGCATGATATGCTCAGGGAGGTCTCTGGACATAAACCCAGGAGCCTTCCCACAGCTCCGCCTGTGTTACCACCATTCCACCACCTGCCTCCTCTTTTAATTAATATTTTTATACTATAGACATGTTTTATTCTTAGAAGAAAATACATGTACTTAGAAAATACACATGTGTATTTATTATTACTATTATTATTTGTTCAAAGAAAGAGGCTTCTTTCTCATCACAGGCATCTCTGTGATGAGAGAGTCTTGTCACACTGTGATTGCACACCTTCAGCCTTCCAGTCAGCCAGGATCATGGGTGTGCACATATGTACTCAGCGTGTTTCAGTTGACCCAGGATCTGAACTGTGATCCACCATGTGGCTACAGCATTGTAGAATGGCTCTCCACCATTTGTGCCACTTGCTGGGCTTATACTTTATTTTTTTTTTTAAGTGGAGTCTTGCATGCATACATATGCATACTCCTAACTCCTAAGTCTGCCATCCTTGGATACTAGGCAACTTTACAACGATGAAGTGACGATGTCTTACAGAAAGATATGCATGAATTTTAATTTAAGTAAAGAAATCACTGAGTACTTTGTATCATCCCAACTATATAAAAACAAACAATAACCCTATGTGCCTGACTGTATATTTAATATTATCTACATGTTTGTTTTTTAAATACACAGAAAGCTATGGGCAAATACACACGGGGTGATTAAGGAGATAAGAAAGGTAGACTAGAGGCTGGAAGCTATCATTTTATTTTATAGATGTCTTGTTTGCAAATGTGTTACCCAAGCCTAAGTAGTTGTTGTAGTTAACAGGGTATAAGGCTGGCCCACATGGGAAGGTTCCAGGTTCGTATACAGTGACCTCCCTGAGTATGCTGGGTGTTTACATGCCCATGATCCAGGGCTGGCTGGAGCTGGGGTGGAGCATAGAAACAAGAACCTGATAGGGACCAGCAGCTGGCATAATGTCTATGTCGCTGAACTCCTATGTAGTCAACTGCAGTTTGAGTCCCGGACCTGGTGGCTTAAACTCACACCGGGTATGTGTGCATGTGTGCCCAAGATGCTGAGAGTGAGAATGGAGGAGAAGGGATTGCGGTGTGTCCATTCCCCCTGGCGGGTGATTTCTCACTTTCTGTCTCTCTGTCTCTCTCTGGTGAGCGCACGTGCCCTATAGCAAAAACCTCTCCAAATAAAAAAGAAACAAGAATCTGATGGAGATAACCCTGTCTTTATCTCTCTTACAGAAGAAATAAATAACTTTAAAAAATTATATAAGGACTTCACATTGTTTAGAAGAGCAAGCAGATGAATAGTAGCCCAAAGTCATCTGAGTGTGACTTCCTGACAGGACAAATCACAAATCACTTTCGTGTCTGGAGCTGGAGAGAGACTGCCCGGCATGATGGTGTGATAGTGAGTTTCAGAACTAGAGTTCTTACCCCAGCTCCACACATTTGTGACTTAAGTGAGTAACTTAACCTTGGTGAGTCTGTTTGCTTGTCATTCATGACTGTAGCTTCCTTTGTAGGTGGCATGTGTCTTGTTCTTAGAGCAGGAGGGGCTCCCCACATTGGGTAAGGTCAAGATAATTGTTTAATGACTGGGGAAGGGGGAGGAGTCAGAGACCTGATTTGTAGTGTTTGCCACTTCCAGAGGTGTAAATACTCCCACCTGGCTGATTACAAGCACCAGTGCAGAGCCTGCTCCGGCACACTACTGGAAGGACCCAGAGGGCATTTAATCCAATCTCCCACCCAGGATCATCTCTACCACACTCATGGGAAGATGCAGCCAGACCTTCCCCCTACTAGGGGTGGATTTCTCCTGGGGCCACACAAAAAAATGCTCAGCTCCTCTGCCACATCCCAGTCCTTCTGAGGTTTAACTTGCCTCAGCCTTAGCTTTGAGCTCACTCCCTGTCTCCTCCAATCCAGGTCCCCTTCCCTGAATTTGTCTCTAAAGTGTGGGTCCCCCAGATTCCCTACCCATTCCCAGGAGGGCAGGGAATGCTGAGGCTGCTGCTCAAACATAGCCTGGTTCTTGACTCAGGGTCACCAAAAGCAGGATGACAAGGACTGGGTCCATCACAGGAAGGGGGAGTTGGGGGATGAACCCCAACTGGGTTCACTAAGAGGTACATGTGGATCTCAGATGGCTGGTGGAGTCCCTTCCCATGCCCTCTGCCCTTGGTGGGGTTTTGGCAATGCCTATCCTTTTAAGTTTCTTTCCACCCACTCAACTGACTCAGATGATTCAAATTGGGACATCCTCCTAGAGGCCAGACTGAGTCATCCTCCGTTGTTAAGTAACAGTGAAAAACAGGCTTGGAATGCAGAACCTGCTATCCGCCAGTCCAGCTCCACACAGAGCAGAGCCTGTGGCCACCCGCTCCCCACTAGGTATGACCAACCCTTCCTCAGCTTGCCTGACAGCACTCCTCAGCCCAGAGCCCTGGCCCTGCCCACACCTGTCAGAACTACTGCGTGGTTCAGTCCTGTGGAGTGAGACAGACTGCCTTCTGCCAAACCCTGGGGCCCGAGACTAGTCCTACGAGGATCTTGGACCTGCTCCGCTCTTACCTCCCACCTCCCTTCCCTCCCTAGCCCAGGGCCCCAGCCAGCACTCATCTTCCGCCTCGCTGGTGTCAGGCGAGATGTCATTTCTGCTGACAGAGAGACCAGTGAGCAGGGCCAAATGGGAGTTCTGAAGCAGACACGGTCTCCCTACCACCATGTTATCTTATCAGCCTTCTTGTCCCAATTTTCAGCACCTCGCCTCCCTGATCTCTACCTTAGAGAATGACGAATATATTCACCCTAAAAAACATGGGATTTACCATCTTGAGAGTAAAGTTGGTCTGTGAAAAGAGCCTACCTAGGGAGCATAAGGTTTTGTGGCCTCCAAGGACACTCAAACCCTGCCATACCCAGCTAAATTCTAGCAGGTCTAGACTGGCCCCCTCTGGGAGCTGCACCCACACTCACAGCTTGGGTGCCAGGAGGCTCAGCGCTCTAAGTTTAAGTTCTTGGGGGTATTAGTTCTATCTCCCCAAGTACACTATGCCTAACTCCTCTCTGCCACTTCCCAGAGACTGACCAATGCTGGGACTAGAGAGGTTATAGATATCCGTCATCTGTCCATCCACCCATCCATTCATCCACCCACCCCACACACATGGTGCATGCTCACTGCACCAGTGCCACGCAGGTCTGAGGACACAGACAAATCGCTACCTCCACAGAATCTAAACATTATTGTTAGTGTTACTGTGCTTGTGCACAGTGCCTCGCAATTACAGAGCCCTTGCAGTTTGCAAAATGCCGTTATAGCCTAGCGGATTCTTGAGTCAAGAACAACTATTACAGTTCTTGGTAAGCCAGGGCTGGGACCAGATCTGTCTGACTCCATGCATCTGGCCCCTAGGACTGTAATACCGAGCTAGCGAAAATATTACTGATGTCGAACGAGAGGGATAATTTCCTACTTCAAGGGCTCACGCTCCCTGAGAGAGCCATCCCAGAAGGTACTCAGTCAATGTGAATAGGAGACTCAGGGTGCCAGCACGACTGTTGGCTGGCCCTGCCCCTCTGGTGTAGCAGTGCGCCTTCCTCTCACTGAGCCACAGCTGCGCCCTGCCTGGGACTGCCGGCCCTTACAAATTCCCCTTCTGGGCCCCAGCTCCTGCAGGCTAGTGGCAGGGAGGTCCTTCCTTGTTGCCCCGCCCCACCATGGGAATTTCTCCAGGATGGGGGTCTTTGGGCAGGATCTAAACCCCAAAGCTACCAGTTCTAAGCCTCATACTTATATCCACTTTCTCCTCTCCTCCCCCAAACACCCAAATAACTCTGGGTCTGCCGGAGCAGAAAACTAGAAAACTCCAAGAAAATCTCCCAGGGCACTTACAGCTACAGCTGTGCAGGACTCGGCCTCCGAGGCAGGTGGGAGTGCTCTCTGAGTCTGGGGGTCTCTTCTTCAGAGCATCAGTCTGAGCCAGTCAGAGGAAGAAGGCTTTGGGAGCAAAAAGGAATTTGTAGAAGCATGGCCACTTCTCTCTGACTTTTCCTCCTTTCCCTCTCGTGCACAGACTTGGGAAAGTTGCAAAAGAGGCTGGGCCCGGGTGACCTCAGCGGTGTGGGTGGAGGGGGTGGGGTGGAACGGAGAGCTTGGAGAGCTCACTGCACTGGGGGCCCTTGGAGAATGTAGCCTACAGGGACGCTGGCCCTGGGGGCTTGGGAATGGAAGGCTCGAGGGTGGGAGCTTGTGGGTTGGAGGGTGCCATGCCCATCTGTGGATATCACAAAGACCCTCTGCTGGTTACTTCTGCCTCTGCTCCTGGAAGCCATCCAAGTAAAGGGGCCCTTTGGTTTATAGAAGTTTTAGATACACATGTGTAGCAGGTTCAGACCCACTGCCCGTCTGCTAGGAGGAGTTCTGGTTCTCATGTCTCACCCTCACCCCTTACTGTTCACACTCCCCCCATACATACCACCACATACATACCACACATACACACACACCCCACATGCACAACCACACCACACACACACCCCACATGCACACACCACACACCATATATACACACTAGACAACACACGCACCCCCACATGTGTACACGCCACACACATACCACATGCACACCACACACATACCCCCCCACCACACTCATGCCACACACACACCATACATGCACACCACACACACCAGACACGTACACATCATACACACCACCCCGCACTAGGCTCCCGAGATGTGGGGCAAGTCCTGACATCGCCCGCCCCGTGCCTCTTGGGTAAGGATGTGCACAGACCTGAAGGGCTTAGGAGACGGCAGCCATTAAAATGCTGTTAGCATGAGGCCGACTTTGGTGTCTCTTTGAGCTGCCTGGCTCCATGCCTTGTGCGGCCATGTGCGGCAGACCACGGGAATATGGTGAGTTCGGGCATGCCCAGGTTAAGTGGATCATCAGACCTTGAGGGCCTCTCTTCTGCCGAGGAAGTCAGTTGATGGACCTCCCATTCCATGTGCTTCTGAGATGGGTTTGTGCCCTCTTGTCAGCCCATTCCTTTGTTTGATCATCCTCGCTGGCAAAAAGTTCTTCCTGTACCCAGTAGCAGTCTTAAGGCAGCTTTGTTGCTACCATGTCTGCCTCATCTGTCAACTAGGCTGTACGTTCCTCAAGGGCAGGGGGGTATCCCTGCAGCCCACACCCGGCCACCAGTACAGGCCTGCGAAGGAGTACTTGGTGGAAAAAACCGTGAAGCCCATTCTGTGCTTTAACGAGCATGCGTACCTGGAGGGAGGACGCGGGGATTTCTGTGAGGTGTGATACCAGACAGGATGCACCGAAGCTGGGAAGTTCCAGGGCGTGCTCTCCCAGTACGC
>NW_006160147.1:4415259-4451666 GCF_000334495.1 Tupaia belangeri chinensis
AGACCAGCCACTGATTTAAGACAGCTGACCCATTCTTAAATTTAGAAGTCCCCCCATATTCTTCAACATTTTTTCTAAGACTAGGTTTTTTTTTTTCTTTTTTTTTTGAGAGAGATTTTTGTTATAGCGCACATGTCCTCATCAGAGAGACAGAAAATGAGAAATCACCCTCCCCCCAGGGAGAATGGCCACACCACAATCCCTTCTTCTCCATTCTCCTCTTGGGATCTTGGGCACACATGCACACATGCCCAGCATGAGTTTTTAAGCCACCAAGTCCAGGACTCAAACCACAGTCAGCTATGTGGGAGTCCAGTGATGCAACCACTACGCATCTGCTGGTCCCAGACCAGTTTTCAAATGGACATTTGTGTGTGTGTGTGTGTGCGCATGTGCTTGTGAGAGAGACAGAGACAGAGAGGAAAAATAGAGCTTGTAGAGTTGTAGAGACACATTTGAGTCTCTTTCAGAGAACATGTAAAAATTGTCACGGGAGCTGATGCTGCTGAGGGTGATTTGGGTATGAGAAGTGAACCATCCCTTCAGCTTCAGAACACAGGACTGAAAGTTGCACTTTCAGGGAACGTTTGCAGAAGTATCCCTTGCACTCTTGGAAGCCACGTCACCAGCCACCCTCAGTCTGTAGTGCCCACTTCCTCCAACCAAGTGGATCAAAAGTCAGCAACTTCTCCTCCTCCGACATATGCTCCAGTGGAGCATGGCGGCAAGCCTTTCCTCTGCAGGAGCAGTCCGGCTGCCACATGTATTCAGTTCTTCCTTCCCTGCTGCATTCATTTATTCCACAATCTGAATATGTCTGTCCCTCAGGGGAAACAAAAATGCGTTCTTGTATTTTATATCGTAAGGAAGAGAACAATGTTATAAGACAGAGCCAATTTGGGGGATTTAGAGAAGGAAGAGATTAATCCTACTTGAGGGGCATCAAATAAAGCTTTTTAAAAAAATTATTTAACTTTATTTATTTATTTGTATTTAAATTTGATCAGAGAGGGACAGAGTGAGAGAGAGAGAGAGAGAGAGAGAGAGAGAGAGAGAGAGAGAGAGAGAGAGAGAGAGAGAGAGAGAGAGAGAGAGAGAGAGAGAGAGAGGGAAAGTGAGAAAGCAAGCCACCAAGTCTGGGACTTGAACTGCAGTCAGTCATATGGGAGTGCAGCACCCTTAACCACCATGCCACCTACCAGCCCCAAAGAGGGCTTTCTTTTGGGGGGAGAGTTTTTTGCTATAGGGCACACGCACTTGCCAGAAAGACAGAGAGAGACGGAGAGACAGAAAGCAAGAAATCACCCCCAAGGGGGGATGGCTACACCACAGTCCCTTCTCCTCCATTCTCCTCTCAGGATCTTGGGCATGCATGCACACACGCCTGGAGTAAGTTTAAGCCATCGGGTCCAGGAGGAGGCCTTGGATCAGTGCCACGGCCTAGACGTATTCCTTAATCGGGCACTGGTGTGTTGGGAGGGAGAAGAGACCCAAATCAGAGAATCCATTAGGATGTTCTTGAACTGTTTCTGGTGAAAGGTAATGACTAGAGGACTAGGGACAAGGAGATAGGTTGTAAAGAATTGATGTGACGGAACTGGCAGGGTTTTGTGAAGATTGAATCAACTTGTTAGTACTTTTCAGATCTCCGGCACTCAGAACTCTGGACACAAAGCACTGACCAGCACAATCCCACATCAGGGGTGGACCCGGTGTGGAAATGACCTTTAAAGAGAAAGCCTGGGGGAGGCTAGCAACTAGTTTTCATAAGGTCCTTGGGGTGCTTTATTTTAGAGGAAAAGTCATAAAATGGAGTGAAGGCCTGTTCCTTGCTGAACACAGGCATGTAAGCTAGTTAAATTTTACACATGTGCAGTATGTCATGCCGTCTCCATGATAACCCTACAAAGCACTTACTCTTATGCCCATTTGACAAGTGAACACACTGAGGTGCAGCGGTCCCATAACTGTGCTAGGAATTAAGTCTTGGCCCGTCTGATGCTAGAGCAATAAACTGCTTTACTCTATTGCTTTGATAGCTTGTTTGGATCAGGCTGTTTCTGAATGAACTCTGAGAACAATAATTTTTTTTTTTAAATCTATAAAGGCAAAAGAATAGAAAAACAAGACAGAAGTAGGTGTACATATGTGTAGCTGTGATCTACCCTGAGAATGATACCGGGAGGGAAAGGAAAGCTAATGTTCTGACGTAAGTGCTTCCACCAAGGTCAGCTCATTGACTCTCCCCAACGGCTCTAGGAAACAACTGTCCGGGGACATAAAGTCATAACTTAAGGTCACCAAATTGATGAGAGGTGGGGCACAGCTGTGAATCCAGGCTCTCTGGTTTTCAGCCCAATTTATTTTCCATAAATCCTGTTGCTGAAAAGTGATAGCCTTGGCCTGTATGTTATCTTGCAGGTCTTGAGTGCCTTAGTGCCTGTCATAAAATAAATACTTATTGTAGTAAATGAAATTAAACCTTGGACAAAACTAAAGCTCATTAAAAAAGGATTTGATAAATGAATGGATACCACATAGGTATTAGAATAAGCTATCTGCACTGGAAGGATGCTATGGTTTGAATATGTCCCCCTAAATTCATGTGTTTACATTTGATTGTTATTGTGATGATTTTAAGAAGGTGGAAACTTGGGCTGGCCTCATAGCACAGTGGTTAAGCATTGTGCTTAGGGAGCCATACCTCACGTGGCTGACAGTGGTTCAAATCTAGCTCTAGTGGCTTGTAAAATACTCCCTAGGCACATGTGTGTGAATGTCCTAGATCCTATAGGATGAAGGAAGGGAGGAAAAAGTATTTTGGTATGACCATATCCCATTGCGGGATGTTCTTTCTCTCTCTCTCATGTCCTCTGAGAAGTATAAAAGAAGACAAACGGGGGAAAAAAGAGAGTAGAAACTTAATCTGAGTGTGGTATTAAGAGTTTGGGGTTTGGGGAGGTGATTAGGACTAGATAAAATAATCTGGATGGGGCTCCTAGAGTTGACTCCTGGTCACCTTATAAGAAGAGGAGATAGGAATATGCATTCTCTGGCTCTCTCGCCATGTGATACTCTGCATCACCTTGCACTTTTTTGCAGTGAGACACCACCAACGAGAAGGCCCTGATCATATGCAGACCCTTGATCCTAGAACTCCAAAACCTTGATCTGAATAAACCCTTATTCTTTACAGATTGCCAGTTTGTGATATTTAGTTGCTAGTGACAGAGAATTGAACTACAACAGAAAGTTGGTACCAAGAAGTAGTGCTGCTTATCAGAATACCTGAAAATATGGAATTTGGAACTGGATAATGGGCCAAAGCTGGAAGGGTTTGGGGGAATAGTATTTTAAAAAGCCTAGATTTTGGTGAAGATTCAGAAGATGAGAGATGTAGGAAAAGTTTGAAATTTTGTAGAGATTAGTTAAGTGGTTGTGACCAGAATGCTGATAGAAATGTAAATAGCAAAAGCCATTCTGATAAGGTCTCAGATAAAAATAAAGAATATCTTGGGGCCAGCAGGTGGCATGGTGGCCTGGGCGCTGGACTCCCACATAGCTGACTGTGGTTTGAGTCCCGGACCTGGCAGCTTGCTTTCTCCCTTTCCCTCTCTTTCTCTCTCATTCTGTCTCTCTCTAGTAAAATCAAAATAAATAAATAAAGTTAAAATAATTCTTTAAAAAAATAAGAAACATCTTATTGGAAATTAGAAAAAAAGGTTATACTTGTTACACTGTTGTAAAGAATTTGCCAGCATTGTGACAATGCCCTAGGGCTTTGTGAAATGCTGAATTTAAGAGTGTCGAATATATGGCATTAGAAATTTCTAAGCAAAAGATAGAAGGAATTTCATAGTTACTCTTAACCACTTAAAGTGAAATGAGGTAGCTAAGGATGGCTTGACAGAATTTATAAAGAAAAGAGCAGTGAAATAGAAAAATCTGAAAAATTTGCAAACTGACTAAAAAGTGAAAAGATATGTTTGGGAGAGAAGAAATCAAGTGACAACTTGCTAAAGAAATTAGCACAAATAAGAGTCAGATGCTAATCCTGAATACAAGAGGAGGGAATGCCCTTATGGCATTTTAGAGATCTTCAAGGCTACCCCTCCAACCACAGGTCCAGAGAACGAGGCAAGCTAATGGTTTCAGGAGACAGTCCTGGGGCTGGCTCACCACCTCAGAACTTTGTTGCCCACATCTCAGTGCTGCACTCTTCAGCCCCAGTCACAATTCAAGCAGCCCCAGGTGTGGATCAATCCACTGCTCCAGAATGTGCAAGCAGCTTACCTTGATGACATGCACATGGGGGTAATTCTACAGGCATGAATGCAAAAACTATGGAAGTATGGAGACCTTCACTTAAACTTCAAAGGATTTCTCAGAAAATAGGTAGAAACTAGTCACAGGAGCAGAACCATCATAGAAAGTCTTCACTTTGGAAATACCTACTGGATCCACAGGGGTGGGGCTGTTTTTCAAGCTGGCAGGGCTGGAAGTCAAACCATGGTTGACCATGTGAGATCAGGCTGCCCCCACACAGTACTTAACCACTGCACTACAGGGCCTGCCCCAGACTTTAACTTTTTGAGTAAGTATTAGAATAAGTTGACTTTGGAGATTGTTGGGATGAAATTAATCTAAAATACATGTGAGAAAGACGAATTTGGGGGCTATGGGTGGAATGCTATGATTCGAATGCATCCCTCAATATTCATGTGTGGAAATTTGGTTGTTATTCAGATGATATTAAGAGAGTGAAAACTTAATCTATGACATTAAGAGGTGGGGCTGGGCCAGCTGATGGTATAGTGGTTAAGGTGACTGGATTCCAAATAGCTGATTGTATGTTCCCACCAGGAACATGTGCATGCATGGCTAAAATACCAAGAAGAGAAATGGAGGAGAAGGAATTGCAATACAACCACTCCCTCAGGGGTTGTTTTCTCACTTTCCATCTCTTTCTCTTTCTGTTTCTCTCTCTCTGGCAAGTGTACACACCCTATAGCAAAAATTAAAAGGAAAAACAAAAAAGAGGTGACGATTTGGGGACGTAGCTAGGATTACATAAGTTTATCAAAGTGGAGCCCCCATGAGTGATTCCTGACGACATTATAAGAAGAATGATAGACACGTACATTCTCTTGCCCTCTCAACATGTGATGTGGTGCTCTACGCCACCTCAGGACTCTACAGAGACCCTCCAATAAGAAGTTCCTCACCAGATGTGGCCCCTTGACCTTGGACCTAAGCTAAATAAACCTACGTTTTTGAGGGTTTTTTGTTTTTGTTTTTGTTTGTTTGTTTGTTTTTGTATGTGTGTGTGTGTGATTTTTTTGCTATAGGGTGCATGTGCTTGTCAGAGATACAGAAGCAAAATAACACCCCTCATTGTGGGGGATGGCCATGCCACAATCCTTTTTCCTCCATTCTGTTCTTGGGATGAGCATGAGCTTCAAGCCATCAGGTCCAGGACTTGAACTGCATTTGGCCACTTAGGAGTCCAGTCACCTCTGGCCCCATAAACTTATTTTTTTGTAATAAATTACCCAGTCTGTGGAACTCAGCTTTTAGGAGCAGAAAAAAATGAACTAAAACAGAGAATCTATGTTAAATGATAAATGCAGTTTAGAGACAAGTACAAAGAAAAGAGTTTTCTTATCAATACCCATCTCTATCTCCTCCTTATGATATGTGATAGGAAGTATCTATCTAAGCACCATCTAAGGAATATTTTTGTCCAAAATCAGAACTCTAGATTCAACTATTTTATTGGGAAGATGGGCTAAGAGAATCATGTTACATAACATCTCTGAATTTCAACCAGTAGAATTCTATACGTGGTAAACTCATAGGTGAAAAGAGACTTAAGAGACATTTCAAATAAATGAACTTTCATAGACTGTGTTTAAATCACAATATGGACCTTGTTTAAATCTTGATATAAATAAGCCAACTGTAGAAACAACCAAATATTTACGTAGCAGCAGGAGATGTTTAAACTCTGATTACATATTTAATAATGTTAGAAATACTTGTGGATAAACTGATGTGTTGCTTGGAATTTGCTTTAAAATAATCCAGGCGTGTGTAACTGGAGAGAGGTGTGGGTGGCAGTGTAGACAAAATAGTTCTGGCCATCTGTGGATGGGTTGTTAAAACAGGGGGGAGGTGCAGAGGGATTCATGGTACTATAACCTCTGCCTGTATGTATGTTTGGAAATTTCCATGATAAAAAGTTAACAAAAAGCAATAAAATAAGTGGACCTACAACTTAATTCCTTCATCATGATGGCAGTAGAAATGGTGTGTGTATATTAAGTGTGTGTGAGATTGTGAGTGTGTGTGTATGTGTGCATTCTCATCTCTGGTGTTAAGTTGCAGCTCCGAGAATGACTGTGTTCTGTGGAAAAGACCTTTTTGGCAGGGGTAAAGAATGTTTCAACCTAACAGGCCTGAGGTACATTGGGCAGGCAGGCACAAACACAAGGCCCCTACTTAGGGGACTGCTGGGGCCAGCCCCACACGGTTATTCCCACGGTCAAAGACGGAGTAAAATTGTCGAAGGAAGACATCTCCCAGGATCCAGGAGGGCTCAGTTAGAAAATGCAAGCCTTCAAAGCCACTGCTGCAGAGCCTCATGCCATCTCCCAAGGCCTGTGGTTGAAAAGACATATGACATACAGGGAAGAAGGAAGAAGTGCTGCCTAGAGGCTATCCTGTGTAGGGGTAGTGGCCGCTCACTGGCCTTGGACAACTGGGAGATTCTACCATTTTGGTTAGTGGGCTCTTCTTCCAACTTTATACACCTTACCCTAGTTTGTTCGTAAAGTGTTCGCAAAGTTCATTCATGGGAGCCTGGGCATCTCTGCTACAATTTTGTAAACTGGTCAGCTGCTATCCACCCTACCTTTACCAACATTTTACAGTGGGAAAAGATGAAACCTTATTGCGTGATGGGAAGAATAAAAGGTTGGGTGCTGGAGGCCTTGGTTTAAATTCTGGTTTGTTTAGTTTCTAGCGAAACTCAATCCAACTTTCTTAAGGGAGCGAAATTACTCTCTAAATGGCTAGCCACTGCTAGTTCCTTGTTGATGGTCTCGGAAGAATCACAGGTGTGGCTCCTTTTAGGTAGACCGCCAGCAGGCATGCATTGCTCTGTGAGAAGAGTAACCTTTATCTTTAAGTTTGGCAGACGCGGTGGGCTACCAGGCAGGTGTGCTCTTTCCAACAACAATTTGAAAGTTCAGGTTCTGATGAAAGAGTGGGAAATTTCATAGAGGGCTTGAGGAGACTTCTTGGGAGGAAAAGAGATAAAAAGTCAGCTCTTATCACATCCTTGATGGATTGAGGCAGCTCTGAATGAAATCTGCTGGCACCATCTTGGGCAAGGGGAGGGAGTAGGGATGAGCAGGGACCCTCATGGGGTGAAAGTGAGAGAGTGAAGGGTGCTGGGGTGGTGATGGGCATGTGCACTCAGTCTAAGCATCTGGTTTGTCCTCAAGATGGTGTGTGCAGTGGCAGCAAGAATTCCTATGTTGCCGGAGCTTAGGGGCCTAATCAGGGAGCTGCATTTTAAAGAGAACTCCTGTTTTTATTTGGATTGTCTGTTTATAGTTGGTGGCTTTGAGAAGGAACTAGCAGAGATCAAGGCATGGGGGCTAAGGCTGAAACCTTCAGTCTTCACCTGAGTGTCTTTATTCTGCTGCAGTCATCCCAATTCTGTGGGTGACTTTTGGGCAAAATGAGTGTGTCAAAGTGTGTCCCCAAAGAACTGCAGTACAGAAAATCCAAGCCAGCTGTGGTGCAAAGTAATCAGAGGTTTCCAAAACACCCAGAAGTTCCCTTTCCACCTCACCCTCCAAACTTGGGCAGCTACTTGCAACAAAAGACATGTTCTTGGTTGACCAAGCATGCTAATTTGAATGTTAGAGGACAGATAAACTTATTCTGTAACCCTCACAACAAGCAGCTTCGTTCTTAAACCATTTACTTAACTCTCAATATTCTCATATATAAAACAGGATAATAATATCTCCAGTCTGACGTGGTGGTTGAGGGCATTAAATTTTGTCAGTTGGAAAGCCCTACCCGGCAATATCAAAAAACCTTAAATGGCTTCCAAAGTTTGCTGCTGTTTTTTGGCGGAACTGGAAATTGGAAGTAGCCCAGTGATTTTTCCACCATAGGTGGCTGGTCCCTCCCAGTGGGAAGGCCAATTAGGGCAGGATGACGTGGGAGGGAGACTTTGTGTTAATGTAACTAAGTGCAGGAGACTGAAATGGGGAAGTGGAAGGCATGTGGTGAAGGCCTGTGTCTTGCAGAATAAGGAAACTCTTCTTACCTGTAGGACGTAGGCAGTTGGGCTGAGGGTGTAAAAAAAAAAGTAGGGAACTCCACTGATGATGAAGGTGACATTTGGCATGACAGTGAGGTTGACACACTCCACAAAATACTGAAACACAACACAGAGGTTGCATGAAGAGTTTTTCCATCTTGAGAGAAGGCCTGGCTCTCCTGCTCCTGTCCCCTCCCCAGCCCAGAAGGACTCACAATTCCGTTCACAAGTGTGGCCCCAATGGCTCTGTGCAGCCGCTCTATCTTGTTCAAAGGGCCGATGATGCGGGAGGTCCCAGTGTCCACAATGGCCTGGCAGCCCTTGGAGCAGAACATCATAGTGTCTCCCACCTGGACTCTGAACACAAAGGAATCTTTGTGAGCCTTGCATCCTTGGTCCCCTGCACCCCTCATTGCCTATTGGGTGCTCTAGTTCACTGGAATACATCAGTCATTTCTATTTTGGTTTCACCCACCACATTCCTCGATTTTTTTTTTTTTTAAGGTTTTAGCTATACGGCACATAGAGGCAGAGAGAAGCAAAGTGAGAAATCTTCCCCCAGGAGGTATGGCCATATTGCAATCCCTTGTCCCCCATTCTCCTCTTAGGATTTTTGGCATGCACGCATACATGCCTGGCATGATTTTCAAGCTACCAGGTCCAGGACTCAAACCATGGTTGGCCATGTGGGAATCCAGTGCCTTAAACACCACATCACCTGGTGGCTCTGACATCTGTCAATTTTTAAAATGGTTTATTTACTTCTATTAGCAAGAGAGGGAGGCAGACAGACAGACAGCTAACACTCCCAACAGGGTTTTGGCACTGTGATCCACCCCCAGCCTTAGCCAGTCTTAGCTTTGGGGCATGTACGTGCCTGGTGTACTTAAAGAAGGTCTCTGGACATAAACCTGGACCTCTCTTGTGTAGGCCAGCCTTGCCTGTGTAGTATCACTGCATCACCATCCAGCCCCTATTTCTGCTTTTTTATTTTTGGATTGAGAGCCATAGTAAGAAACATATTTACTTTTGACTCAGTACATATACACACATACACACAAAATTGAAATGCACACTGGTATTTTCTATAATATTCTATTTCATTTAAAAATGTATGTAGGACCAGCTTCAGGACCTGCTAGATAGGGCAGCTGGATCCCCTTGGCCAACTGTACAATTTGAATACCAGACTTGATGGCTGAAAAACACTCTAGCACTTGTGCGTGTGTGCCAAAAATCCCCACAGGAAAAAGAGATGGCGGAGAAGGGATTGCAGCATGACTCTTCCCCATGTGGAAGAGTCCCTCCCTGTTCCCTCTTTGTTTCTCTGCCTCTATTTGGTAAATCATGCACCCACTAGCCAAAAAAAGTAGGTCACAGAGCTGGGAGGTGCCACAGTGGTAAAATGTGACACCCTGCAAGGTTGACCCCCAAGGTTAGGTTCTGGTTTGCATCCCGAGACCTCCCCAAGGAAGTATGCTTGGGCCTGCTTGTGCCCAAGAACTAGGGGTGGATCATGGTGTCAAGACTCCGTTGGAGGTGCTCTCTCTCCTTCTCTCACTCAGGGAAGAAAGAAACTTATTTATTTATTTATTTATTTTTTAGAGAGACTTTTGCTATAGGGCTTGTGCTCTTGCCAGAGAGACAGAAAACAAGAAATCACCCTCCAGTGGGGGATGGTCACACTACAATCCCTTCTCCTCCATTATCCTCTTGGGATTTGGGGCACGCATGCACACATGCCCAGCGTGAGTTTTAAGCTGCTCGGTCAGGGACTTGAACCATGGTCAACTATGTGGGAGTACAACAACATAACCATTACACCATCTGATGGTCCCAAAAGAAACTTTTTTTTTTTTTTTGAGAGGTTTTTTGTTACAGGGCGCGTGTGCTGGCCAGCAAGACAGAGAGAGTTAGAGAGACAGAAAGTGAGAAATCACTCCTCAGGGGGGATGACCACTCCACAATCCTGTCTCCTCTATTCTCTTCTCATGATCTTGGACATGCATGCACACGTGCCTGGCGTGAGTTTAAGCCACCAGGTCCAGTACTCGAACTGCAGTCGACTACGTGGGAGTCCAGTGACATAGCCATTAAGCCAGCTGCTGGTCCCAAGAACCTTTATTTTTTTTAAATGTAGGTTATGATCCCCTAAAATGATGCCATGACCTATAAATAGGTAAATCTGTGTAGTCTGAAGAACCCTCAGTAGACCATGAGCATTGAGACTCTAATGCTGGGCCCTTTGTGGAAACTTGAGCTTGGCTGAATTAAAACTCGAATTATACCTCTTTGAATTCCTGCATCTAGTCCCACTTCCTCAGTTGTTCCATGCCCAGTTGCTGTCTATGTTTCAAGGCTCCATTTCACTATTACCCCTCCATGGAACCTTGAGGGTTCTTGAGATGGAAATTTTCTTGGCCTGTATGCTGGGCCGGCACTGCCAGTCTGTCGGATTAAAGGCACACTGAGTATACAAATAAGGGACCTGTGCCTGCTGCCCTGGTTACTGATGTCCCTTCCTGAGCCTTTGCTCAGCACCTCCTCCTCCACAACCCACACACAACTCCCAGCATCCTCTCCTAGTGACCAGCAGTTCATTCAGTTGGTCAGATCAGAGTCTTGCCAGTTATGAACTCCTCTGTTGCACCATAATGATTTTGTGGAGGGTACTCACCCATCCAGTGCAATCTGCCAGAAGCCTTGCTTGGTGACTGGGATCCAATTCAGGCTCCCAGAGAAATGGGAACAGTCATAGCCTCCAAAAATCAGCTCGCTCCCTGTGCCATTTTCTATGTCACTATATGGATAGAAAGACAAGTGGTGGAGGAAGGGCCACTGAAAAGCTTAGAGTGAGCATCAGCTGGAATGCTTTGCCTCTCGGTCTCCACTCACACCAAGTAGCTAGGTAAGCAGAGACATAGGCCTGGGCTTTGAGACCAGGACTTCTAACTGCTGTGAGTGGATTCATTTGGGACCTTTTTGGCACAAGGATAGAAACAGTTCTGTTCAACTGTCTACTTCCCCTCGGCTCCTAGCAGCTACCATTCTCCTTTCTGTATGAATCTGACTACCCTAGGTACCTCATATCAGTGGAATCATACATTTGTCCTTTTGTGACTGGCTTATTTCAGTGAGAAAAATTTCCTCATTGAAAATTTCCACATTGAAGCATGAGTCAGAATTTTTTTTTCCCTTTACGGCTGAGTAATATTTTATTGTATGTATATATCACATTTTGCTTATCCATCTCTTAATGTATAATTATTTTATGGTCAGCTTTCATTTTAAGTTTTTCGGGCCTTCCCCCTAGGGATCACTTAAATTTAATCCAGTGTGGTAGAATTGACAAAGTTTTCTCATAAATGCTTTATGAAGCAAACTCCATTTCCCCAATACTTAGAGAAGCTAAGTGTTTTGTCCAACAGCTTGGCAACAGACCAAGCAAGAGATCTAACGCAGGCTTTTAATGCTAAGTCCAATGTACCATGTTGTCTCCCTGCAGTTATAACTAACCTTAACTGGTGGACTTGATAGGCCTTACCTGCTCATGTAGACAGAAAACATTGGTTGAGCCACCATGTTGTGGACTATCATGTTGTCAAACACCGGGGTTGCTCCTGTGACAGACAAGGAGGGGTATCCCAGGCCCAGAATTCCATCAAACGCTGCGTAGACAAAGTGTTGGCCAGGCTCTGTGACACTTTCTCCAAACTCTTGGTCAACCACAGTCAGTCCTCCTACCTGACAAGAGAAAGCCCACATTATAGCATTATAAATAATGTCATTTAAATCTGTTTTCCTGCTATATAGAAATTGGAATTATTTTTGTATGTTGACCTCATTTTCTGCAACTTTACTAGATTTACATATTAATTCCAATATTTTATTTGTCGGTATTTTTGAGTTTTCCACACATAGAATTTTGTCATATATTAATGACGGTGTTATTTCCTTCTTTCCAATTTTAATTCCCTTAATTTTTTTCTTCTTGTCTTATTGCACTGGCTAGGATCTTCAGTATGATGTTGAATAGAAATGGTGACAGCAAAGATCTTTTTTTAAGAGATTTTTGCTATAGAGCGCATGTGCTCACCAAAAAGACAGAGAGAGACAGAGAGACAGAAAGCGAGAAATCACCCCCCAGGGTTGGGGGGATGACCATGTTGCAATCCCTTCTCCTCCATTCTCCTCTTGGGATCTTGGGCACGCACACACATATACCCAGCATGAATTTAAGCCACCGGGTCCGGGACTTGAACCACGATCGACTACATGAGAGTCCAGTGACATAGCCCTTATGCCAACTGCCAGTTCCAAGATCTTTGTTTTGTTCTTGATCTCAGGGAGAAGTCTCTCAGCAATTTGGCATTAAGTATAAACTTTGGGTCCAATTGCTGTAGAACTGCGGTAATGGTAAGTTCCCGACAAGGCTGGAAGCCACATAGTGGACTGGGGATTTGGATCCCCAGACTGGCTTGGAAAATAGGCTTGCTGTGTGCATGAGTGCCTAAGATTTTGAACACCTAGAGGGACTGGGGAAAGGAGATTGTTGTATTATGTTATAATGAGACCCTGATGAAGATACTCTCTCTTGCATACGCAGATGCATACTCTCATTAAAAAATAAATAAAATAAAAAAACAAGGAAAGAAAAAAAGAGAAAGCTTGCTATGGGCTTTTTTAAAAATTTTTTTTATTAATTTTTTTGGGGTTTTTTTTTTTTTTTTTTTTTTTTTTTTTTTTTTTTTTTTTGCCATTGAGGTGTACACTTGCTAGAGAGAGATAGAGACAGAGAAAGAGAAAATGAGAAATCACCACTCAGGGCAATGGCTATGCCACAATCCCTTCTACTCCATTCTCCTCGCAGGACTTTGGGCACACATGTACACACACCTGACATGATTTTCAAGCTACTGGGCCCAGGACTCGAACCATAAATTGGGCCTGTGATAGTTCAGCACCTTAATCACCATGCTATCTCCTGACCCTGATAGATATTCACCTGATTATTCAAGTTACTTTATATTCCTAGATTGCTAAGAGGTTTTGTTTGCTTGTTTGTTTTTTTATCATGAACAAATGTTAAATTTTATCAATCTAGATGATCACATGATTTTTCTCCTTTATTCTCTTAGGTAACAAATTCCTGGAAAGAAAGGATTCTTGGTTGGGTTGAATTGTCCTTTTATATATCAAAAGATTTTATTTGCTAGTATATTTGTTTAGAATGTTTGCATCCATCGCTTTATAAAATGAGTAATGAAGTCTTCCTTCCTGAAATTTTTCTTTTTATCGTTTATTTCTTCTGAGAGAGAAGGACTCCTACAGGGTATTCATGTCACCGTCTATCCCCTGTCTCAGTCAGCCTGGGTTCTAGGCATAAACCCACATACCCAGCATGCCTGGAGAGGTCCTAAGACGAGAACTCAGAAGCTTTCCCTTGTGGGTCCAACTGTGTTACCAACATGCCACCACCTTGCCCAAAGTTTTCCTTCTTTATGAATGGTCTGGAAGAGTTTGGTGTTAAATATTTATAATTCACCAGTGAGGCCACCTGGGGCTGGAGTTTTCTTGGTGGGAAAAAAAATTTTAATAACAGAGTCAATATTTAGAATAGATATTGGAGTATTCATATTTTCTATTTTTTCTCCTTGTGTCAGTTTTTTTTTTTTTTTTTTTTTTTTTTGGTTACTGTTTTTTATTTGTTTGTTTGTTTTTTAACCACAGGGCTCATGTGCTCACCAGAGAGAGACACAGAGAGGAAAAGTGAGAAATCACTCCCTAGGGATGGCCACATCACAGTCCCTTCTTCTCCATTCTCCTCTCAGGGTTTTGGGCATGCACACCCACACATGTACCTGGCATGGTTTTCAAGCTGCTGGATCCAAGACTAGAACCCTGAAGTTGGCCTTGTGGAATTCAGTGTCTTAACCACTGTGCCACCTGCTAGCCCCTTCTCATGTTAGTTTTGATTTGATATGCTGTATTTCTTTCTTTTTTTTTTTTTTTTAAAGTGGTTTTCCTTTTTTTGGAGAGGTTTTCGCTATAGGGCGCGTGCACTCGCCAGACAGACAGAGAGAGACATAGAGACAGAAAGCGAGAAATCACCCCCCATGGGGGATGGTCACACCACAATCCCTTCTCCTCCATTCTCCTCTCGGGATCTTGGGCACGCACGCACACGCGCCCGGCGTGAGTTTTAATCCACTGAGACTGGGACGCGAACCGTGGTCGACTACGTGGGAGTCCAGCGACATAGCCATTACGCTAACTGCTGGTTCCCAGATATGCTGTATTTCTTAAGGCAACTGTTGATATATATATATACCTGTACACCTGCATGAGAGACCCGGGTAGGACCAGGACTCCCCTGGTTTTTGTCCCCACAGTTGTCTGATCCCCACAATCCTGGACCCAGAAGATCTTTGGTCAGAGGGTCGTTAAGAGGCAGCTTGTGAGTTTAACACCAAGTTCAAGGCTGACCTTGGTCCTGTTTGACATCAAGGATCTGCTCCTCTCGGTGATTAGACTCCCCCCTCACACTTTGCCCCCTTGTTTCAGTAACGAAGTCCCCATCTTGAACCCTGGCTTGGACTTCTCAAGATGGAGCCTGGGCTTGTCTCCTCAGCTCTCTGGTAACTGGTAATCGAGTTGTGACCTCAGCTACCAGACTTTGTGCATGGGCCACCATTTCCCGCCGGAGTGCCCCCTTTCCCCTCCAGGACCCGGCATGCTGAGCAGACTGACCTGACCCACTGCCGCCATCTTGGGTGGGGAGTGTTGCTCTCCCACCTACCAGGAGTGCCTTTCCCTAGAAGCTATCCCTGCCTCTGCCCCCACATCTTCCTGAAGGCAGTCTGAAACTGTTTCCCTGAAAGGGCTGAACAGTGTCTGTCTCCCATGTTTCTGATTAAGAGAGAAAAGATGAAAAAATTGCACTCACAGAGACACGGTCGACTCCTGTGATCCCGGATAAGCTCCCGGACCCATACTCAATGAAGAAATTACTGCCCTTCTTGCTGTATGTGTTGGACCGGGAAGAGAAGAACTTGGTGTGTTTCTCTGGAAAGCAAGGATGCTGCTTTGCGCAAGGCCTTCAGCTCACTGCCTTCATCCCTGCCCTGGGGCCGCTCAGCCCAGAGATGAGGGATCTCTTCCCTCAGCTCCAGCACGAGGTGGGAGCCCCTGGAAAGGCTGGCCGTGGCCCTCCTAGTGAGTACTACATTCTCCTCTAACCATGGGTGTGGCATCATTGGGAACCAAACAGTCCCTGGGCAAACCCAATTGTCCAAATCGAACGCCCGAGGCACACCAAGACAAACACCATTCTCAGTGCCAGCCGCAGTCTCCGCTGCCTGGTGTGGGCCAGAACCCGGACTTCAGAAGACATGCAAGGGAAACAAATTGCCACTCCAGGAAGTGCTCCCAGCTCTCCACCCAACCCGTGGTCACCTAGCCTGGGGTTTCCAGAAACAGTCTGTCTCTGGAACTTGTCCTGCCTAGACCAAGTCATCTTTTTTAAACTCTATGCAATCCTCACTGACCAAATGGACTCACCCACACTACTGTGCCCCACCCCGGCTGCACTGGGATCTGGTGGGCCCCCGAGCCTCCTGGAAGCAGGTAAACAGCTTGCACTAGCACCTGCCTACCTGTTCAGAAAGAGCCAACTGAAGGGAACTTCCCCCCACATTTCTTTGGCCTTCCCAAGGAGGTAAGTCACTCATGTCAAAGATGTCGATTTGCAGTGGCCGAGTTTCTCTCTTGACCCTGATCAGTATGAAAGGTGCTGTCTTGGACAGCAGCCCAGATTCAGTCTCTCCCTGGCCTAGCCCCAAGTCTGCTGTCAACAGCTCCAGGGCAGGCCTAGAGCTGGAGAGGGGAAGCTGGTGTAGCAGGGATGGCCACTTTCTGGCCACCTTTTCTAGAGGATCAGGCCCTGGCTTCCCAGCACTACCCCCAGTCATCTCCTGCTGGGGCTCCTGACCCCACGTACCACAGGCTGGGCTGATGCAGTACACAGAGGTGACCCAGAAATCGGAGGAGCCAGTGTCGAAGAGGACACTGAAGTTCTGCAGTGGGGAGCCAATGGAGACGGTGCCATAGTACTGCATCTACAGGGAAGGGAGGAAAGTGGGGTGTGGGTGGTGGGGAGGGGAAAGGGTGCTAAGGGAGGGCCTAGAGACTGCGGCCTGGAGCTTACAGAGCCTGGGGAGTGACAAAGCTAGGAAACAAAAGGTAGAAGAAAATAAAAGGTTGAAGGAGCAGAGGAGGCTGAGGGAGGAAATCAAGTCAAGCCCTCCTCCTTCCCTCGATTTCACTGGCATGGCCCTGATTCTCACAATAACACAGGAAGCACGGCAGGCGAGGCAGGATCAGGGTCCTGGTGCTGGGAGAAGTAAGTGATTTGCCTGAAGCCACATGGCGGAGAGCTGCCCAGCTGGGAGCAGAGCAGGGTCCTATAGCGTGGGATGCTTTTCACCTCATCCCTTTATTCTCTTAGAGAGCTCTGCACATCTGGGCCAAGTCCCCAGGAGCCGAGGGGGTCGGTCCACATGCGCCATCCAAGCAAAGCCACAGCAGCTTTCAACACTGGCGCTCACTATGGCTGAGCCTTCCCCCACGCCCCACCCCTGGGCCCAGGATGCCTCACATTGAAGGAGTTGGTGAGGGGCTCCTTGCTGATCTGGTTCCTTACGCAGGACTTGGTGAATTGCTTCATGTCCAGATTCTGGGATTTCCAAAACTTCGACAACTGAGGCAGTGCCCACGGCTTCTTCCAGGGGGACAGCTGCCTCCTAAGGGGTACCCTGGTGACAATGCCGCCAGTGAGAAGGAGCTGAGGCTCTGCCTCCCTTTTTTTCCTTCCCTGCTTTCTGCCCCATTTTTTCCAGAGGGTAGGTGGAGGACGACACAGGAGGTCTGTAAGGAGCATGCCTGGGCATCCCAGCATCAGTGCCCTCAGTCCCACCACTGCCTGGTCTCACCTCTACCCTGGGGATTCTGGGAATCTTAGAGTGGAAATGGCCTTCCCTCCGGAGACCAGCCCCTTGAGTCCTTGCAGGAAAATGGGACAGTCTGCAGTTTAGCATGAACTCCATGAAGGGCTAGTTTAAAGGGGCAAACCTTTGGAGCACTGATGGCCAGCCCCTTGGGGAAGTACTTGGGAGCTTCGGGCTGTGAGCCACAGCAGCAGGCTCTTGCTCTGCAGCACCCCGAAGCCTGGGCTGGCCCTCCCTGGAGCAGAGGCAGGGTGCCCTGTGGGCTGGAGATTCAGGTAGGCACAGGTGGCCGCAGGCGGCCACGTGGGGAGCCTTTCTATCACTCAGGAGAGCTCTCTGCTTCTTCTTCCATTTCCCCATCAGCCTTTCTCTCTAGGGCAGCCCTGAGCTGGGGTGAACGTGGGGCTGGGGACGTGGCCTCACCTGTGAAGTGGTCTTTGGGCCTCTCCCAGGCCCAGGAGCACCAGCAGCAGGAGAAGGAGCATTTTCACGGTGGGTCCGACCCGCAGCTTCTTCCTCACTCTGCAGCACCCTTTCTTGCCCCCTTTTTTCTTCTCTCTCGCCGGGCAGCGGGGACTAACTCTCCCTACCTCTCGGACCTGCCCTGCCCAGCCCAGTCTGATCACCCAATGATAAGGCCAGGGGACAATAGCCATGCCCAGAGCAAACACAGAATGTGTGACAGGGCCTTCCCCTGTGGCCCTCTGATGCTTCCCTCCTGCATGGGGAGTGCAGTGAGAACTTGAGGGTCCGTGCACCCCCTGAGGGTCAAAGGTCAACTGAGGCACAGCTTCTGCTGTAGGCTTCAGCACCAACCTTGACCACAGGAAACTCTGCACTAATTAAGAGAGTGACGTGTCCCTAGACACCACCACACTGAACTGTCACCATGAGTGGGCTAGGTGATGGCTCTGCAGGAGTGGGAGCCCACTGGCCACACATGTGGCAAGATTCTAACACAGCATGCTTATCAGTCTCTGTTCTCTGGATTTCTGACTCCTGATTGACAAAGGGTAGGCACAGAAGCATGGGGACATTCGTCAGAGCTGATGTGTTCTTTCTGCTGGTGACGTGCTATCCCCCTTGGAGCAGAGGCAGCTTGCCCTCCCCAGGTACACTTCAAAGCAGAAAACCACCCTCCCCCCAAGGCACCAAAGTGGGAAAATTTGGCTTTGGACACATGACCCAGGTTTCTCACCTCTTTTTTGTTTGTTTGTTTTAATCCTTTTGTTGTTGTTTTAAGAGAGATTTTTGCTATAGGGCATGTGCATGCGCCGGGTAGACAGAGAGAGACAGAAAGTGAGAAATCACCCCCAAGGAGGATGGCCATGCCACAATCCCTTCTCCTCCATTCTCCTCTCTGAATTTTGGGCATGTATGCACATGCACTCAGTATGAGTTTTTTAAGCCTTCAGGTCGGGGACTCGAATCGCAGTCGACTACGTGGGAGTCCAGTGACATAACCATTACCATCTGCTGGTCCCACTTTGAAACCTCTTTAATGTGCTCCCATTCTCCAGGAGCCCGTCTCTGACCTTTCACTGGGGAGCAGGTCTACCAGAAGGAGTTCATGGGTCAGAAGTGGCTGGAAGTCGAGGTAACTCATTTTAGCACTGGGTTCTGCCATGGTTGGCCCATAACCTCCTAACCACCAGATCCTTAGCTTTTCACCTGTCAGATTTCCTGCCTCTATCAATAGATTGTAAAGAGGATTAAGACACAAAATAAGGTTTGCAGATGTATTTGGAGACATATTATATGGATTGAAGGTCGTCACTATAGAAGCCTTGCATGGGGAAGGCCTCTTATAGACCCTCAAGGGAAACCCAAGTATGAGAAAACTGAGGTACAGAGAGGCAAAGGGATCAGCACGTGGCTCATTTAGTGGCAGGACTAAGATTAAGAGCAGGCCACCTAACTTCTGGTCTGGTGATCATTCAGCTACACAACTATAGCATCTTTATCACTGAACTGTTGTAATGAGCACAACCATAGCCCCTTCCCCCTTTCCTGCCTTCCAGACCTCTCCCACATCCCTCTTGCCTCTGCTCACGAAGAGTAGAGGGTTGGTTGGCTTGGGCTTGACAACAGCTGCTTGGTCTGTGCAGCTGCGGGCTGCCTCACCACTGGGAGCAGACACAGCCTGGACTGTCTGCAGGGAGCCCCAGAGTCTGGCAGGGTTTTGGAAAGTTTGGCAAAGGTTAGGAGCAGGGCCATGAGACATTTGTTAGAGCTGATGTGTTCTGTCCTCTCTGGGAACAGCAAGACCCAAACCTGCACTGACAGCAGATAACTGCCTTCTCTCAGGCCAGACGGAACAGCTCTGTGGATGACGTGAACACTTTACAGAGAATAAAAGTCTTTGGATTTGTGCGTGATGGGGTGTATGTATCTTCTCTGAGAACATTTGAGATGGAATCGTGGCATGTAGGCAAACACAGGGCATTGTATAAGCAATGATCATCTCTCAGCCTTGGGAGATGTCTTTGGGAAGAGAGAGACCTTCAGGAATGCAAATTTGGAGGTGGACAGGATGCTGAGTTTTTGCCTGTTACCAGAACGTGTTGGATGGAAGCTGATGGTGACACTATCTAATCCACTTCTTTCTGGGATTTCAGCTTCCAGAAGGTAAATTAAGAGGACAGGTCCTTGGTGTTCTGTAGAAATCCAAGCCAGTGTGTGTTATTGAAAGCCACAGGCTGGCCCCGATCCATCACAGGGAAGTCCATGCTCCAGGGTGCTCTCAGCCATGCTCTGGCAACATCAGCTGACCAACTGGAAAAATCTCCCAACCCCTTTCTGCCTAAAGTTGGTGAGTGAAAAAAATCCACCACGCTGTGTGGGAGGAAGAGTGCTGGATGGGATGCCTGGGCCTGGTCTTGACTTTGCCTCTAACTGGCCAGTGACTGCAGGTAAGTCACCTCTAAGTCATTTCCTTATCTGTAAAATGAAGAAGTTAGGTTAGGCGATACCCACAAGGGACATTTGGGGGGAGGGGTATAAGCTATGTGCCAGGCTCTGAGTTAAGAAACTTAGAAATTAATTTAAACTTCCCATTAATCCTATCAGGTAGGTTTGTTTTTGTTTTTGTTTTTTGTTTCTTTTTTTTTTTTTGAGAGAGAGAGATTAAGGTGCTTGCAGTCTCAAACTTAGAAATTAATTTAAACTTCCCATTAATCCTATCAGGTAGGTTTGCTTTTGTCTTTGTTTTTGTTTTTGTTTTGTTTTGTTTTGTTTTTTGAGAGAGATTTTTGCTATTAAGGTGCATGCAGTCTCCAGAGAGACTGAAAGTGAGAAATCACCCCCCCTGGGGAGGGGGAGGAGGATGGCCACACTGCAATCCCTTTTCCATTCTCCTACCGTGGTTGACCGTGTGGGAGTCTAGCGCCTTAACCAGTATGCCACCTGCTGGCTCCAGTAGGTGTGATTTTTAAAGCCCATTTTACAGATGAGATAACTGAAGCCTAGAGGGTGTAAGTAACTTGCATGAGGCATTGTATCCAGGATTCAAACCGAGGTTTGCCTGACTTTAAAGTCATAGTCTGAACCATTATGCTCCATTGGAAGATCTCTAGGGCCTGATATTCTAGAATTTTTTTCTTTGGTGGGGGGGGGAGGAGCAGAAAGAGAAAGGAAGAGAAAGAGAAAATAATTTTCCACATGGCAACAATGTGGGGTCTTTTTACTGTGAGAAGAGAAAAGTGTGTGCAGGGCGAGGATAGAGGACCTGCATGAGAGGACCTGCATGATGAGAAGTCTCATTGCATGCTTTTGGCAAACATCTGCTATTTTGCCTCCAAGGAGCCTCTCAGCAAGGATCATTATTGTATTGCTAGAAACAAACAAACAAACCTCCATCCACCCCTCTAGCCTCTCCCACAGTAGATGACGAAACAATACAAGTTTAAGGTGACCACATCATTTGCTCATTGCTGAAAGAGAGCGCCTTGACATAAACACTTTTTCCATGTAACTTGACCTGCTTCGGTTTAGCAAAACCTCTTGTTTTCATGCAACTGGAAACAAGCAGGATCCAATGTTTTCAGCATCTCACTAAAGTAAGAATTCAATTAGTTTGAGCCATTTCCAAAACCGCTGTCAGTTCTGGGAAAGCGTCTCTCTAATCTGAAATTGCTGCAGCAGCCAGCAGAGGGCGCAGGCAGTGGGGACGTTTCCCACCTGTGTACTGCCCGAGTGCTTGAGCATACATTTCTGTACTTGTAAACAGGAAGGCTTTGGGCTCGCCAAGGGGAGGGACTGCACACTAACCACCGACTTCTGGGCTTGTCCCTGAGCCCAGGCTCTGCAAACAGGTAATGCAGGGCTTGGATTCAAGCTCAGCCTCTATCCAAAGTGTTGTGTGACTTAGGGGATGTGTTGGAGGCTCAGATTCCTCTCTGTGGAAAAGGAAGATGGAGTTCTTTGCAGGATGACATGAGGATCCCATGAGACCATCCTCAAGAGGCATGCTTTCCATCTGCCAGCGCAGTGCTGGACACCGAGTACACCCTCAGCATAGGTACTCTGGCTAAACCACATGCACCCGGGCAGGTGTCTGATGCTGATACAGTACCCGCTTTAAGTGGCACACTGTTTTGTGTGTTTTAAATGTAATAGATAATAAGTCCAGAGACATAAAGGAATTTGTCCAAGGACACACAAGCAGTAATGATGGAACCAGGCTCAATTCAGTGTGGACAACAAGGACCATTATCATATTGCTAACAGGTGCAAAACCCCTCCACGCACCGCTTTTCACTCTCCCCCATAACACTAGATTACAAAAAAAAAAAACAAAAACATTTAAGATGATCAAATTATTTGTTCATTTGTAAAAGAGAGTGCTTGATGCCAAACATTTAACTTTTTCCATGTGATTTGATCTGCTTTGGTTTATCAAAACCCCTTGTTTTGGGACGAGCAGATGGTGTAATGGTTATGTGGCTAGACTCCCATGTAGTAAACCAAGGTTCAAGTCCTGGACCTGGCAGCTTCAAAATCACTCTGGGTACACGTGTGTGTATGCCCAAAATCCTGAGAGGAGAACGGAGGAGAAGGGATTGTGGCATGGCCATCCCCCCGGGGGTTGATTTCTCTCTTTCTGCCTCTCTGTCTCTTTGTTCTCCAGTGAGCACACATACCCTATTGCAAAAATATCTCACAAAACAAAACAAAACAAACCCTTGTTTTCATATAACTTGGAACAAGAAGGATCCAATGTTTTCAGTATTTCATCATGTCAAAAATTCAATTAGTTTGAGTCATTTTTCTATTTTGTCTTCAGGAAGCCTCTTCCAAGAAGCCTGGAAGAGTCATGTCCACAAACATTAATCTTGCTTTGGTCTAGTGACCATGGGCAGCTCCTCACATCCTGACCCTGGCATAGCATCAACAGAAAAATAAGACGGTTTCATTATCTAAATTTAGGTTAAATTCAAACCCTCTGTTCTACTGACTCCAATTCTATTTTAGACAAAGGCTTGAATATTTAACCAATTACTAACCTAAGAATTTTGAAATATACCTACAACCTAGAAGCCTCTGCTTCCTGATGCCCTGCCTTTTGGGGCCAGGCCAATGAAGAGACTCCTTACGTTGACTTTCGCAGGACCCTTGGAATCTTTTATTTTACAACTCTGTGTCTCCTGCTCTCAGAGCTGAATAAAAGACCTGCTGCATCTGAGCACTCTGGGAAGCACTTTTGTGCTTCTCCGGGGCCTGGTCTCTCAAAGTTGTGTTTAGGATAAACCATGTTGTTGTTGTTTTTTTTTTCCTATAGAGCTTGGTTCTTTTCTTTCTTTCTTTCTTTCTTTCTTTCTTTCTTTCTTTCTTTCTTTTTTTTTTTTTTTTTGAGTGTGCACTATTGATAGCTCCTAAGTGCTACGTAGGAGGGGAATAGAGTAACTGGACACTGGTGGGATTTCTAGTGAGGTGATACCAGGTGCAGCAAAGGTATCACCCAAATTCTCTTCTCTCTGAGAAGAGAATAGAAGAGAAGGGATTGTGGCATGGCCATCCCCACTGGAGGATGATTTCTCACTTTCCCTCTCTCTCTCTCTGTTTCTCTTCACCAGTGCTCATACCTTACAGCAGAAAATTCTAGCTTCCAGAGCTGTCCACAATTCTTAAATTCCCTCTCCCATCTTCATAAGCAGCAGTGTTTCACATCTCTGGCCTTTCTTCTGAAGGTACATCTCCTTTTGTTCGTTAGATAAATGGGCAGGTATTTATTCACGAGAGAGTACTCTCACATGCATGTAAGAGAGGGGAGTACCTTCTACAAGGTCTGGTCACTCTGCAGTCCCCTCCCTCTAATCCTCTAGTCCCTCAGCTCTTGCACATGTGCCCAATGTGTTTCAGGCTGACCAGGTCAAGGGACCTGGACCTGGAAGCTTCAAACTCACTCTAGGTGCGTGTGTATATGTGCCCAAAATCCTGAGAGGAGAATGGAGGAGGAGGGATTGTGGCGTGGCCATCCCCCAGGTGGGTGATTTCTCGCTTTGTGTCTCTCTGTCTCTCCGGTGAACCCTGTTGCCTATATGAGATCTGGGTTCTCTTGAGCAGTTTATTACTACTATGCCACAGAGCTGCCCCACGTCTCCTTTGGACCAGAGTTGGAAAAGTTCATCTGCTTCTTTTTCTCTTTAAGTTGCTTTCTTTCTTTTCTTTTTCTTTTTTTTTCCATATGCAAGTGAGACAGAGAGACAGCACTCCAGCAGGATCTTTATGCCGTAGTACATCCTCAACCAGCCCGGATCATGGGTGCAGATGTGCCCAGCATACTCAGGGAGGTCTCGGGATGTGAACTTGGAACCTCTCATGTGGGTCAACCTTGCAGAGCATCTCATTGTGGTTCTGCAGGCCCCTGGCCAGTCTTCATCATTGCTGTTTCCCTGGCACCTGGCCCAATGTCTGGCTCAAAGGAAATAAATACTTGTCAAATGAATGAGTAAATAAAACAAATTGAATGCTTTTACCCCAATCCACAAAGAAAACAGCTCTAAAATTTAAGGGGGAAAAAAAAGTGACATCCCTCATATTCTCCACTGACTACTCCCCGTAGGTAGGGTGCATGAGAGCATTTGAAAGGTTCTGGGAAGATACCTTTGCTGCACCTGGTGTCACCTCACTAGAAACCCCACCAGTGCGCAGTTACTCTCTAGAGTGAGGCATTCCCCTCCTAGGTAGCACCTAGGACCTGTCAATAGTGCACACTCAATACATCGTAGCCATTTGTGGTATTATTCTGATGACCCACAGAGTCTTGAATTCTTCAGCATGAATTCAGTTCTCTACAAGAACAGTTAAGGAAGAACCTTAGGGTAGGGGCAGAGGTAAGGTTGTAGAGTGGGGAAAAGGGGTTCCAAAAAATGCTAGGGAATCCAAAGCCAATCTCAATGTCTGGCTTGGCCGAGCTGCTTATCTGCTCTTACCTGCACAGCATGGAGACTGCTGTGTGAGCCACATCAGCCATGCCTCTTCATTTCAGGGCAGTGCAAGGCTCCCTCTGAGCTGAGCCAGACAGTGGAGGAAATGAAGAGGCTCTCAAGGGAGGGGCGAGGGAAAGAAGCTGGGGAAGGGTGGGGTGCAGCTGGCATGAGAGCAGCTGCCTCTTCAACATGGATGGCTCGTCTTGCCGCTGCTGCTGCTCTTCCAGGAGACAGGTAAGTAGTTTGGGGTAGGGCTGAGGTTTCTCTTCCATTTCCTACTTGTCTGGAATTCAAACCCATCCAGTGTAAAGTAGGCAGCATGTGGCCTAAAGGGATTAGAGAGCAGGACATCCCCCTTCCCCTACGTCTCCTCTCTAGGGTGGTGCATGTCCCTCAAACTCCCAGATTGGATGCACAATCTGACACCTGCACATGCGGGCAGTAGAAGGAATATTGCGGTTGGGGTGCGTCGAAGGCTTAGAGGAAAAGGACTGAGCTGCAGGTGTAGTACCTGATGATAAGCAGCTCGAAAATCTACAAACGTGGATTGTGGGGTTCATTGGCCCCTCCTATTCTAGATCCCAATCTAGACAGCGATTCCCTTGAGGGCAGAAACCACGCTCTAGTCCAGACTTGAGGGTCCCCCAAAGCCCAGCACCACGGTTTGACATAAGGCTTTGTCTTCTGTGCTGCAGAGTAAGTGTTTGAACTGAGATGTGGTCTGGTTGTAAAATACACTCCAATTGGGAAGACGTGCTAGGAAAAGAGAACAGAAACTGCTAAGAATGGTGATGTTGAGCATAAGTTGAATAAACAGCGTTTTGATATATTGGGTTCGCTAAAATATACTATCGGGATTCACGTTGCCTGCTTGTTCTTTCTCTTTTACGTGTGGCCGCTTGAGTATTTTCAGTTACATCAGTGGCTTGCACCGTATTTGTTTTGAACAACTCTGGTCTCTGCCGTCCGGGCCTCCCCTTTCCTGCTCCGTCCTGCTCCATTTGCCCTCTGGCCAGACTAGAGATGCCCTTCGTTCTGGGCATCTAAAGCCCTCTGAATCTTTTACTGTGCGGACCAAGGTCTCCTGTGTATTTCATATTGGTCGACTCACTGATTTTACCGTGGCAAGTGTCTTGCTCCGGCTGTTTAAGCCTTATCCATAGTGGCACCCTTTGTTCTGGGACAAAGGAATTCAGGCACCAGCAAGGAGGACACTAACCTGACCTGAGCACCTGGGCTCCCAGCTCTCCAAATGCTATTATCTTCTTCGAGGTGATTTGCATAACAACTCTGTAAGGCAGACATTGTTTTGTCTACTTTCTCAGATGCAGACGGTGAGGCTCAGTGTTCCCGATAACTTGTCCAAGATCACCCACCTAACGAGAGGTGCAGGGTCAGGACTTGTCAAAGGGCAAGCTTTCCCCCTACTCACAGTTTCATTTCCACACCGTTAGAAGTGGGCCCACGGGCGTCCCCCACTTATCTGCGTATCCTATTATGCCTGTTTATGGCAGGGGCACACCGAGGAGACCTCGGATGGTTTCTTCTTTATCACAGATTTCTGTAATGAGCAAGGAATGACCTCTCCTGGGTCTCAGGGCATCTGGGATCCTTCCCGTCCTGGCATGCCTTGAACTTGCTGAGTGATCTAGGTAGGATAAACAGTTTTTCACCCCTGCAGAACAGAGGACCTCTTCCATTTGGGATCCTAAGCCTGCCTTGTGGGAAACCAGATTAGGCTCCCCTTGAAGCTTAATTCCTGATGGGTTATACCTGGAATTAGAGGGTTTTGTTTTTTTTTAAATAAGAATTATTTTTGAAGGATTATTTTAATTAACTTTATTCATTATTATTATTATTTTCCAGTTTCATCAGAGAGTGATAGAGAGAGGGAACGTGAGAAACTAAGCCACCAGGTCCAGGACTTGAACTGAGGTTGGCCATGTGGGAGTCCAGCGCCTTTAACCACCACGCCACCTGCCGGCCCCCCAAATAAGATTTTTTTTTTTTGAGTTTTTCACTATAGGGCGAGTGCGCTCGCCAGACAGACAGAGACAGACATAGAGACAGAAAGCAAGAATGCCCCCCCCAGGGGGGATGATCACGCCGCACTCCCTTCTCCTCCATTCTCCTCTTGGGATCTTGGGCACGCACGCACACGCGCCCGGCGTAAGTTTTAAGCCACCGGGTTTAGGATGCGAACCGTGGTCGACTACGTGGGAGTCCAGCAACATAGCCTTTACACTAACTGCTGGTTCCCCCAAATAAGAATTTTTAAAAATCATTCAGAGAACCCGCTATTTCCTCATGTCCACATTTCTCTTGAATGTGCTGAACAGAGAATTCCAGACCGGGGGAGTCCACCTTGCATAGGTGGGCAGAAAATCTCAAATTCATTTTCAAGGATTAGGGAGCTCTGGGTGGCTGCCCACTCTGCAGGCTTCCCGAGTGCTTTCTTCCTGGTGCCTCTCTTTAGAAATTACGATCGGTATCACTACGCTAATAACTAGAAAGCCTCATTATCTGTTTAGCATACTGGAGAGGAGTGCCAAGTCCTTTCATAAGCCTGCTCATTAACCCTCCCTGAAAAGCCATTTTATAAGCACAGCATCAAAGCTGGGATACCTTAGGAGTCCACTCTTTAAGGCTCTGACAACCTATTCCTCATCCAAAGCCTGATCTAAAGCGCAAATAAGTCCAGCCCGGGGGCTCTTGCAGCTTGGCTCTGGTTAGTCTAAAGGCAAAACAGCCCCCGAGCCCATCCCCCAGCTCAAGTCTTCCCCCAGTTTCCTTATTCAGTGCCTGCTGGCTGCTTCAGGGAAGGCCTGTGAAGATTAATTCCCCAAGTGAGATGCCATGTCTTATTCCAAATCTCTGGAGGGTAAATTTAAGTTCAAAACGAAGTTGCACAGTTCTTAGTTCTCCTAGATAGATTCGGGTTGAAGAGTGATTTTTTTTTTTTTTTAAGTTCTTCAACTAGGCTGAGCTATACATTAATTCACTGCTAGTCTTTAAGAGTGGGTCAGGGAATCTACTTCCTTTATGTACTTTCTTTTGAAATTCGGTTCTGGGGTTTGAAGGTGGAATGGGGAAAAGTGACAAAAGACCTCTTAGCGAGGATTCAAAACCTATTTCTTACGGGCTTCTGTCAGCAGCAAAAGCCTGCCTGCCTTCACCACTGGCTCAGAACCCTTGCCCAACACCGCTAGCTGTGAATGAAAGGAGGGAAAGCATTTTATATGAACAAAAGCCCTATTGAGTTACTTCTGGAAAACAAACAGACAAACTGTCTTTAAGATATTCCCACATGTTGACAATGGAGATGAACAAGGCATAGATGATATCCTCGAATTAATTTTTTTGGTGTGAAAAATCCATAAGAAAAGTCCACTGCAGGGTAACGTAACCTTATAGGGAGCAATTTGGATGAGAAAAAAAAGTCAAAGATCTTTTGCCAAACTTTGTTATTTATTAACTGTCCCCCCCCAAAAAAAAAGACCACAACCCTCAGAAACAGGATTATGTTTGAAAAAACAAAGGTGAAAATGATCTTATTAAGGCTTTAAGGGCATAGTATCACCCCAGAGAAGAGTGTGGCACTTTCAGAAATTGCTGAGGGAAACTGATAGGAATTTTTATGATAACTGGGCAGAGAACCTTTCCAAGAATGGGATGCACAGTGGGTATTCAGTAAATGCTACATAAGCAGCACGTGGCGAGGAGCCAGCTCTTTGCTAGCTTGCCATCCTTACTGGGCCCTCTCCCTTACTCCTAAAATTGCCACGCAGATGCTGGCTCCTCTGAAGCATGGAGACAGGAGCGTGGAACACTCATATCCATTCTGTGGTCCCTGGAGAGATCAGAGAGAAAGCAGAGGCCCCTTCCTCAGGGCAAAACGACAACCCCGTTTGGATGCCAGGCTTGAAATCCTAATGCATCAGGCCTGGCAGTGCTGCTTTGGGTGTGTTGGGGCTGGAGTAAGGACGAGGGAGGGTCTGGAGAAGGAATGCAGAGAGGACAGTTCCCAGGAGGATGTGGCTTTCACCATGGCTGGAAGTGCTGCGGCTGGAAGTGCTGTAGGGCCTGTGTAGACAGCTTTTGGGGAGGGAAGATTTGATGCTGGATGCTCTTTTACCCTCAGGGTAATTCGGCCAGAACTTCCCAATAGTGACACACATAGAAAAAGACCAAGGAGGGACCAACAGATGGCATAACAGTTATGTCACTGGATTCTCACATAGGCTACTGCAGTTCAAATCCTGGATCTGGCAACTTAAAACTCATGACAGGTGCATGTGCTTGCATGCCCAAAATCCCGAGAGGAAAACGGAGGTGAAGGGACTGTGGTGCAGCCATTCCCCTGGGTAGTGATGGAGTGATTTCTCGCTTTCTGTCTCTCTGGAGAGTGCATGTGCCCTCTAGCAAAAATCTCTCTCTCTAAAAAGAAAAAAAAGAGAGAAAGCAAGAGAAAGAAAGAAAGAAAGAAAGAAGAAAGAAAGAAAGAAAGAAAGAAAGAAAGAAAGAAAGAAAGAAAGAGAAAGAAAGAAAGAAGAAATAAAGAAAACCAAGGAGAACTGTTTAGAAGGTCCATTGGGTGACAGAGGGATAGGTCAGACTCAGGGGGGAGGGACGGGCAGATCTGAGACCAGAACCCAGAGTCTTTGCTGGACCAACAGATTTTTCTTGAGCTACCAAAGATGCTCTGATTTGCTCTCTTTGCTTCACAACTCCTCCTCTTACTTTACAATGCGTACGTATTTAACATCCATGCTGCACAACGCGGCTCCGAATTTCAAAATAAGCTAAATATAAAGCTAGTCCATGGGGCTCAAGTACTAGGTGTCACCAGGTTAAGGTGGCATTTGCTGAAATGTGTTCTCAAATAGAATTCTAGGAAAGTGGAGTTAGTCTAAGCCTTGCTCAGCACATATCAAAATAGATTCATTGCAGGTTCATTGCAAAACCACTTCACTGACCTATATTAAAAGTAGCAGGCATTACTAGAATGAGATCAGGGAGGCGAGATAAATTATGAGCTTTGTTAGGTGCAAGGAGGAGCATTACCGGCCAAACTAAGTCTGGCTGCTGCTTCTTGCAGTCAATGACACAAGAGGCACAGGCTGGAGAAGGGAGTTTATCCTGTAAACAGTTACGAGGAGACAGTCCTCAAGTACCATCAGACTGTCTCAGAAAGCACAGCATGGTCTCAGTATTTAGAGGTACAAGATACAAGCAAGTACAAACTGTTCCTTACTACAATCAGCGTCTATCATTTTCCCCTGAGGAATTATCCTGATTTCTTCAGATAGAGGGTTTCTGTTTATTTATCCGTTCAGCCAGTCCATGTCTCTTGATTAGAGAATTTAATCCATTAACATTCAATGTTATTATTGATATTTCTGGACTTGTCCTTACCTTTAAATTGCACTAAATGCTATGAACTTCCCTTTTATGAAGCAGTTGCAGTGTCCCATAGACTATGGAAACTCATGTTCTTATTGTCATTGGCTTCCATGAATCTTTTTATTTCAGTCTTTATTTCTTCAGTAGTTGTGTAGTCATTCAGGAGTAGGTTATTTAGTTTCTATGTATTTGTGTATTTTCGAGGGTTTCTCTTGAAATTAAAATCAAGTGTAATTTCCATCATGGTTGAGATACTAGATATAGTTTCTATGCCTTTGAATCTGTAGAGGCTTGCTTTGTGCCCTATCACGTGGTCAGTCTTTGAAAAGGTTTCATGTGGGGGTGAGAAAAAAGTATATCTCGTGGTTTTGGGGTGGAAAGTTCTATAGATGTCTGTTAAGTCCATTTGATTTATGGTATCATTTAGACCCTTTATCTCTTAACTTATTTTTTGTCTAGATGATCTGTCTAGAGGAGATAGTGGGGTGTTGAGGTCTCCGACAATTAGTGTGTTGCTGTCTATCTCTCCTTTTAGATCTAACAGTCTTTCCTTCACGTATTTGGGTGCTCCTGTGTTAGGTGCATAGATATTTATAAGCGTTATATCTTCTTGATATAACCCTTTTACTACAATATAGTGACCTTTTTTGTCTCTTCAAATGGTTTTTGTTTCAAAGCCTATTCTGTCAGAAATTGATATCATGACTCCTGCTCTTTTTTGGTTCCCATTTGCATGGAATACTTTTTTCCAGCCCTTCACTTTTAGTCTATATTTGTCTTTATCCATGAGATCTGGGTTTTTTTGTAGGCAACAGAGGGTTTCTGTTTTGTATCCATTCAGTCAATCTGTGTCTCTTGATTAGAGAATTTAATCCATTAACATTCAATGTTATTATCGATATTTCTGGACTTGTCCCTACCTTTAAGTTATACTGATTTCTTCAAATACCCATTCCTGGTTTCTCATCTGACCATTCCTCAACTCGCTCATGCTATGACTTAGCACTGGGTCAGATTATTCTTGCTAGAGGCCTTTCTTAATTTCAAAATGGCTGCCGTCCTGCTAACCCTTAAACTGGCCTGCTACCGAAGACGTTCAGTAAATAGAAGGGAAAACCTAAGGGTTGTAAAAAGGAGTTTCACCCTTATGAGAAGTTTTCCCTCCAAGTGCTGCATTCACAGGCAGCTTTAATTACACCCAGGCTGTCTCTGGCAACTCAGCCTCTGAACACTCTTTTGAAAGATTATCTTCACTTTCACAAATCTCTGTTACCTCGGTACTTGGGCTCTTGCAGTCCTTTACCTAGTCCCTTCCCTCCTGCTCTTCCAGTTCCCATTCTCTCCTTTCTTCCCAGACACTTCCTGCTCTTTCCTTATTAGCCTCCGTGGGGACCCAGCCCTCCTGGAGGGGCAGCTCCCTCACTCTGTTTACTCCTCTTCTCCCATTTGTACTTTTAGCACAATACCTTGTACCGGAGAAAAACTAGAAAACACAGAGAGGTAATAAGGAAGACATGAAAATCACCCGAAACCATGCCACTCAGAAATACTATGAAGATTTTTGATATTTACTTGTCCTTGCTGTGGAGGTGGAAAGATTTGTTAAGTTGAAAGAAGAGTATACAACACACACATGCAGACGTGCACAGGGCCTCAGGAAAACACACCAGTTTGCCTCTCTCCTCTCAACATAGATCACTTCTGGGACCCCAAAATGTATGCGTGGGTTTCTCCCCACACATGAAGCAGGCAAGCAATCAATTCTGCAGCAAACAGCAGTTGGGCAACCTCTATTCCAATTCTGGAGATAGTGCCAAATCCCACAGGTTGAAAGCTAATCCCACAAGCCCGCCTCCCACCTCAGTTGCCACCTGCAAGTGTGGGCCTCCAGAACTTCTTATCAACCTGAAACAAGGTGTGGTTCCTCCAATCCTCTCCCCTCCCCAGTCTGATTAATTTGTCAGAGCAGTTCGTAGAACTAGGGAAACATTTATGATTACCGGTTTATTATAAAGGATGTCTAAGAAGATACAGAGGAGGAGACATATAGGGCAAGGCAAGTGGGAAGAGCTGTGGAGCTTCCATGCCCTCACTGGGTGCCCCACCCTCCAGCAACCTCCACATGCGTGGCCACACAGAAGCTCTCTGAAGCCAAGCCTTTCTGGGGTTTCTGGAGACTTCATTGCCAAAGGTACAAAATGTAATAAATTGCACAGGGAAACCCAGTGAGGCCTGTCTGTCCACATGCAAGGCCTTTTTGTGCTGCATTTCTTCCTCCTGAATATGGGGCAGGACCCCTCTGGAATGAGGGTCTTGAAGGTAGGAGAAGATTGGAGTTTCTATGACCAGTGTTGGGGTAGGTGAAAGGAGAGTAGGCGGTTAGACTGCCTTTCATCCTCATCTTATCTAAGCTGCTTCAGGAACCAAGGACAAAAGGCTAAGTACTTAGGATCCAGGAATACACACACATACACACACACACACACACACACACACACACACGTGATGAAAACACACACAGCATAACATCATACATGCTTATTTTAAGCTTGTTTATTTTAACGGCATACATTTGGCATCCTTTAATCTGCTTCTGTTGACTCTAACACTACAGTGTGAACATCTTCCCCTGTTGATAAATTTGCTTGCACAGATACTCGAGTGTTAGAATGGAGTCCCACCTTATGGCGTACTCACACAATCCAGCGCCATTAGGCAGTTCCGCTCCTTCTCAGTGCTGCGGTTGTCAATGACACAGGGATCACCCACCTTACAGCCAGATCTTGGCACAAATATCCATGATTATTTCATCAAGATTAATCCCTCTCAGTGAAGTAACTGGGTCAAAGACGCACGAACATCATCACTGCTTTTTGATAGTCCCCACCAGATTGTCCTTCAGACAAATTATGGCAGTTTGCCTTCCTACTAGGCACTGTCCATCCCAGAATACTTAACCAGGTTGAGCATTTTAATTATTTTTTAAAAATAGCTTCAGGGGCCTGCAGGTGGCGTGGTGGATGAAGGCACTGGATTCTCACATGGCTGACCATGGTTCAAGTCCCGGACCTGGTGGCTTGCTTTCTTGCTTCCCTTTTTCTCTCTCTGGTAAAATTTAAAAATAATAATAACAAATGGAATTTTAAAATTCTTTTTAAATAGGTGGCTTCACACAGGTCTTGGATAATATAATAAAATTTGGTGGTGTCAAAAGAACTTTTTGATATATTGTTCAGTATTAGGTTTAAAGAATAGGTAGCCTTAGAATCTTTTGGGGAGACTTATGTTGAAATCCATTAAGTTTGTAATAAACTTTTTAAAAATCATTTTGTAGCCCTGATCACTGAAGTAATGCTATCCTGGATTTAGTGGCTTTTGTCATTGTTCATAGTGTGGTAAAATCTGTACAATGGATCATTTACTGTGGAAAAAAAAATTAATGTTTACACGTGAATATACATATAGATATATGTAAGCATTTAAATATATACAAATATATACTTGCATTTTAAAATCTTCAAATCTAAAAATAGTAAACAATTCCACATGGTTTACACCAGATGCACCTCAATTATTCAACTGTGTGATATTTTGCATTTCTTACAATATTCAGAATGATTTCAGTCAACAAATATGCTATACTTTATTTATTTATTTATTTATTTTGGAGAGGTTTTTGCTACAGGGTGTGTGCGCTCACCAGAAAGACAGAGAGAGACAGAGAGACAGAAAGCAAGAAAACCTCCCCCAGGAGGGATGGCCACACCACAATCCCTTCTCTTCCATTCTCCTCTCAGGATCTTGGGCACGAACGCACACACGCCTAGTATGAGTAAACTTCTGGGTCCGGGACTCGAATCGTGGTCGACTACATGGGAGTCCAGGGACATAGTCATTATGACAACTGCTGGTCCCTAAATCTGCTATATTTTAACTATTTAATTTTGTTTCTCATCTGCTATATAATGCTTAGACGCTAATTGGTGTTTATGTGTATTCTGGATAAATATCCCGATACAATGCCAATTCTTCTTTTGTCATTTCTGTAAATAAAAGGAAATTCCCATCACAATACTTATTTTCTTCTGAACACAAGATATTGCCTTGCCAAAAAACAAAATTGTGTTTAGTATATGTTCAACAACAGCGTGCTCATATATGCCCCATCAGATGGAATCTGTTTTACAGCACTATTAATTATATATTTTCAAATCAAATTTGAATTTTGAACATAGCACTGCTGTTGATATTCATTTCAGATATTTAGTTTGGTGCAAAACCAATTGTGGTTTTGGACCATAAATTTTAAGTCATTATAACTAGGCTCAAACACATCTTCACTAATCAAAATAGGAAACATTACCATCAATGTATTTTTTGCCAATGAGAAATATTCCTGTAGCATAAAAATCCATGCTTCGTGATTCAGCAAGCTCTTGGAAAACACCTGCTGCATCCTGCTGGCTGTGGAAGTGTTTTCCTTGCAAAAAGTTATCAAGATGTTTAAGGAAGTGGTAGTGGGCTGGTGGGAGATCAGTTGAATGTGGTGGATGAGGCAAAACTTGATTCATTCAATTTTTGAAGTGTTGATTGTGTGACGTGGGGATGGGCGTTGTCATGGAGAATTGCGGGGTGGGAGAAGAATCTTGCTACAGGACTTGTGCACTCACCAGAGAGAGAGACAGAGACAGAAAGCAAGAAATCACCTCCTAGGGGGAATGGCCACACTGCAATCCCTTCTCCTCCTTTCTCCTCTCAGGATTTTGGGCATGCATGCAATGTGCCTGGCTTTGAGTGTCAAGCTGTTGGGTTCAGGACTTGAACCACAGGTAGCCATTTGGGAGTCCAATACCTTAACCACTACCACTCTCTGGCTCAAAGTTGGGTGCTTTCTGTCGACAAGTGTCGGCTGCAGGCGCTACAGTTTTTGTTACAGCTCATCAATTCGCTGGGCCTATTTCTCAGATGTAATGGTTTCACTGGAATTCAGAAAGCTGTAGTGCTCAGATCCCACCAAAGAGTGACCATGACCTTTTTTTGGTGCAAATTTGGCTTTGGGAAGTGCTGTGGAGTTTCTCAGTCCAACCATTGAGCTGGTCATCACCAGTTGTCGTATGAAATCCACTTTTTGTTGCATATCACAATATGATCAACAAATGATTCATCGTTGTCACATAGAATAAGAGAAGATGACATTTCAAAATGATATTTTTGATTTTCAGTCAGCTCAAGAGGCACCCATTTATCAAGCTTTTTCACCTTTCTAGTTTGCTTCAAATGCTGAACAACCTCAGAATAGTTGATGTCGAGTTCTTTGGCGACAACTCTGTTCGTTATGAGAGGATCCGCTTGGATGATTGCTCTCAACTAGTCGTTTGCAACTTTCAATGGCCCGCCACTAAGTTCGTCTTCAAGGCTTTCCTCTCTTTAATGAAACCTCTTGAACCACCACCACACTGTCTGTTAGCAGTTCCTGGTCCAAATGTGTGGTTGATGTTGCTGGTTGTCTCTGCTGTTTTACTACCCGTTTTGAACTTGAATAAGAAAAATCACTCAAATTTGCTTTTTTGTCTAACATCATTTCCATAGGCTTAAGTAAATATGAAATAAACAGCAAGTAATAAGTCATTAGCAAGCGAACATAATGCAAGAAATGCACATTAAAATGATGTATAATATAACCACATTTATTGATGAATGTATCCAATAGCAAAAGGCAAATTTCAACAATGCAAAACCGCAGTTACTTTTGCATCGTGTTTTAATTCATTTCCTTTTAAAACAACCCTATAGCCTAGCGGTGAAGGGAGCTAGGTCCCCACATGATCAATTACAGTTTGTATCCTGGCCCCAGAAGCTTGAAAAACAGGTAGGGCATGTGTATATGTGCTCAAAATCCCTGACAGGATGAAGAAGTGGAAGAGAGAAACTATGGCATGATTATATTCTACTGGGATGCTTTCTCCCTCTGTGTCTCTCTATCTCTCTTTCACGATTGCATGCACTCTCTGACAATTAGGAAAAAAAAAAAGAATTTATAACTTTAAAGAACACCATGTCCTGGGACCAGCAGATGGCGTGATGGTTGCATTGCTGGACTTCCACATAGTTCACCGTGGTTCAAGTCCAAGACCCAGTGGCTCGAAACTCACACCACGTGCATGTGCATGAATGTCCAAAGTCCAGAGAGGAAAATGGAGGAGGAGGGATTGCAGCATGCCCAAGCCC
>NW_006160147.1:4453024-4488987 GCF_000334495.1 Tupaia belangeri chinensis
ACACACATACACACACACACACACACACACACACACACACACACACACGTGATGAAAACACACACAGCATAACATCATACATGCTTATTTTAAGCTTGTTTATTTTAACGCCATACATTTGGCATCCTTTAATCTGCTTCTGTTGACTCTAACACTACAGTGTGAACATCTTCCCCTGTTGATAAATTTGCTTGCACAGATACTCGAGTGTTAGAATGGAGTCCCACCTTATGGCGTACTCACACAATCCAGCGCCATTAGGCAGTTCCGCTCCTTCTCAGTGCTGCGGTTGTCAATGACACAGGGATCACCCACCTTACAGCCAGATCTTGGCACAAATATCCATGATTATTTCATCAAGATTAATCCCTCTCAGTGAAGTAACTGGGTCAAAGACGCACGAACATCATCACTGCTTTTTGATAGTCCCCACCAGATTGTCCTTCAGACAAATTATGGCAGTTTGCCTTCCTACTAGGCACTGTCCATCCCAGAATACTTAACCAGGTTGAGCATTTTAATTATTTTTTAAAAATAGCTTCAGGGGCCTGCAGGTGGCGTGGTGGATGAAGGCACTGGATTCTCACATGGCTGACCATGGTTCAAGTCCCGGACCTGGTGGCTTGCTTTCTTGCTTCCCTTTTTCTCTCTCTGGTAAAATTTAAAAATAATAATAACAAATGGAATTTAAAAATTCTTTTTAAATAGGTGGCTTCACACAGGTCTTGGATAATATAATAAAATTTGGTGGTGTCAAAAGAACTTTTTGATATATTGTTCAGTATTAGGTTTAAAGAATAGGTAGCCTTAGAATCTTTTGGGGAGACTTATGTTGAAATCCATTAAGTTTGTAATAAACTTTTTAAAAATCATTTTGTAGCCCTGATCACTGAAGTAATGCTATCCTGGATTTAGTGGCTTTTGTCATTGTTCATAGTGTGGTAAAATCTGTACAATGGATCATTTACTGTGGAAAAAAAAATTAATGTTTACACGTGAATATACATATAGATATATGTAAGCATTTAAATATATACAAATATATACTTGCATTTTAAAATCTTCAAATCTAAAAATAGTAAACAATTCCACATGGTTTACACCAGATGCACCTCAATTATTCAACTGTGTGATATTTTGCATTTCTTACAATATTCAGAATGATTTCAGTCAACAAATATGCTATACTTTATTTATTTATTTATTTATTTTGGAGAGGTTTTTGCTACAGGGTGTGTGCGCTCACCAGAAAGACAGAGAGAGACAGAGAGACAGAAAGCAAGAAAACCTCCCCCAGGAGGGATGGCCACACCACAATCCCTTCTCTTCCATTCTCCTCTCAGGATCTTGGGCACGAACGCACACACGCCTAGTATGAGTAAACTTCTGGGTCCGGGACTCGAATCGTGGTCGACTACATGGGAGTCCAGGGACATAGTCATTATGACAACTGCTGGTCCCTAAATCTGCTATATTTTAACTATTTAATTTTGTTTCTCATCTGCTATATAATGCTTAGACGCTAATTGGTGTTTATGTGTATTCTGGATAAATATCCCGATACAATGCCAATTCTTCTTTTGTCATTTCTGTAAATAAAAGGAAATTCCCATCACAATACTTATTTTCTTCTGAACACAAGATATTGCCTTGCCAAAAAACAAAATTGTGTTTAGTATATGTTCAACAACAGCGTGCTCATATATGCCCCATCAGATGGAATCTGTTTTACAGCACTATTAATTATATATTTTCAAATCAAATTTGAATTTTGAACATAGCACTGCTGTTGATATTCATTTCAGATATTTAGTTTGGTGCAAAACCAATTGTGGTTTTGGACCATAAATTTTAAGTCATTATAACTAGGCTCAAACACATCTTCACTAATCAAAATAGGAAACATTACCATCAATGTATTTTTTGCCAATGAGAAATATTCCTGTAGCATAAAAATCCATGCTTCATGATTCAGCAAGCTCTTGGAAAACACCTGCTGCATCCTGCTGGCTGTGGAAGTGTTTTCCCTGCAAAAAGTTATCAAGATGTTTAAGGAAGTGGTAGTGGGCTGGTGGGAGATCAGGTGAATGTGGTGGATGAGGCAAAACTTGATTCATTCAATTTTTGAAGTGTTGATTGTGTGACGTGGGGATGGGTGTTGTCATGGAGAATTGCAGGGTGGGAGAAGAATCTTGCTACAGGACTTGTGCACTCACCAGAGAGAGAGACAGAGACAGAAAGCAAGAAATCACCTCCTAGGGGGAATGGCCACACTGCAATCCCTTCTCCTCCTTTCTCCTCTCAGGATTTTGGGCATGCATGCAATGTGCCTGGCTTTGAGTGTCAAGCTGTTGGGTTCAGGACTTGAACCACAGGTAGCCATTTGGGAGTCCAATACCTTAACCACTACCACTCTCTGGCTCAAAGTTGGGTGCTTTCTGTCGACAAGTGTCGGCTGCAGGCGCTACAGTTTTTGTTACAGCTCATCAATTCGCTGGGCCTATTTCTCAGATGTAATGGTTTCACTGGAATTCAGAAAGCTGTAGTGCTCAGATCCCACCAAAGAGTGACCATGACCTTTTTTTGGTGCAAATTTGGCTTTGGGAAGTGCTGTGGAGCTTCTCAGTCCAACCATTGAGCTGGTCATCACCAGTTGTCGTATGAAATCCACTTTTTGTTGCATATCACAATATGATCAACAAATGATTCATCGTTGTCACATAGAATAAGAGAAGATGACATTTCAAAATGATATTTTTGATTTTCAGTCAGCTCAAGAGGCACCCATTTATCAAGCTTTTTCACCTTTCTAGTTTGCTTCAAATGCTGAACAACCTCAGAATAGTTGATGTCGAGTTCTTTGGCGACAACTCTGTTCGTTATGAGAGGATCCGCTTGGATGATTGCTCTCAACTGGTCGTTTGCAACTTTCAATGGCCCGCCACTAAGTTCGTCTTCAAGGCTTTCCTCTCTTTAATGAAACCTCTTGAACCACCACCACACTGTCTGTTAGCAGTTCCTGGTCCAAATGTGTGGTTGATGTTGCTGGTTGTCTCTGCTGTTTTACTACCCGTTTTGAACTTGAATAAGAAAAATCACTCAAATTTGCTTTTTTGTCTAACATCATTTCCATAGGCTTAAGTAAATATGAAATAAACAGCAAGTAATAAGTCATTAGCAAGCGAACATAATGCAAGAAATGCACATTAAAATGATGTATAATATAACCACATTTATTGATGAACGTATCCAATAGCAATGGGCAAATTTCAACAATGCAAAAACCGCAGTTACTTTTGCACCGTGTTTTAATTCATTTATTTTTAAAAGAGAAGTACTCAGTGCTGTCAATGTTTGCATTCTTTCTCATTCTCCAGTTCATTTTTTTATCTCAAAGACTGCCAAAATGTAGAATCCTTTTAAGCACAATAAAGCAATCAGAATCTAGTGTTTTTTATTTCCCTCACCATTTGATCACCATTTATGTTCATTATACTCCCCCCCCCAAACATCCGCTCTGAATTATCTTTAGTAAAGTAAAAATTTCTTACTTGAGGTGGATACTTTTCAATAAGAGTGTGCCTTTGTTTCATATTCAAACTTCCTGGCAATGCATATGGATTCCTTGTGGCTTTTAATCTAGTTTTTCTTGAAGTTCATTGCATGTGGTCGACAATGGAATTAAAACGGGAATTCACACCCTGCTCACATTTCTGTGACCAGCTCACTGACACCAACAGCTCTGAACTCTATCTTCCGCAGTGTTCCACCTTATTCTCCCCAAATCCAGTCATTTAAATACTTGTACTTCGCTTCTTCTCTATATAGGTTTTCATTTTCTGGTTTTGTTTGTTTTAGGTTTTTGCTGTAGGGTGCGTGAGCTCACTAGAGAGACGGTGAAAGGGAGAGAAATCACCCCCCAGGGGGGTTGGTCATGCTGCAATCCCTTCTCCTCCATTCTCCTTCTGGGATTTTGGGCATGCTTGCATGCGTGCCAGGTATGATTTTTAAACTACCAGGTCTGGGACTTGAAAGGTGGTCAACCAAGTGGGAATTCAGTGTCTTAACCACCATGCTACCTACTGGGCCCTCATTTTCTATTTTTATTTCAATAATTTTTTTTTCTTTTCAGTATCTTGAGAGAAACAGTATGTTAGCTTTATTAAACATTAAGTGAATATTATTAAAGTGGATTAGTTTATCTTAGACCTTAGTTTTCCACAGTCTTAAATAAATATAAAATAAACAGCAAGTAATAAGTCGTTAGCAAGCAAACATAACGCAAGAAATGCACATTAAAATGATGTATAATATAACCACATTTATTGATGAATGTATCCAATAGCAAAGGGCAAATTTCAACAATGCAAAACCGCAGTTACTTTTGCATCGTGTTTTAATTCATTTCCTTTTAAAACAACCCTATAGCCTAGCGGTGAAGGGAGCTAGGTCCCCACATGATCAATTACAGTTTGTATCCTGGCCCCAGAAGCTTGAAAAACAGGTAGGGCATGTGTATATGTGCTCAAAATCCCTGACAGGATGAAGAAGTGGAAGAGAGAAACTATGGCATGATTATATTCTACTGGGATGCTTTCTCCCTCTGTGTCTCTCTATCTCTCTTTCACGATTGCATGCACTCTCTGACAATTAGGAAAAAAAAAAAGAATTTATAACTTTAAAGAACACCATGTCCTGGGACCAGCAGATGGCGTGATGGTTGCATTGCTGGACTTCCACATAGTTCACCGTGGTTCAAGTCCAAGACCCAGTGGCTCGAAACTCACACCACGTGCATGTGCATGAATGTCCAAAGTCCAGAGAGGAAAATGGAGGAGGAGGGATTGCAGCATGCCCAAGCCCCTCTGGGGGTGATTTCTTGCTTTTTGCCACTCTGTCTCTGTCTCTCCAGCAAGCCCATGTGGCCTATGGTAAAAAGTAAAACTCAATAAAAGGTAGCCATAAGCCATTAAAATCCAGCAGTTAACTTTCATCCAGAAAAACAGTTTTCTTTAGCAACTCATAAACAATAGCTATGATATATAATTAGTTGTTCATTGTATAGCAGTCTTTAATTTATGACTATGATAGAATTAATTTGTGGCTGTATAATGAATGGTATGTGGATATTGGTTACTACCAAAGTGAATTTACATAATATCATAACGAAAATGTTGTAGGGATCAGCAGATGGTATAATGGTTACAGTGCTGAACTCCCACATAGTTGACTGTGGTTCAAGTCCTGGACCTGGTGGCTTGAAACTCATGTCAGGCACATGTGTGTTCATGCCCAAGATCCCGAGAAGAGAATGAAGGAGAAAGGATTGTGGTGAGGCCATCCTGAACCCAGTGACTTAAAACTCATGCCAAGCACGTGTGCATGCATGCCCAGAATCCTGAGAAGAGAATGAAGAAGAAGGGATTGTAGCATCACCCCCGTTGGGGGGTGATTTCTCACTTTCTGTCTCTCTGACAAGCTCATGCACCCTATAGCAAAAGTCTCTCTCCCTAAAAAAAAAAAAAGAAAAGAAAAGAAAAAAAGAAAAGAAATGAAAAAAGAAAATGTTGTAGATCTAAATTAGGAGCTCAAAGCTCCCATTCAGGCAGATAACATGAATTACAATGCAAAGTTTCTAATTTAGTCAATGCACAGATGCTAATAGAAGATTTTATTTTAAAATTTACATTAAAAAAATCAAAACAAGAGTTGGAAATGCAACTTATTGTTTGAAAGCACCATTATTATAGCACTAGTTATTTAACCAACAAGATCTTTATTAAACTCATTCTGCTTCAATTTACCAAACAAGTAAATGTCAACCCTGTTAGAAAGTCTATCTCCATCTGTCAGAAAATTATTGTAATAAATAGATTTTTATTGGATAACACTTCTTTTGATTTGCCAGAAAATGATCATAATGAGAATATAAATCATTTGCTTTTGGAGTCAGCCATTAAATAAAAATATTGTATAAAAAAATTCAAAATGATGATGTTAATGATGTGGATAGTCCCCTCGGATGCCATGCTCCTGAACAATAAACAACCTGATCAACTGTCCTCAGCTGCCCCAAACATTTTGTGGCCATTACAGTTAACAAAGTGCTTCCACACACATGGAAACTACCTGTGCTGAAAATGGACCCAGGCTAAGGGACTGTGGGCCCTGTGTTTGGAGTCTGGTTTCACTGTCTGCTAAGTGACCTGATCACTCAGGCACTTTCCATAAATGGGAATAAGTATGCCTAATCCTTCACGCTGCTACCTGGTGGTTACAGGAAATAACCCCAGTTCCGAGTAGTAAGGGGGATCATAACATGTGTATAAGGTTTCCATTTGGCACTTGTTAAAAATGTGCTCACTTTCTTAAACAATTGTATCATGTTTTTCAATCAAATGAAGGATATTTGCAAAGCCAGTAAAAGGTAGTCATTGCCCTGAATTTGGGATCAGTTCCTGTTGCATCACCTGTGGGTGGTTGCTGGTTTCACACGTTCCCTGGTGAGCTTCTGCAGGAGCCTGAGGGCTGATATTATGACTTTTTTAGAAACCAAATGTTAAGGCAATTGTCTGATGTTTGCAAATAAGCCAGTGTGCAAACCGAAAATCTAAAAGAGACCTTTAACGCAGTCCCAGCCAATAAGTGGCTGTATAATAAACCTCAAGAGGAGACAGAGTTTCTATTTTGAGAAATAAAATTTTGCACAAACAAGGAGAAAGACATTTAAAGTCCCATAGATGGTGAGTGTGTGGACTTCTGAGGGAGCCAGGAGGAAGTTTGCTTGAACACCCTCCTCCCCTCTGCTCATGGTGACTGACTCAGTTCGGTTACAGCAGTGAGTCTTGGCTAACAGGGAAAAGAGCAAAAGGGAGTCTGTAGAATTTTTCGTTTGTTCATCAAACATTTATTAGGGGCCTACTACACTCCAGGCACTGGCCTTAGAGCTGCAGAGCTTAGTCAATTAGGCATGAACTCAGTCATTGCAGGGTTCGTTTTTTGTTTGCCATAGAGCATGTGTGTGCACAAGAGAAACAGAGAAAGACCCCTCCAGTGGGGCCTGGTCACACTGGGATCTCCTTTTCCTCCATTTCTCCCTCTGTCAGAATCCTTGGGCATACACACATGTGCCCAGCACATTTTTCAAGCCATCAGGTCGGGACTCAAGCCTTTGTTGACCATGTGGGATTTAGCTCCTTCTGCATACATAGTGCTTAATCACTGCACTATATATGGGCTGGCCCCACGTGGGCTCTCGAGCTCTGGTTCGTACTCGTCTTCCCAGGTTCCTTTCCCTGTCCTAGATGACAGCCTTCCCTTCCCCCTCAGCCACCCGGCACTCCATGGTTTCAGATGTTCAGCGAAGGAAAACTGACCGTATGTGGCAACGGACATGCCTTTGTTCCTAGTGCCCTTCTACTACCTGGTATGTTTAAAGCCCCAGCAAGACCAAGTAATTCTTTCCATGCATCTAAGACCAGCATGAAGGCATCCTCCATTCAGCCTTCCCCCATTACCCAAGTTACAAACAACTTGCCCATCGTCTTTGAGCCAATAGCCCTTCTCTGTGTGTCTGTTCAGCACTGACTATATGCCTACCCTTTGTTCCAGCTGCTGAGTCAGGGTGGTATCTTCCTCACTGGCCTGGGGTGGGAGTGGGTATGGGGCGCCCCTCCCTGAATCCAGGACCCATGCCCAGTTCCTTTCTACCCTTGTAACCTGTGTCTCACAGATAGAGACATACCATATACTAAAACAAGTTTGGCTGGATTGGATTTTTAAAAATTATTTATTTTATTTTATTTATTTATTTTTATTCTTCAATCTGACAAGAGAGGGAGAGAGACAGAGACAGAGAAAGCAAACTGCCAGGTCCAGGATTCAAACTGTGGTCAGCCATGTGGGAGTTCAGTGCCTTAACCACCATACCACCTGCCGGCCCCTGGATTAGATATTTTTCCTTTGATCTTAGCTACCCAGAATTAGATTGATCAAACTCTAAGCTGGGGACACTGCTGTCACAGGTCCATGCATGACCCTTACATTCCACTTATTTACTATTTCTTAGTCTCCTTAGTGCTCATACCCACCTTCCCACCCATGCCATTCCACTTCCGGTATACATACACTCTTGATGAAAATGTGACCTTCTCATCCAGCTTCTGTAATGTGACTTCTACATTTGTATGAACTCCAAAGCTACTTGGCATTGTTTGGACTGAATTTGCCCGGAGCCTAAGGGAATGAGGTACTGTGCTTGGAATTTCAGGCACCTGCACCAGCAAGGAAGTGTTTTGAGTAGGTGGCCCTTGGAATCCCCACGGGCAGCAGTTGGCAACTGGCTCCTCCGAGCTGAGGGCCTCATTCGCCTGAAACCTGGGTTCTGGCCCCTCTGGCAAAGTCTGTCTACACAGCTGCTACGCTGCCAACTGGGAGGCCCTGGGGCACAGATTGCTGTCTCAGAATACGCGTCCTGGTTTCTCCTGCGCCTCTGGCTGGCACCCCTAGGTGTACTACACTCTTGGCAAAATGCCCCTCTCGCACTCTGTGGTGAAGAAACGCCAAGCGTCCTTAGACCTGCAGTTCTCAAACTGCCCCTAGGACCATTGTACACTCTTACGAATTACAAAGGAGCCCAAAGAGTTAATGTTCGTGCAGGTTATATCTAAGAAAAAATATAAAATATGTATTTACTCCTTTAGAAAAGTAGTTTTAAAACTATTACATTTTTTTGGAGAGGTTTTTGCTATAGGGCACGTGCACTCACCAGAAACACACAGAGACAGAGAGATAGAAAGTGAGAAGTCACTCCATGGGGGGATGTCCACACCGCAATCCCTTCTCCTCCATTCTCCTCTTGGGATCTTGGGCACGCATGCACATATGCCCGGCATGAGTTTAAGCCACCGGGTCTGGGACTCGAACTGCAGTCAACTACATAGGAGTTCAGTGACATAACCATTACACCATCTGCTGGTCCCCAAACTATTACATTTTAACATAACACATTTTATGACAAATAATTATATTTTCCACATGAAGAATTTAGTGAGAAAAATTATTTTGCATTTTTATAAACCTCATTATTACTATCTAGCTTAATGACAGACAGCTGGATCTGTTTTTGCCTTCGATTTGTTGGGGTACCACTTACTATGTAGTCTTCAGAAAACTTCACTCTACAGGTGGGAGAGATAGAGTGGAAAAGACTCTACAGGTGGGAGAGATAGAGTGAAAATGATTTTGATCTCACCAACCCTTTGAAAAGATCTCTGGAACTCTCAGGGGTTCCCCCAGGGCACACTTTGAGAACCACCATCTTAGCGCATGGCTTTCTTGTTAGCCAGGCCAGCCCTTGTTCGTCCTTACAACCTAGGTTTGTTTTTTTTTTTTCCGTCAAAGAATTATTTAACTTTATTTGTTATTATTTAATTTGATCAGAGAGAGAGAAGGAAAATGAGAAACTAGCTGCCAGATTTGGGACTTGAATCATGGTTGACCAAGTGGGAGTCCAGCGCTTTAACCACCATGCCACCTGCCAACCCCTGCCTAGGTTTTAAAGAGACTGCAGTTGCGAGTCAGAGAATCTTGTCTGAAATATTTGGAAATATCTATGCTGTCTAGGGTTTACGACATCGCTGTCATCTGGGAAAGTGTTCCGCATATTCTGGTCCTGCCATCGCTGAAGATATTTGGATTCTCTGTGGAGCACAGCCTTTAGAGAAGCTGGCAGTTCTAGTGACTATCTTCAGTGGTGTCAAATTTCTGTTCTTTGAGGAGCATTTTGACTTTTGGTAACACTCAGGGTTATTCTGAGTGCAATCTGGCTTACGCGTACTCAGATCGGATAATCCTGCATTTGAGTTTGTTTGTCTTGTTTTTAGACTGACTTCTTACATTTTGGACCACACATTTACTTTAATAGCCATTCCTCTGATTCTACATGTTTATCACATGTCCTTGCAGTTTTAATAATTGTATCGTCTGACCGACTCTGTGGCCTGGGAATTAGGGCAGCTGGAGCCCACATGGTCAACCCCACAGTTTGAGTCCTGGACCCAGTGGCTCGAGAAACACCCTGAGCACATATGTGTGCATATCTTAAATCCCAATGGGATAGAAAAATGGAGGAGAAATGGAGGAGAAGGGATTGCATGACCACACTCCATGGGGAGGGGGGACAGCTTTCTCCCTCTTCCTCTCAGTCTGTCTCTTTCTCTGTCTCTGATGAGCATGCACTCCCTCTGGAAAATTTTTAAAAATGTATCATCATCCAAAGACTAAAACTCAGAAACATCCTAAATGTCCACTACTTAGAGACCAGTGAAATAATCTGTGGACATCCATAGATTAGAAGGCTCTGCAGCCAAAACAAAAATAAAAAAGTTCTGTACTTATCAATGAGAAATTAACTCCAAGATTTATTATGCAAAACAGCCGAAAGCAGGGCAATGTCTATAATATAATATATCATCTGCCTCGTGTGTGTATGTGTGTGTGTGAGAGAGAGAGAGTATCTGTGTGTGTCCATGGTTTGCCCATGTATGCATAAAACACACAATAAACTGGACACACTGTCTGTCCCCGAGGAAGGGAACTGACTGGCTGGGGTCAAAGGCAAAAGGGCAAGTTTTCAAGGAGTATCCTTTCATAACTTTCAAACTCTAACTCATAGGAATGTTATCTAATAAAACAAAAACGCGGCCTCACGACTGAAGAGATGATGATGCCTCCTCCTCCTTCCAAAATTAAAAATAAGCAGTTTCTAACCTGGGAAGTGCTCCAGTGTTCTCAGCATTCCCTGGGCAGCGCCGTAATTGTCAGAAGAAAGGTGTAATGACACGTGGAAGGGACAATGAGATGCACATGGGGAAAGAACTGGTCCTTTTCTTAACCCTGTCTTCTTCTCACCCCCACCTCATTGCACAAAGGAAACTAAGTCCAGGTCAATGAAGTGACTCACTCTTGTCACTAGGCTCTTGGTTCCAACACTCACCTTGTTAGAGGGGATGTCTCCACTACTCCTGCAGGTCTTTGTGGGGACGTGGTAGGAACAAGTGACAGAGACAGCAGGTCCTCTTTCATGGGTATAAGCACCCCTCTCTCCTGGCTTCACCCCCTGAGCAGGAGCTGAAGGCCAAGACAGGGGGAATGTCTGAGATGGTGCTTTGGGACAACATCTCCCCCACTCTTCCCTCTTCCCTTCAGCCACCCACTCCCTTCAGGGTTCCCTCCTCCAGTATTCCCAGGGACAGTACCCCTGGTGTTTGGTGGGCACGCTGCCCCATCTGGGCATTACATAGTTCAACCATCACCTACCTTATCACACAACCTGGTTGGTTCAGAGTGACTTCAAACTATTTCAAATCAACTTCTTCAAAGGAGAAAGACTTGCCATCAGCTAAGAGATGCTACAGTCTAGGGCGTAGGCTCTTTAAAATTGTGGCAGAAGTAAGCGACCCTGGTCAGGCTGCTATAAAGCAGTCTTTGGCATTCAGTTATTCCTTCCTTCATTCATTCAACAAATACATACTGAACCAATTCAGTGCAAGAGGCACTGCTCTGGGCTCTGGGGACATGGTGCTCAGAGACCTAAACAGAAAAGGTTTCCGTTCTCGTGGAGTTTACCTTCTTGTGGATAAGAGACTGACAATCATCGAGTAGCTAGATGATGAAGGTAGCTTCAGACACCAATAGATAAGAGGGCAATGTGACAGGGGGTGGAGGGGTGGGGGGAAGGGGCCTGACCTTGGACCACGTGCCTATAGGAGGCCTGTCTGAAGATGTCTTTATGAAGAGAGAGATGCTATCTCCCTGCCTCTGAGGCATGCCTCTCCAGTGGTGAGACTCTAACGTTATCCTTTCTTCTGACAGGTTCCCATAGAAGAATAGAAGACCAAAAAGGTTCTGGCTCCCTGGAGTCCTGTGTCTGCCAGCTTCTGCTAAATTCCTCTGAGACATCCTGCTTCCAGCTGAATGGGATGTACTATCCCAGGAACCTCAGTATCTGGTACAAGAACCCTCTGGATGGACCCTTTGGTGAAATGAATTGGAACAACTGTAGCTTCCAGGACTCCGGAGCCAGTAACATCTCCCTGTCGGGCCCCACGCAATTGCTCTGCTGGGGTAAGCGAAGCTGAAAACCAGTCCACAGTCGATGGTTGTTACTTACTGTTAAATAATAGTTGACCCTTTAGTTCTGAAACAACTCTGCAAGGTAGGTATTCATATTCTGTTTATTTCACAGAAGAAAATGAGACTCAAAGAGGTGAAGTGGCTGTCCTAAGATCACACAACTGGGAAGTGCTTGCGACCCAGGCCAGCAGACTCTAAATCTCAGGCTCTTCCCTGATATCATCCCTCGTTTTCATTCTTCTCACCCCTACCCACCCTCCTCTGCCTTCCTGGCCCTAGATGGACTCCCTTGTGCTGTGTCTCCTGTCTTTGTTGTAAACAGGTGTGCTCTCTCACGCCAGCCTCCCCCAGTTGTGACCTAAGGTCCCCTCTCATTGTCAGGGTTTGTGTGTCACCTCACCCACTCCCCACCACATCATGCCCAGTGACTCGATGCCTTATCTTGGGTGATTCACCATTGGTGCCATGGGCTCTGGGGAGATCTGGTTTCCAAGCCTCTACCCTTCCCTTCTCCCAGTAGGTGGACAGGAGTTGTCAGACAGGAACTTGGTGAGGTCAGCTGTCTACTCTGAAAGGGGCGGGAAAAGAAAAGAGGAAGTGTGACGAAAGCAATTCTATCTGGCCTTGGTGGCCCACGAGGCTGTAGTTCTTGGTGCTTGCATGCCCAGATAAATGGTGTACCATGTATTATTGGCAGTGTACTATGGGGTGGTCGGAAAAGCCATGATGTATTTTTCAATTTCTAAAATGTGTCATGACTTTTCCAACAACCCCGTAGATAGATTGTCCTAGACATCTAATATGAGCCCTGCACCCCATCTTGGTGGTGGTCTCTGCCTTGGAATATCTCAGTAGCCAGTTCCCCAGGACATGTGGCCAGAGAGGTGCTTCCTGTTAGAGGGCTCAATGATGCAGCTCCGCTTTATGGAGGAAGAAATAGGGAGGGGCCTGAGTGTAGGCACAGACCTTTAGATACGGGGTCAAAATGTGGACTCTTGCCCTTTGAGCTAGGGCCTTCCTCTGAGGCTTCGCACTTGGACAATGTGAGTTTTAAGATTCCTTCTAGGGCCTGAAGGTGGTGTAATAGTTAAGGAGTTGTACTCCCCCACATGGTTGACTGCGGTTCGAGTCCTGGACACAGTGGCTTGAAGGTCATGCCAGGGTGCATGTGCATGCATGCCCAAAATTCTGAGAGGCGAATGGAAGAGAAGGGATTGTGGTGTGGCCAACCCCCACAGGGGATGATTTCTCACTTTTTCTCTCTGTCTCTCTCACAAGCACACATGCCCTACAGCAAAAATCTCTCTCTCTGAAAAAAAAAAAAAAAGATTATTTCTAACTCTGAGACTCTAGGGAAAGTTGTAACTTGTGTGTGTGTGTGTGTGGGGGGGGGGTGCTTGATGTCTCCATCCCTTGAGGCAGAAGAAATTCCTTCACCATGATCCCTTGCATTATCCTGGCTGTTCTTTTCCTGCATCTCCTATTATATCTGGTGAGAATGGCAGAGCTCAGAGGCAGCAGAATGTCACATGTGTGAGCGCACAATGTGAAGTCTGAGCATTATAGGTTCAGGTCCTAACTCTGCCACTTGCTGGCTATGGCCTTGAACAGATCTGGTCCCTGTGAGCTGTTCTCTGGATTGTATGGTGGGAGTAGACTATCCCTACCTCATGTCTATTGACGAAGATTAAACACAATAAAATGAATGTGCTTCGCACGTATCAAGTCCCCAAGAAATGGCAGCCCACATTGCCATTTGGGATTCTGTAGAACTCATTTGCTTGTGTGAATAATAATTACTTTCAAATCTCCTTTACTTTTCTTCTCCTTCCCTATATTTCTGCAGAAAATATCACGACCCTGAAGCCAGAGTCTAAAACCATAGGACTGAGCAGGTGGGTGTAAGGCAGGCTGGTCCTGTGGAGAAAGAGGCCGGGAAGCCCGGGGAAGGGGGCGTGTCAGGGTTGGTGTAGTTGGACATGACTATGGAGGCCTAGGCGGAGGAGAAGGGTTCTAAATGGAGGCAGGAGATGGCTGGCTGCTAGGGGGAGGAAAACAGAGGGAAGAGAGCTCCCATAGGAGCAAGAGGTGATTTGGCCCAGGGCTCTCTGTGGTCGGGGACCTAAGTTAGCCAGGCAGCTGGCGTGTGTGCATTCCGCTCGGTTCCCTCCTCAGCTTAGGCACGGCAGTCACGGCTCTTTCTGGCTCCATTGGTGTTGTGGCCCTCATCTTGCTCCTGGTCGGCCTCTTGTCCATGACCTTGAAGAAGTGGAGGCGCGAGAGTGAGTTGAACAAGCTGGCCCTGGGGCTGTGGGTGGAGAAGGGGGAGAGATGGAGGCAGAGCAAGGATGTTTCCTACACGGCAGCTGTCAGGGAGAAGAGAGCCCACAGGCCCTAGGACCTCTTCTCTAGAGTGGCCAAGGACGCCGTGTGCAGATTCATTCACCCACAACTTCTCCACACTGAGAGCCACGAGTTAGCCATCTGCATATATGGTTCTGGTTTTACATCTCGAATAAGAGAAATTCCAATACCAAATCATCTCATCCAAATAATAGACGGATTATAAAGTGTATTCATTCCCCCCGTGTCTTCTGGGGAACTTAACTTAGTCTCAGAGGCCCAATGCGTAGAACGTGGTGGATTTCACATTTCGAAATTAATCCTGAAGTCCAGCAATCCATCCAGTAAGAGTGGTTCCTACCCCCGCTCAGGCTGACTCAGGTTATTCCTTTTTCTAGGACTATTTAAGAAACAGCTCAAGCATCAGACCAGCTTTCTCCATAAATCCTCGGTAAGGCAACAGTCGAGTCGTACCTAGGAGGGCTCTGGGATTCGGGCCAGCTCTGTCATGATTCCTTGCTGTTTCCTGGGTAGACCCCATACAGAGGAGGTGGGGATGTAGCCAGGAACAGACCTGGAAGGGATGTTTTGTAAAATGAAAGACTCAGGGCTGGTTCAGCAAGAAGTCAGTGTTTTACTTGCTGTCCCGTAGAACAGCCCTGTCTTGCTCTCAGCCGTCTGCCTCTAACCAGGGTTCTGTCTCTCCAGGACCTCTCCTGCCATGCTGATGCCATATATGCCAACGTGATCCACCTAGCCCCCTGGAAGGAGGACGCCTTTGCTGTCTATGCCAATGTGCCTCGTTTCGATCGCCCGAGGAAGACATCGCCAGACCAGGTGGAATACGCCTCCATTGTATTCCACTGAGGGCAGCCAGTGAGGGGCCTCGGCTGGATTTGACTTGGCTTTCACTTTAGATGTGTGCGTGTGTGTGTATGTGTGCAAAAACAAATAAAAGATACTCTGATGGAGGAGCACGGTTGCTCTTTCTTCTGTTTATTGGAATCAAACTACAGATCGAGTGGGAAGGAATGACACGTGAGAGACAGGAGCATACTCGTCCAGACCATCCCCAGTCTTGGAGGCAGGCTCCTGAATCAGACCGGCCCACAGAAACCCTTTTTAGCTCTTGCCCTATTCTGACCCTGAGGCAAGGGCTGAGGAGGGGGAAGCACACCAGTCAAGGCCCAGTGTCTGGATTTTGTCTCTCCTATTCAGAAATGAATTTTCTGTGGATGTGAACTCATTAGTCATGCTCATGTCATGTCGTGGACATGCGAGCAGACATGCAGACATTCTCATGTCTGCCCAGTAGAACTGCTGGACAACATGCCGAGTGTGGGGGAGGAGGTGCTGGGGCTGCAGGTACCCAGCAGGTGCTTCTTTCCATGGGAACTTTGTAGGTGTCTGGGATTTCACAATTGGTCCACTCCTTTCCTTTACTCACAAATATGGATTAAGCAAGGCCGTGTTCTAGGTCCAGGAATGCAGCAGTGACCCCAAATAGACGCAACCTTGTCCTCATAGAGCTTACCTTCTAGAATGAGCAAATAAATAAGCAAATGCACAGAACATCTGAGAGCAGCATATGCTAAGGGGAAGACAAAGCAGGTCATGGAAAGCATGAACGCTGGGTGAGAGTGGGGTGGCCAGGGAAGCCACACTGATGTTTGACCTGAAGGAATTGAGGACATGAGAACTGAAAATAATTGGGGGAAGGGCATTTCAGACAAAAAGAACAGCAGGTGCCAAGGCCCTGGGGTAGAAGTACACCTGATGTGATCAAAGAAAGGCAAGGAGGTGAGTGTGTCTGGAGTGGAGCTGGGTAGGCAGCGTGTACCTGAGCAATAATCCAGAGTGACTTGGGGTGCTGAACTACTACCTGAAGGGAACATGGAAACTGGAGAGTTTTGTGCATAATTGGACTTATAGTTTTAGAACCATTCTCTGGCTGCTGTGTTTTGAATAGCCTGGAGCGGCCAATGAAAGCAGACGAGGAGTCCTGTGCAAATGCTGCGGCCCAGTAATTCAACTGTCAGAAGCAAGAGGGCTGCATGCTTCTCCGGAGGCAGCTAGAAGGCAGAACTCCAGGCAGCAGACAGAGGCCATGAGATCAGTGGAGACAGTGGGGTGGGACAGAGTGCAGTCCCCTGCAGGACTAAAGAAAGGGTGGTTGGTGAGGTCAAGTCCTGAAGTGCAGCAACCCTGAGTTTCACTCTGACAGCCCCACCACTCCTCCATGTCCTCCCATCCTGGGGACGGCCAATGGGCAGTGACAGTCACAGGTGGTGAAGTGGTAGGCACAGCCCAGGCCTGCCTGTGGGAGGGCGGCGATCGGGGACTCAGAGTCTCAGGTCTCTCCCAGTGAAGGGAACATCCCTTCCCAGTCTCGTGCAGGGCAGCTGCTTCACTGGCTCCCGAGGCTTTTCGCTTTCCTTCTCTGTCTCTCTCTGGTCAAATTAAAATAATAATAATAATAACAAATTAAATAAATAAAATAATTGGGAAAAAAAAAAAACCTGCTTAATTGTCTCTTTATTACCTCCCATCTAGTCTCCACAGAGGCCTGAAGTAGCAGTAAGACACTTCCCGCCAAGTCGGAGGGCACTCCAACACTGCTAATGGGGTTAGAAACGGAACTTTCTGAAAGCTGAGGGTCAGACGAGGCGACTTCCAAAAGTCTGTGAAAAAGTGGAATTAAAGTTCGAGTTTATTTGGTGCAAAAACTTTTGAAACCCTTGCATGACTTTTTTATAATACACATTTTCCACTAACTTTTTGACCTCGTATGATGCAAGAACCATAAAAACACCTTTTCTTTGACTTAAATATCTGTTCCTAGAACTTTACCCTAAGGAAATGTTCTAAAATAAGCAGAAACAGCAAAAATCAGTATGCATTATCCATCACGATGCTGTTCCAATAATGAAACGCTGGAAATGACTGAATGATGACCCAGAGGAATGACTGGCACTTAGGGTTTTAGCAGCAGAGTGAGATAGTAGACAGCTGTTAAAAATACTGTGAAAACTGGGCTTAGAAGGACCCATATTCACAAACACCCCGAGGTGGGAGGGAGCCTGGTAGGACATGAAGGGAGACAGCAAGCAGAGTGGCAGAGCTACCGTGAGAAGGAAGGAAGGCAGCCCCCAGGGAGTGAGGCAGCCTGATAGACCACGCTCTAAAGGCTGGATTTCATCTTGAGTGCAATGAGAAGCCACTGGAGGGTTTTCAGCAGAGAGTGACAAAACTAGAGTTGTGGGTTTTAAAAGCCCATTTGTTGTAATGTGGAAAACACTTTGGAAAACGATGAAAAATGCAAGTGAGCAGATAAAGCATGGGGCGAAAACATGTGAGAGGGATTAGATAGTGAGGAGGTTTTCAAAAACTCCCGAATCCTGTTGATTCACCATGCCCCCATTCAAAGTGGAGAGAGAAAATTGATTCTCTGGCAGACCAGCTGTGTTCTCCCTGCGACATTGCATCCCATGGAGACTGGAGACATTTTACAAGGAGCAAAGCCACAGAGAGAGGTTGTTGTCTTACAAAATGGGCGGGGGGCAGGGTGGCAGGTGAAAGTGTGCTGTTGACCTCCATCAGAAGCATCTTCTCCACGGGGCGATAAACTATCAAAAATAGCTTCCTGTTGATGTTACCCATGTTATAACCTCACTTATCAGTGTTCTGATCGCCCCTCGCATCCTACCCTTGGGGCTGGAGTCTGTTGGTTCAAAGCAGAGAGAAGGAGGCCATCTCAGCCAGGGCTTGGCACGGAACTCCGTATCCAGACCTCAGTGAGGAGCAAGAGGGAATCCATTCCCGATGGCCTCTGGGAAGAGGTGGTAGGGCCTTTGAGAGCAGTCATCTCTTCGGCAAATCTTTGCCGGAGTCAGGAAGGGGTGAGGTGTGTGCACACACTGTATTGTAACAGAGCACTTCGGCTCACTCACTCCTTCATTCAGACTGCAAACGCTTGTTGAGCAGCTGCTAGGTATAGGCAGAGTTTACTTTTTGTTGTTTCTTTTTTCTTTGTTTTTGTAAAATTTAGAGACATTTTTGCTATAGGGCACATGTGCTCGCTGGAGAGACAGAGACAGAAAGACAAAAAGAGTGAAATCATCCCCCGGGGGTGACAACCATGCTGCAATCCCTTCTCCTTCATTTTCCTCTCGGGATCTTGGGTACGCACGCACACCCTGCATGAGTTTCAAGCTGCCGGGCCTGAGACTTAAACCGGGGTCAACTACATGAGAGTCTGGTAATGTAAACATTATGCCATCTGCTAGTCCAACAGGTAGAATTTTGATACCTGAGAAGACAGAGAAGAAGACTCAGACTCAATAATCCTCACTTTGCTACTTAGAGTTATAGATGACACAAGCCATAAAAATCACAGAATTTTGGAGTAGAAAGTATGCTAGAGGGACCAGCAGGTGGCATGGTAGTTGAGGCGCTGGATTCCCATAGGGCCGATTGCAATTTGAGTCCTGGATCTGGTGACTTGCTTTCTCACTTTCCCTCTCTCTCTCTCTCTTGCTCTCTCTATCTCTTTCTCCCTGTCCCTCTCTGGTGAGCACATGTATCCTATAGCAATATTTTTAAAATAATAATTTAATAAATAAAATTAAATAGATAATATTTTTTAAGAAGATGCTGAAAATGTCATCATCAAAATTCCTTATGCTTCTATAGAAGGAAAATGTAGTCCAGAGAGGATAAATGCTTCAGCTCTCTGGGTTATTGAGTTTCAGGCCAAACTGACTTTCTCTTAAACTCTGATGCCTCCTAGAAGACTTACAAAGATGGAAGTACCTTGCTGTGAGAACACGGTGATGAGGAAATGGACTTAGTGCCATCTCTGATGTGATAAAAATGCCCCCAGTCAAATGAGGATCTTGGAAATGACACATGGAGGACCCCAAATACGTAGTGTTCAATGATCCTTAACATATACATGACTTTATGACATAGCATGACGCATGGAATGTTCTGGCGTCAGACTGCCCACACAGAAGACTGGAGTTGTGTGAGTGTTACACAACTTTGGGTACGTGGAAACGGGAGTAGAAATAGCAAGTGAAGAATTTTGGTTTGATTCCCACAGGTCATGGTAGCCAAAATTAATCACTTAGAGTTAATGATCAAAAGGCCATGGCTGCTGAGTCAGATGCAAAGAGTGGTGGATGTTGATGCTGGCGGGGTGAACCTGCAGAGAACCCCATTAGAAATCACTCCACGCAGCTGCCAATGTTGGGCACATTCTTGAAATCTTGAGTGATAGAGGGTCTTCATGGTGTGGTTTTGTTTTATTTTGCTTTGTTTGCCAGAGGGCACATCTCACTGGAGAGAGACAACAGAGAGAGGGAAACGAGAAAAGCACCCCCAATAGGGAATGGTCACACTGTAATCCCTTCTCCTCCATCTCTTCCTCTTCTTGGGATTTTATACATGCACGGCTGGCGTGTTTCTCAGGCTACTAGGCCCAGCCCTTGAACCACACTGTTGGCCATGTGGGGGTCCATGGCCTTACTGCAGGGGCTTCCTGTTCTTAACTAAGCAAGGGAAAGAAAGCTGCAACTACAGGTAACTCCACAGTGATCTGCGGTGTCAGCAGGTCATAAAACACTGAGGAGCTCAGCCAGGGGTGGCCTTCTGACTCTCATTGACAGGATAAAAATGTCAATAGCTACCCACTGTTGTTCACCACAGAAAGGATCCTCCATTAAATACTTGCCTACCTACTTTTATAGTCTTTCTTTTCCCCTTTATTGCCAGAAGGTACAGTGCACTGTTAGAAAAAAAGAGGGGATGAGGAGAGTGAGAGAGAGGGAGAGGGAAAAGGAGGGAGGGGGAGAGAGAGAGAGAGAGAGAAAGCACTCCAGTGGAGTGTGGTCATGTCCCAAGTATTTTTTCTCCCGATTTCTCCAACCCATCAGGATTTGAGGCACATGCACACAGCATAACTTCAAACCACCAGTGCCAGGATTCAAACCACAGTGAACCATGTGGGATCCAACTTTCCATGCACAAGACAGGGCTGGCCCTGCCTATTCGTATCATTTAACCTTAAACAATCTTATCAGATCTTTTTTAAAGTATCTGTTATTAGCCCAACTTTACAAATTAAAGTAAGTGCAGACCAGAGAAATTAAGTCACCCAGATATCAAGTGATGGAGCCAGGAGTCAAATCTGAATATATTCAACTCAGAAGCCATCATTCTACACTGGCTAACTTGTCCTGAACAGAGTGGGGAGACATTGAGAGGCCCATAAAGTTCTGCTTCTTCTGTCTCTTACATATGTTTTTGTTTTGTTTTGTTTTTATATAGAGAGATTTTTGCTATAGGGCAGGTGTACTCATCGGAAAGACAGAGAGACAGAAAGCAAGAAATCACCCTCTATGGGGGATGGCCATGTCACAACCCCTTCTGTTCCATTCTCCTCTCAGGATTTTGGGCATGCACACATATGTTCCTGGTGTGAGTTTAAGCCACCAGGTCCAGGACTCGAACTGCAATCAACTACATGGGAGTCCAGTGACATATCCATTATGCCATCTGCTGATCCCTTATCTGTTTTATCCTCCTCCTGTTCTTCTCCACTTCCAAGTTTAGATCTTAAGGGTTTAGCCTGAGACTCCCAGAGAACCTGAAACTAGCCTTCTTTTCCTTTCAGGCATTATCATATAAACTGTAACAGCTATTTTAGGTTGTTCTCCTTTGATGCTTAATGGCAAAGTGGTCCTCAAAAGATTCTCCTCAGGGCCAGCCAGTGTTCCCGCAGTAACATCGTTTTACTACGGTGACCCACATGGGAAGGTCCTGGTTCACCTCTCAAAGCCTCCCTGCACATGCCTGGTCTGTAAGCAATGCCTGCGCTCTGGGACAGCGGCGACTTGGGGTGGATCACATTCTAGTGTGTGAACACCCTATTGGGAATGCCCCCCCACCAAGAAGAAATACATGAACTTAAGGGGAAAAGACTGTGGAGCCATTAGGTTACATAGTGGTTAAGGTACTGGACTCGCACATGGTCAACTGTGGTTCGAGTTCCAGATGCAGCATCTCGAAACTCGCACTGGATGCAAGTGCATGTATACCCCACATCCCTAGAGAAGCATGGAGGAGAAGGGATTGTGGCGTGGCCATTTCCCCAGACAGTGATTTCTCACTTTCTGTTTCTCTGTCTCCCTGTGGGCAGGTGAGCACACTCACCCTATAGCAAAAATCTCTCTCAAAAAAAAAAAAAAAAAGATTGTTTAAAAAAATGACCTTCATCCATTGTCCTGGTCCCATACTCACCCTCTTCCTCTACAGACAGAACGTACAGATTTAGAAATCAGTCAAGGATATTTGAAAATGTGGAGAGACCTACTTCTTTATCTCATGGATGAAGAGTGTGAATCTCCGAATGGGAAAGTGAGCTGTCTGAGCTCAGGTAGCAGGTTGGTGACAGAGCTTGGCCTCGAACCCAGGCCTCTCAGCTCTCCTCCTCTTCCCACTCTACCAGGCTGAGTGTGCATTCATGGTATTTAAACATGTACACACATGGAGAGGAGGAGACAACTAATCTCCTCCATCTACATAAGCTGTTTGCACCAAGAAGTGGGGCAGAGCACGGCCATTATCTGCCGTTTCCCCCTGCTCTGCTCGACAGTAGATCACTATCTGTCCACACAGTGGCCCTGCCGTGATGGAAATGATGACTGACCTCCAGTGACAGCGCAGGTTCCGGGTGGGGGTGGGTGGGGTGGGGAGATGTTCTCATCAGGACACGCTGAAGCGCAGGCTGGAATTCAACCTTGCTCATGGTCCCAGGGGTAAGTACAGTCTGGGAAGGTAGGATTTTAAATTAGTTTAAAGAGTGTGCATTTGTTTGTGAAGAGACAGGTGGAGACATGTCAGAAAGGATCCCAGGGTTTAGAATTCAATTTGCAACCAGCCTGGAGTGAGCTAAGGTCAGCACTCTGTACTTGGTGGACAAGCATCTCTCACCCCCGAGACCTCAGACCAGTCTGGACTGGCCAGAGCAGCCATCAGGGTTCCAGCTAGAGGATGCATGGACTTTGGATCCTTTTGTGAAGAGACAGGTGGAGACATGTCAGAAAGGATCCCAGGGTTTAGAATTCAATTTGCAACCAGCCTGGAGTGAGCTAAGGTCAGCACTCTGTACTTGGTGGACAAGCATCTCTCACCCCCGAGACCTCAGACCAGTCTGGACTGGCCAGAGCAGCCATCAGGGTTCCAGCTAGAGGATGCATGGACTTTGGATCCTGAAAAAAAAAAAAAAATGGATTCAGATCCTCACTTTGTTAAACTCGTGTGGGACTCAGTTCCCTCATCTTTAAAATAGGTCCAAGAAACATTCACCTTTCATGGTTGCCACAAGGATTCAATGGACATTTAGTGCCAGTACAGAGTCCCATCAGCAGTAACTAATGTTTCTTTGTAAGTCTACTGAGAACCAAATCCCAGAGAAATCTTCCCACAGGAGTGTTTTCCTGGACATTTTTTTCCCCTGAGCTGCAAAGGCTTAGTTATGTGTGGAGGGCAAGGGAGTTTTTAAATGTTCTAAGTGGAAGTCAGAAAACGCATACTGAAAAAAGCCCAAAACAACACAAAACGATAGTTGCTGACCTTTATTTAGAATATGATAAACCAGAAACTGTTCCAAGAGCTTCATATAGATGAACTCATCTAATCTTCATTTAACTCTGAAGATGTAGGTGAGGTGCTATTCAGAATTTTTCTTTACAGTTGAGGAAACTGAGGTAGCAAAGTGTTAAGCGATTTGATTGAATTAACAAAAGAAAACTCTTCTGGAGAAGCTTAGCACAGATAAATGTCCTTAAACCAGGTCTTTCTCGATCATGTCTGCAGCCTTGAAGGGGCTTGGACAGCAGTGCTTAGAGTATAAATTAGCTATTCAAGGAAAACTTATTGATCAGTTGACCCTGCTTCTTGTTCTGTGTATTGATCCCATTTGATCCCAATTGCTTTGGCAATTCTACCCAATTCCTTGAGTAGGATCAGCTATATAATTGGTGGGACCCAGTGCAAAATGAGAATTTGGGATCCCTTGTTAAAAAATTAGGAAAATATTAAAGGCAGCAAAGCATTAAGCCAGTCACAGGGTCCTTGTGAGTACAGGGCACTGCTAGTCTGCCCAGGTTGTGAATTCATAAAGCAGGTCTTGGTCCCGAGTCCTGACGATGAGGCAGGAAAGGTGCTAGAATGTTCCATGGTTTCGCTCCACCCTGGACAATTCCACAAGGGAGAATTGCTTTCCCAATTAAAAGAAGGTACTGAGACTCAGGGATATTAAGCGGCTCCTTCAAGATTAAACAGTGTTAACTCCATGCAAATTTATTCATTGCAATGTGTACAGTATGTTATAAAATGTTATAGAATATTACAAATTCTCCACTCCCAACTCAGTGTCTCTATATACCGTGCTATGAATTGTCGTATGTAAAGTAAAAACAAGACGTGGTCCCAGCCAGAGGAGCTTACAACCTGAGCATAACCTGGGAAGGTCCTTAGTATCCCTGAAATTTAGTTGCCCATAAAATAGAAAATAGAAAAGCATTCGGCCCCTTCCTATTCTGGAGTTTTGCAGGGGGACTTGTAAAATGAATCCATAAATACTACTGAAGTTGCTTGCAATTCTCTGTGTTCTTGCTGAGTTGGTCTTGAAACTAAATTGAGTTTAAGTTACATTAATCTCTAATCTCTAGCACTTTCTTGTAAAAATGCTTTCCCCCAATTTTCCTCCTAAAAAATTGGTGTGGCCCACCAATAGAGTCTGACTAGGGATGTGGCTTACCTGGTCGAGACTCAAAGTTGGTCATTTGTAATAATATTCTGGTTAACTTGAACCTCACCTTTTAGATTCATGGAATTGTAAAACAACCAAATGCCATAGCTGAATCGAGGGTCAGCCTGTGTCCTGGTGGTTAAGGCAGCTGGATCTCTTACTCCAACAGCACAATTTGAGTTCTTGAAAAACATGCTGGGTGCGTGTACATGCGTGCCCAAAATCTTGACAGGAGGATGAAATGGAAGAGAAGAGATTGTGGCATGACTATGTCCCATTTGGGGTGCTTTCTCTCTCTGTTTCTCTCCAGCGAGTGTACACACTCTCTGGCAAATTTTTTTTAAGTCAATTTTGCAATTTTACGGACAGGGAAACTCAGGTTCAGGGAGAAGAAGAGATGTGCCCAAGTGCCGCGCCTGATCTTACAAAGCGGCCAAGCTGGAATGCAGATCTAGGGCCTTGTTTCATATCTGAGGTGAGTCCTAACTACCCGAGGGCAAAGCCCTGACCTGGTAACCAGAGCCAGAGAGAATCCAGAGAATATTTCCCTAAAACCCAGGACGAAGGTGACACCCTAACCCTCTGTTGCCCCTTCCCCATGGTATTTGACAAACCCCATTCCTCCCTCCCTTGGCTGAGTACGTGGACTGTCTCTGTCCCCTGGTGAGTGGACACATAGTCATAAGAGCAGGGACTCCTATGCTTAGGACCAGGGTCTTCCCAGAACCCTATGGCTTTGTACATTGGGCTGCTAATTCCTCCCATCTGAAAATCTGCATGAGCCCAGTCAGTGTTCTTGCAGGGCCCTAGAGAAACAGGTATGTTTACACAGAGCTGAATCAGAGTTGAATCCTGTTCTGCAGGGAGGGTCATCCCCTGCCGAGCGCCTATGTATGCCGGGTTCCCTACTAAGCATTTTATTTTGTTTGTAATTTGCCAGAGGGCAGGTGTGCTCACCAGAGAGAGACAAAGAGACAGAGAGAGAGGGAGAAAGCACCTCCTAATGGGGTGTGGTTGCACCATAATATCTTCTCCTCTATTTTTCCGTCCTATTGGGATTGGGGGCACACGTACATATGTACCTGGTGTGTTTTCACACATGTGCCTGGCATGTTTTTCCAGCTGCTGGATCCCATATTCAAATCATGCAGTTGACCACGTGAGGTCCTAACCATTAGAAAACAGGGCCAGCTGTCTACTAAGTGTTTTAAATACTATGTGCAGAGTGGTAAAGGCCGCAGTTCAAAACCCCCTGGATTTTAATTCTGTTCCCTTCATAATGGATTAGAACCTGGTTTTCTCACATCTAAAATGGTAAGAACAATGATTATTTTAACATAGGAAGTTTTGATACTATAGAGTCAAATCTATTTTTTTTATGTATTTTATTATGATTTTTTTCCATTGCATATAAACTAAGAAAGTTATCTCTCATCTGGGGACTTACATAACTATTATAAATATAATGAAATATAAAGCCACTCAGGTCTATTTCCTTATAATGTTAGTGACTCAATTTAAAAATATTTACTTCCTTAATGCCTTTGAAATTTATCTTGTTACCTAAAGTCTAGATCTCAGTTATTTTCTTTCTCCTTATAGGTAGCTAACCCTTGAGCCCTGTGTGCATTTGTTAAATAATGCTTTCCCTTTCTCCTCTTGATATATTTATTTATGATAAATGTATTGATCTATTTATTAAATACTGGCATATTTGTTTGAATCTACACGATTAAAAAGTGATAGCTAGAAACATACCTCCTCACAATTCCTCTTCAAGCATATTCTTCTTGACTGTCCTGATTTCTTTCCAAATAAATTATAGAATAATCTTGAGTTTAAAAAATTTTATTATTTTGGTTAGAATTTTTACCAAACCAATGAATTAATTTCAAAGGTGGGTTTTTTAAGTGTTCTGGCTTCCTAATCTGAACTGTCATGTCATCCTATTTGTCTTTTATGTTGCCCAGTAAATTCTTATTATTTTCTTCAAAATAAGTTTCTTATAATGAAGGGTTTAAAATCGTTTTATTGTGTGGTTGTTAAATCTCATTTTACATTTTTCTCATTCTATTTTCCGTCCCTTGCTTGTGTAATAGAAAGAACAGCTGATAGTTTTAGAATAGTTATCATAGCCACAGAAATTTTATTGAGCAGTTTCATTCATTCCACTAGTATTTTTTTAATTACCAGAGGCAAGGGGAAGCACCCAGTGGGACGAGGTCACGGTGGGATCCCTCCTCCTCCATTTCTTCATCCATCTGTAGAGATCTGGGGGACACACACATGCACCCCACATTTTTTGTCACAAGAGACAATATTCGAGTGGCAGTCAGCCATATAGGATCCAGCTCCTTTGACCACTAGGCTATGAGGCCAGTCCAATTCTGCTGGCTTTGTAATGAAATCTTTGGGGATTTCTAGGTATAAAATAAAATATTTTGTAAATATGAATGAGTTTGATTTCTCCTAGCTAAAACTATACGTTCATTTCTTTTTTAAAAAATTTAATTAATTAATTAAAATTTGACCAGAGAGGAACACAGTGAGAGAGAAGAGAGAAAGAGAGAGGAGGGGAGAAAGAGAGAGAGAGAAGAGAGAGAGAGAGAGAACGCTGCCAGGTCTGGGACTAAAACTGGGATCGACCATGTGGGAGTCCAGCACCCTTCACCACCATGCCACCTACCAGCCCTATACTTTCATTTCTTTAGTGTGGCAGTTAATAGCTCAGGCTCCAGTCCAGCCCGACTAGACACAAAAATAATATATTTGTAAAATCAAGACATAGATTTGGAGATTTTCACTCTAATAAGGCTTTTAGTTTGAAAATAGACATAGCTGCCATTTATTGGATGCGTATTACTAAATGCCAAACACTCCAGTAACTACTTCACATGCCTCACCTTGTTCCATCCGCAGAAGCAGGGATCACTGATATTTGCATTTGTCCCATCTGCTCCTGGATTTGTTATGAGCTGGAATGTGACCCTACGCTGTCTGACTCCCTGTTCTCTGTCTTCAATGGCTAGAGATCACTCTACTTCCCAAACTGCTTCTTTGTCTGTTGAGTTTTCTATACCTTAGTGAATTGATTTTGCTATTTTGTATTTTTCTAAAAAAGACCTCTCCAAAAAGAAAAAGAGAGAGAGAGAGAAAAGCTTTAATTTTTAAAAATATACATTTTTAAAGTTAATTTTATTTCTTGAGAGAAGGGTACCTTTGACAGCATCTCATCACTCTGAGATCCTTCCCCCAGCCTCCTAGCCAGACAGTAGCACAGAGGCATGTGAGCACGCCAAGTATGTTCAGGTCAGCCCAGGATCCAAACCCAGGCCTCCCATATGGCTTCAATATCACACAGCAGTGCTTAATGCTTGGGCCACTGGAGCCGGGCCTAGGAAAGCATTTACTTTTTTGAGATCTCATCAAGTAGTTTCGCAATTTTTTAAAGTGTATTTATTTGTTTCTTCTATGAGAGAGAAAGATAGATAAGGAAAAAGAGAGACAGGCTCTCCTTACAGGCTGCTTATGCCTCGATCTACCCCCGGCCTCAGCCAGCCCTGGATTGCAGGCGCAAGTATGCCAGGCGTGCTCAGGGAGGTCTCTGGACACAAACCTAGACCCTTCCCATGTGAGCCAGCATCACGGAGTGTGGCAAGACCACTGTGCCAATGTCCAGCCTCACCATTTTTAAAATCCCTTTTGTTTCTGTGATTCTGATTCCTACATCATTAATTTGGTTTACTTGTGTTTATTTTTCTTTTTCTTGATTATTTGAAACTGCAGATTAAATTGGGAGAGAATATAGAAATGTAGAGGAGGCAGGATAATATTATAAAATGAAAATAAAAGATTTTTTTTCCCTTTTAAATTGTTCATTTCCATCCAACTGTGCTTCTCTTTCACCTCCAACTGCATCCTTTAATGAACAACATGCTTAGTGCTAGCAAGAAACTTAGGAGGGGAACCAACAGATGACATAATGATTACATTGCTGGACTCTCATGGAGTTGTGGCTTAAAACTCAAGCCCAGCACGTGTATGTGCGTGCCCAAGATCCCGAGGGGAGGATGGAGGAGAAGGGATTGCAGCATTGCTATCCTCCCTGGGGGATTTCTTGCTTTCTGTCTGTCTCTCCAGTGAGCACATATGTCCTATAGCAAAAAAATCTCTCTAAATAAATAAATAAAAATAAGAAGAGCCTTAGGAGGACTTACCTGGGCTTCCTAACCCACTGTGGCCTAGAAAAGACTCCCACCTGTTCATGATCACATTCAGCAAGTACTAGAAGCTAGGCCCTCCTCTCTGAAAAATCTTTCCCTTTCACCATAGTTAATTTTAAAATAATGTATTAGTAAAGATAGTGAAAACCCTTTAAGGCTACTTAATTTTAAAAGATTGTAAAGGTCAGCCTAACAATGTTGATTGTGATAACTCTAATCCATATCATTCCCAGAGAAATTAGCTTTTATTGTGATCTCGTTTTTAACTGGTCTTCTTAGAATGAATCTAGACAAAGAAAATACTGCACAGGCTGAAACAGGGGCGTGTTTTTCGGTCACCTCTGAGACTGTGCTTCTCCTATTAGAAAGGGCAGGAGAAAGCTCCCTTGTCAGCGGAAGAGGAAAACTTAATAAAAATGACGCCCAGCCTCCACTACAGGCCTGAAGCAAATAGAACAAGCACTCTTGGCACTCTGGCGAAGTGTGATTTTGAGGTGCCTGGATCTGGGTGTCAAAAGTCAGCATGGTGAAAAAGGACAGAATATTTCCCACCTCAGTGATGAAGAAAGGCAACTTAAGTCTTTTTTATTTTATTTTTTTTTTAGTTTTCCAGAGGGCAAGCGTACTTAGGAGAGAGACAGAGAGAGAAAGAGAAAGTGAGAAAGCAAGTCCCATGGGGATGGCCATGCCGCAATCCCTTCTCCATTTCTCCCTTGACATTTTGGGCGTGCACACATGCGCGCGCGCACACACACACACGCACACACACTGTCCTTCTCAAACCACTGGATCCAGGACTCTAACTGCACTGTTGGCCACGTGGGGTCTAGCTGATTTAGCTACCACACCACCGGCTGGCCCAGCAGTCTAGACTTTTACATGGCGCAGTTGCTTTTTCATAACATAATCACACGGAATTACTTGTTTCCCAGTTTGGTGTGTGTGTGTGTGTGTGTGTGTGTGTGTGTGTGTGTGTATGTGTGCTTGTGCAAAGGGAACAGATGTTTCTGTTGATTGTCTGATTGGCAACCTGCAAGTAGACCCCAAGGAACAACCTGCTCATTGCGGTTAGGGGCCATTAACCCTTTAAATAATGACATCTGTCACAATTTTCATACCTCATCCTGTCCTGGATCTTATCTCCGAACTGTACTCAACATGAATGCCCACGTTTCTTTAAATAGATTGACCCAATTTCCAATAGCTCTTCTCCGGTCACCATGAAGGTAGACTGTGTCAGGGCTGAGTAATTTAATACCTAACAATCCCTGAGTGCTCGTCATGTGTCCGGCACTGTATGAAGGTCTTTACAAGCAGCAGAGGTCACTGAGCCCACCCAAGAGCTCTGTGAGGTAAAGACTCCCCTTCTCCCACTTCACGGAGACAGAAACCGAGATGCTGAGAAGTTCAGTAATTCACACCCAGAAGAGGAAAGAAATGGAACTGGTACTTAGGGCTGTTTGACTTTTATGCCGCACTGACAGTTCTGACTTACATGGTTCAACTTTCGGTTTTGCAACTTTACGCTGACGTAAAATTATTTGCAGTTTTGACATACTTCAAAATTTGAATTTTGATCTTTTCCTGATACACAGTACACGAAATGTCCAACATTTCATTATAAAATAGCTTTTGTCAGGATTGACAGTGGTGCAGTGGTCAAATGTGATGTTCCGAGAGGCTGACCCCCATGGGAATATTCTGGGGTACACCAGGAACATGTAGGCCCCCGATCTGGGGCTGGCTGAGAAGGGGGATAAATTGCAGCATGAAGCCCCTCCCTCACTCATTCCCATGGAAGAAATAGATCAAGTTAAAAACAGTAGGAGTAGCAAACTCAAATGCTCTCAGGAATCAGTCAAGAACTGAAGAGAATAAGTCCCATTTTAGGGCATCCAAGTTCAAATCCTTAAAGCACATCATCAAACAAAACTCATTTTAGTGTCCATGTCACATGCTGAGTTTCCAGGTTGGGACCTTGTACAAGAGATTTTCCTGATCTAGAAACATATTTATAATGTTAAATGGAGGAAAAAACCCACTACTAATATGTATGATTTCGTGTTTTACAAAGATGGCATGTGTGTATAAATATTTGCACTTATACACATATAGAGTACCGATTAATTATATGTCTAGATAATAAATAGATAATAAATAAAATGTTTAGAAAATTTTCTGGAAGAATATGAAAAAGATTTGGATTGATTTGGCAAAATTCTTTGCTCACTTATACGTTTGATTCTTCTACAAATATCTATTAGTTGTGTAATTTTTTAATAAATAAGGTAGGAGAGGAATCTTAAAAACCGAAAAGCTGGAGCCAGCAGGTGGCATGGTGGTTAAGGCACTGGATTCCTACATGGCAGACCACAGTTCAAGTCTTGGACCTGATAGCTTGCTTTTTATTTATTTATTTTTTGGGAGAGGTTTTTTGCTATAGGGCGCATGCGCTCACCAGAAATCCAGAGAGACAGAGAGACAGAAAGCAAGAACTCGCCCCCCAGGGGGATGGCCACGCCACAGTCCATTCTCCTCTCAAGATCTTGGGCACGCATGCACACGCGCCTGGTGTGAGTTTAAGCCACTGGGTCCCGTACCCTAACTGCAGTCGGCTACATGGGAGTCCAGCGACATAGCCATTACGCCAACTGCGAGTTCCCAGGTCTGACAGCTTCCCTTCTCACTTTCCTTCTCTCTCTCTCTCTTTCTGTGTCTCTCTGGTGAGCATACCTGCCCTATAAACAAATGGAAACTAGTAATAATAATAATAAATAAATAATATTAAATAAATAATTTTTTAAAGAAGAAAAGAAAGAAAGAAAAACTTTGAGTGTAGTGTAAGAACATGTCCCTTGCGAGTTTCTGGCCATGATTGTTCAATGCAGCGTCATTTCTATGATTAAGAACAAAAAAGACATTCAGTATTAAGTAATCAATACTAAAGCCTAGAATTTCTACAAAAATGGATGTTGTTAATTTCTTAGCACACTGGCCAAGCTTCTAGCTCCTTTTCTCAATTTTTTTGTCTTTTGTTTTTCAATAAAGCTCTTCTAATAAAGGCCAGTCTTCCTTTTGCAGCTGGCCCGGTAGTGGTGTTTAAGGACTCCAGCTGACAGCTAGAGAAATCAATATCTGAAATCTATTTTGGGGGGGATTTATCCAGAATTAGACAAGAGCAGGACATTTGAACAGCTCTACCCCCTTTTCAATCAAGTCATAAAATCCTCCAAGATCATGTGTTTTCCTGAAAAAAATCTCCCTCTTGCTTCATCTTTGTGATTTTTGTGTTTTCTTTCCAGCATATTGGCACTATAATTTTTATTCTGTGTACAAGTCACTTTGAGCTTTTCCTCTGTGGTTTGCCAATCACTGGGTGACACTGGATTGTCTATCCATTTGGGAGGTGGAAGCCGGGTAATTTCCTGGAACCCTCACCTGCTGTCAGGGTCAGTCCCTGAGGTTCCTACCTCCGGCCTCCCTGCAGCCCCTTCTTACCAGCAGCGGAGTAAGCTAGCTAATGGCAGCCTTTCCACCGAAAGAGCTAAGAAGCCCCAGAGCTAACGAGGGCGCCTATGGTGCTTCTTGACATTGCAGTGGGCACCGGGATGAATGGAGAGGGGGGGTCCATTACAGCCAGGAAGAAGTCCCCCTTCAGAACATTCCTCTTTTCGGTCCCCACCACCCATGTCACGTACTGAATCTGTACGACATCAGGAACTCGTGTCTGGGCTCTGAATCCACCTTCATAAATGTAACTAAGTAGAACTCTTTGGGACTGCTGACGTGAGCTGAACCTTGCCCATTTAAGTGAAAAGCAAAGGGTGGCTAGAGTTTGGGGTCTGTGGGAGAAGTGTCTAGAATTCATCATGTAGGAAGGAAGGGGCTTAAATGAGTGTGGTGAATAATTTGGGCCTGCGTCGCTCCCAACGCCTGATCTCACAAAGAAAAGTTATCTTCAAGGCCTACCTCCTTACCTTGTGAACACTGTGGGGGAGACGGTGTTATTTTCTCTCTGGGGACTTCGAGTGACCAGCGTCTACACAGTCAGGGAATAGCAGTTATGGCAAACGGTGCCCTCTCTGTCTCACATCCTTCTCTCTCTGTGCTAGGAAGCTCCAGGATGAGAGCCACAAATATAAGCAAAATTTTCAGGACTGCCCACGTTGTTCTTAGCACAGAAAACCTGACTGGGAAAATAATCCTTACAGCATTAAAGGCCCTTACACATTTATTGTCACCAGCAGGAGGGTGGGTGGTTGTGCAGCCCCATTTTGGTGCTCAGTAAGTGTCATTTTAGAGGCTTTGGGAGCTGACCCAAGACCTGGTGGCTAAGGCCGCTAGATCCCCCATGGTCGCATGGGCTGTTCAAGTTCTGGACCAAGTGACTTGAGAAACATGCATTTTAGACATGTGTGCATATGTGCCCAAAATCTTGAAAGGAGGGAGAAACAGAGGAAAAGGGATTACAGCATGACCATTCCACCATTTCTCTCTCTCTCTCTCTCTGTCTCTCCTCTCTCCCTCTCCACTCTCTTTCTCCCTGCCTCTGGCAAGCACACATGCCCTCTGGCCAAAAAAAAAAAAAAAAAGGCAAAACAAAAGGCTTTGAAGTGGTCTTGTCTTTGTTTATAGAAAACTCCATATTTGGCAAGACGATGGAATTCATAATTTGTTTTTTCAAACAAACATATCCATTGAACAGGACGGTGTGGCAGCAGTACTATGAGATGCTCTGGGAGACTGACTCACATGGGAAGGTTCTTGGTTCGTGTCCAGAGACTTCCCTGCCTGTGCTGGGCTACGCATGCCTGTGATTCAGAGGTGGCTCAGCTAGGTCTTGGTGTCAAGACCCTATTTGGAGGGTTGGCAGGTGGTGTGGTGGTTAAGGTGCTGGACTCCCACATGGCTGACCATGGTTTGAGTCCTAGCTCTGGCAGCTTGCTTTTACTTTCTCATTCTCTCTCTCTCTCTCTGGTCAAATTAAAAAATAATACCATATAAAATTAAATTAAAATAAATTTTTAAAAAACATATCCCATTGGGCCAGCAGGTTATGTGGCACTGGACTCTCACATGGCTGACCACAGTTCAAGTCCTGGACCTGGCAGCTTGCTTTCTCACTTTCTCTCTCTCTGTGTGTCTCTCTGATCAAATTAAAATAAATGAATAAATAAGTAAAATTAGATAATTATTTTTTAAAAAAACTATTTAGGGGCTGAATGGATTAAAAATCAGAAAATTGGGACCAGCAGTTAGTGTAATGGCTATGTCGCTGGACTCCCACATAGTCCACCGTGGTTTGCATCCTGGACCCGGTGGCTTAAAACTCACACTGGGCGAGTGTGCATGCATGCCCAAGATCCCGAGAGGAGAATGGAGGAGAAGGGATTGCAGCGTGGCCATCCCCCCTGGGGGGTGATTTCTTGCTTGGTCCCTCTCTGTCTATCTGGCTAGAGCACGCGCCCTATAGCAAAAACCTCTCCAAAAAAAAAGAAAAAAACTATTTAGGGTGCTGAGTCTCTGTTTCTCTCTCTTTTACTCACAGAAGAAATAAACTTAAAAAAAAATTCATATTCATAAGGGTGTAACAGCACCTGCAGTCTTGAATCTAAAGTCCAGTGAAGCTATATGGGGTGTGTGTGTGTGTGTGTGTGTGTGTGTGTGTGGATTTAAGATCCGAACTTCTTCAAAGAATCTATCCCAGAGTATTTGCTCAAACAGGACCCCCTGGCGGTGTTTCCAGCAGCCAGTTAAGGTTCTCCTTAGAGAGGAACTATTTGAGTTTAGTCTTTGGACTCAGCTCAAATCCAGGCTCAGCCACTTGACCACCGTGTATCCTCAGATGTCATTCACCTCTCTGAACTTAACGTGGCTTTTGTGAAAGGAGAGCAATTATGTCTAGCTCAGAGAATTGTTGAGCTAATGAGGTAAGGTGGGGGATGTGTCAGGCCTCAGGGCTGTGGCTACACCCCCCCTTCTCCCCCCCCCCCCTCAGGTGCAAACACTGTTCCTCGGACAGAGTGAGTCGGCCCTGTGGAGTCGGCGCGGGGTTCCAGCGGGCCCAGCGGGTGTAGCTGCTTTCCGAGTGTGCACCCACCCTTCCTGGCTACCCAGAGGCAGAGGAGCTTGGCCTGAGGCACACAGCAATGCCAGGCGTCTGGCTCCAGCTGGGGCAAGGACGAGGTTGCAGTTGCTCTAACATCTCTGCAACCTCTGATTTTAACCCTTCTTCCCCAACAGAGACATGAAGCTCTGGCATGGCATAGCGATTGCAGCGGTGTCCCTTCTCCTCCAGACCTGTCTCCTCGCAGTCATCAGCTACCTGCTCAGCAGGCACATGGGTAACTGGCTCAGCATCCTCCCCTAGGTAACCCCAGGGACATGCCTGAGCCTGCAGCAGAGTGAGACCCCTTTGGAACCCCCACTTAGAAACCTACCTGAGGATGCTCTGGCCAGACCTTTCCTAATCCTGCCCACCTGTAACAGTCAGTCTGATCCACCTTTTACCCAAGCTATTTCTGGGTCCTATCCCGACCCAGACCTTGATAGACAACCTTGGCAATGCGTGTGAGGAAGGGCTCGTTCGACCTGGGCCTGTTAATCTTCCGCATTGCTGCTGGAGGACTGAACATAAAGAGATGGCCTTGAGTTGCACCAGACGAAGTGTGGTTAGACTCAGAGATGAGGTTCAGTTCTTGAACTGATTTACAGCAGGAAGCGGAGGAACCGTCCCGGGCAGGCATACCAACTGAAGGAAATACCAGCCCTGTGCTGGGGACTGGGCAGAACGCGTTCTCAGGCTCTGTTTGCTTGCTTGTTTGGTTTAGTAAAGGCAGTCTAGACGTCTCCACTCACTCGGGCTCGTTCGACCTGGACCTGTTAATCTTCCGCATTGCTGCTGGAGGACTGAACATAAAGAGATGGCCTTGAGTTGCACCAGACGAAGTGTGGTTAGACTCAGAGATGAGGTTCAGTTCTTGAACTGATTTACAGCAGGAAGCGGAGGAACCATCCCGGGCAGGCATACCAACTGAAGGAAATGCCAGCCCTGTGCTGGGGATTGGGCAGAACGCATTCTCAGGCTCTGTTTGTTTGCTTGTTTGGTTTAGTAAAGGCAGTCTAGAGGTCTCCACTCACTCAGTCACACACTCAGCATTTATTTATTTAGCACCAACGCCATTCTCTTGACCCAGACTGTAAAACAGAGAACAAAACCAGAACTCCTGCGTATGGAATGTCCATTCCATAAGGGGGTATAGACAGCAAACAAGATCAATACGTAAAATGCATGTATGTCGGAGTATAATACGTGCCAGAGAGGAAAATGGAGCCAAGGGGATGGGGAGTCAGGGGTGACCTGCTTTCCTGAGATGCTGGCATGAGTACGTGCCTGCAGGAAGTGGGGATCGAGCCGCACCTGCAAAGGCCCAAAGGCAGGGGGG
>NW_006160147.1:4489204-4500657 GCF_000334495.1 Tupaia belangeri chinensis
AGGAAGCTCGGTGGCTCTTTCTGGACAGTGGGGGAGCCCCCGCAGCTACCCATGTCTGTCCCCGCCAGCACAAGCCTCTAGTTCGAGGGCCCTTCCCTTCCACTGCAGCACAGAAAGGTGTTCACCCCCTGCTGGGTTCATGTGAGTCCAAGTTCTTCCCTGAGTTTGGTCATGTGAGAATGACTGGGGTGGGGCCAGGGATTGTCTGGACCTCTCCGCGACATTATGGCATCTTTCCTTTCTTTCTCATTTTTGAATTATTTTATTTAATTTCATTTTTTACTACTGTTCTTTTTTAAGTTGACCAGAGAGAGGCAAAGAGAGAGGAAAAGTGAGAAAGCAAGCTGCCAGGTCTGGGACCCGAACTGCTGTCACTCATGTGGGAATCCAAGACCTAACCACCATGCCACGTGCACCCCATTTTTTTCTTTCTTTTTTTTTAATTGCTAGAAGGTGCATGTGCTCACCAGAGAGAGCCAGAGAGAAGGAGAAATCACCCTCCCAGTGGGGTGTGGTCACACCGCAATTCCTCCTTCTCCATTTCTTCATCTTTTTTGGGATTTGGGAATGAGTGTATACATATCTGGTGCATTTTTCAAGCCACCAGGCCTGAGATTTGAACCACAGTCAGTCACGTAGGAGCCAGCTCCCTTAACCACGAGGCTATAGGGCTAGCCCACTATGGCATCTTTTCTCCCACTCTGCCAGCCAATGGGGAAGCTGAGATTTCATTTGCCTCTGCCTGCCTCAAGCCAGGCTGCCACACACCAGACCTGGCCAGTGCCAAGCCTGGTTCCAGAAGCCAGCTCTCCACATGCCCAGGGGGACTCCTCTTCACTGCTTAGGCCCGCCTGGTTATCTGGTGTTCAAATCAACAAGTCTTGGCAGTGGCTCAAACCTATAGCCCCTCCTGCCAGGGAGCCAGTATGAACACCTCCCTCTTGTTTTATATTGCGGGACTCGGGAGACCCAGCAGGTCACTGTTCAATGGTGGAGACGGCTGCTTCGGCGGCAAGACGCATCCCCAAGGGCTCACCCACAGACATCACGCTTTTTCCATTGGCTTGTTATCGCTTGATGGTTCGAGTCTGCGCTGTCATTCTGATTTTATCTGTTCTGTTGCAATAAGGCCTTGGTGCCTGTGGGAACCAGAGGGTGCTGCTCAAATGTGCTTGGCATTCCAGCTGAACAGCAGAGGCACACTTCACCCTGATCACTGGCCCCAAATCCCACCCAGTAGAGTCAGACGGGAATCAAAGGCCGGCTGGCAGGGGCCTTCTTGAAGATCATTGCTCAGCCTTCTTGTTTCACAAAGCACGAAAACTAGGACACAGAAAGGGATGACACACCTAGCATTAGGGACAGCTCTGGACTCTAACCTGTGTCTGTGGTTCTGACACCAAGGCACTGGTGTTGGCCATACTGATCAGCACAGGCCTGCAGGCTTCTCTCAGGCACGGTCAAACCTGGTGATTTTTTTTTTTTTTAATTTGCCAGCGGGCATGTGGACTTGCTGGAGAGAGACAGAGAGAAAAGGGAAGCAAGAAAGCACCCTCCATGGGGAAGTGGTCATCCAGCAATCCCTTCTCCTCCATTTCTCCCTCTTTCCATTCTGGGCACCTACATGCACATGCGCCTGGCGTGTTTCTCAAACCCCGGGGTCTGGGACTTGAACCGCACACTCAGCCAGGTGGGATCCAGTGCATGTAAACACGAGGCACAGACAGGCCACCTAGTGCATTGGCTCTCCACATGCTCCTGCCAGTTTTGGGAGCTCCTCTGCCACCACTTCCTCTGTTGTGCTTCTCCTTCTTTCTCTGTGGGGCTCCGCACCACTTTTCCCACTCCTTCTCGCCTTGTTGGCTCTTCCCACCTTTGTCTCATTCTCCCTCCTGTTGTCTCTATTGTCTTTCAACCCCGCCCAGCTTTCTTTACCAGAGGAATGGTTTCTTTTCTCCCCAGATGACAGCGACACATCCTCCGATAGCTTGGACTACTCTAGCAGCATGCCTCCCACCTGCCAGGTGAAGGACACGCAGGTGGACCTCCAGGTGTGGTCTAGGGGCCCTGCTGTAAACCCTGAGAACTCGGGCCACCCCGCTGTGGCCGTGGGAGCAAGGAAGAGGGCCTCTTGAGTCATTCAGCACCCTTAGGTGAGGGTGGCCAGACTTCCACCCCTAGCCCTGTCTCAGCCTAGAGCAGCCAAACAACGTGGGTGAGAGCAGACTAAACGTGAGACTGCAGTGGGACACCCTTTCTCTCCACACCCCAGTCACTGGGCCAAACTTCGCTCCAGGCCCTGACTGCACTCAAACTAAGTTTCTGCATCGTCTCCTCCCATCACCTCCCACCTGTTCACCCTTAAGCCCATTTCGTGCAGACAGGTGGGACAAAGTCACTGGCAATCCAGGGCCTTCCCACCAAGCTGGGGCCAGCCTCTTGGAGTGAGTTTGGTCTTGTGATCCTGCCTCCTGCAAACACAGCAGGGATCTTCATCCACATGTCTCTGCTTTTCTCCTAAGGCCACCAAGGATGTGGATTACACACAAGTGGCCTTTTTATCCCCCAGAGGACTGAAAAACGTATCTTCCCTGGACTATGAGAACATGACAGAGGCTACAGATTATGTCAATGTCGACCCAAAAAGCCGCAAGCTCAATCTCTGGACGTGCGTGAATCCTGTTGTCTTCGAACCAGTGGAATACTCTCAAGTAGCCATGTGAATTCCAGATGTTTTAATGGGACGCAGTTCTCTATGGAGTCCTGAACTTTTTTGTTGCATAATTTCTTTCTTTTTTTCCTCCCTCCTACCTTCCTTCCTCTTTCTTTCTTTCTGTCTTTTTCTTAAAGGCACAGAAGGAACAATAAGACTATATCCTGCAAGAAAGAATCAGATCAGATGTTAGGAAGAGCAGCCAAGTACAGTTTGAAAACATTGGAAAATATCAGTAGAGAAAGTAGAACAATTTATAAAAGTTTAAATTAGCTGTTGTAGAGTTACATTCGACCATCTTATGATTAAACGATTCTCTTAGAACTCATTCATTATTGGCTGTGAACAACTTCCTTAGAAGTTTTAAATAATATTGCAAACACAGTTCCTTTTTCCTCTTGCCTAACCCCGCATGCTGTCCCTCTGGCCGGTGACTGTTTTGCTGAGTAACCCTGCTGTGCTCACAAAATTTTAAACAGTCCATTTAGAGAGCCAATCAACAATCAGCCTTTGAATTCACTGTTTCTTATGAGTGAAAGATGACAAATAGAAAGCTTTGAGGTTTCTCTGTGTGTGTGCCAGAGGGTGTGTCTACTTACCAGAAAGAGAGAGCGAGAGAAAGACGGGCAGAGAGGCAGGGGGGCAAACGCCCTCCCTTGCAAGGTGTGATCATGCTGCGATCTCTTCTCCTCCATTTCTCCATCCTGTCACTCCATCCTGTCAGGATTTGGGGCATGCACACACATGTGCCTGGTATGTTTTTCAAGCTACCTAGACTGAGGCTCAAACGGCAGTCAGCCATGCGGGATCCAGTTCCCTTAACCCACTAGGCCATAGGGCTGGCCCCTGAGATGATTTCTTTCTTTCTTCTAACTCTTTTTTTTTTCTCTGTAGGACATGGGTGCTCACCCAAGAGAGACAGAGAAAGAAAAAGTGAGAAATCGACCCCTAGGGAAATGGCCACACCACAATCCCCTCTTCTCTATTCTCCTTTTAGGATTGTAGGCACACAGACACACACACCCAGTATGATTTTCAAGTCATAGGGTCTGTGACTCATGCTGCAGTTGGCCATTTGGAAATCTAGTGCCTTAACTACTATGCTCCCTGCTTTTTTATATAGGGCACGTGTGCTCTCCAGAGAGACAGAGAGAGACAGAAAGTATGAAATCACACGCCCCTCCCAGGGAGGGTGGCCATGCCACAATCCCTTCTCCATCATTCTCCTCTTGGGATTTTGGGCATGCATGCACACGTGCCCAGTGTGAGTTTTAAGCCACTGGGTCTGGGACTTGAACTGCTGTTGCCTTAAGTGGGAGAGAAGCGACATAACCATTATGTTATCTGCTGGTCTCAAGATTGTTTCTTAACTGTGTTCCCTCTGCTGGCTGGAAACGACCTTATAGCCCTGGTGTTGAGGTAGCTGGCTGGCTTTAATCTTTCCAGAGTCCTCTTCCTCAAGACCATCTGAAGAGAGTTCTGGTCTGAGTTTCTGGGGCTAGAAATGCTCTGCTGATCCTTCACCTTTTAACTCCCAGTGCTTCCTCTCCTTAGAGAGCTTTTCTTAGTGGAGATAGAGAGTGTCCACTGATCAGGGAGGCGGAATGAGGAATAAACACCCACAATAATACCAGCCACGCTGCCTTGTCTCAAGAAATGGAACTCTGCTCTTTACTGAACTCTTTTAAAAAGAAAACGTTCAGCAGTATGCAGAAGAGTTTCAGACAAGTTACAGTGCACCAAGGACAGACTCTGCAGGGACATTGCTGGTGCGGTTCTCAGACCGAGAGGCATCAGTTAGGGGAGCACAGACAATGCATATTTTCTGCAGATTCCTGCAAGAGGCTCTGGGGGTCGGGAGGGAATGTAAATAAAATGAAGACTTGATCCTCTGGGATCATCAGGGTGGGGTCAAGGTATCTCTGACCTAGTTGTGGGGACAGGGAAGAGCCAGAGAATATGTACAGGACAACGTGTGACAAACAGAAACTGCACCCAGCAATGAAACCAGAGCTACTGTGTTTAGAAGATGTGGTGGTGGTGGTGGGGGAGGGAGACTGGTGGGCTCAGCTGGACTTCATTAGAGAAGATATAGCAGAGTGAAGGCTTCTGACCACAACTTAGAAAAAAAGGTAGAAAAAATAGGGACTGGCAGTTGGCATAATGGGTATGTCTCTGGATTCCCATGTAGCCAACTGCGGTTTAAGTCCTGGACCTAATGGCTTTACACTCATACCAGGCGCGTGTGTGTGTGTGTGTGCCCAAGATCCCGAGAGGAAAATGGAGGAGAAGGGATTGTGGCGTGGCTATCTTCTCCAGGAGGTGATTTCTCGCTTTCTATCTCTCTGTCTCTCTCTGGCTTTCTGGTGAGTGCACGTGCCCTATAGCAAAAACCTCTCCAAAAAAAAAAGAGAAAAATCAGTGGGTGGGATAAAAGGCAGAGGGAAAGAAACAGGCCTAACCTGGCACCACTCCATTTATGCTGCAGGACTGACCTGAGCTGAACTGCGCCTGGGCTCAGAGTCGGTGGGACACTCCAGAGTAGGGAGACCAGAGGCTGTAGAGGGCACAGGTCATCTGGTTAAAGTCTACAATGAACACTGCTGCAAAAGCGTGGCATGTAGGGCACTGCTGCAAGATACTGGAGTCACAGGGAGGCCTCGGTCCAACCCAGGGCCAGCCTGAACACACAGGCAAGCCATGTCTGACTGTGATCCCGGCAGGCTGGAAGTCAAGGGGAGGATCACGGCATGGTGTGAGCCTGCTGAGAGACATACCTCTCTCTCTCTCTCTCTTCCTCTCTCTTCTCGCTCATAATAAATAAATAAAAACTTGTAAGTGTGACGTTTTATAGAAAGTATATCACACAGGTTAACATTAGCACCCATCCTTGTTACCGCTAAGGGGAAGGCATTCTTGGAGAGTGCTGCTGAAGAGGAGTTGAAGGCGTGACCCCACCAAGTGACGTTCGGAGTTCTGAACTTCGGTGGTGCAGATGACTCCTCTGAGGTCCTGATAAGGAAAGAGGAAGCCTATTTTTCACTTCCTAAGGAGTCTGAGCCAATAAGCTGATGGCTAGGGCCAGCTGACAGTTTGAACTAACCGCAAAGTCATTGTGAGCCATGTTGCTAGAAATAAAATGGGCTTTTGTTTGTGATACTCTGTGAGCTCAGGTCAGCTGCCTCGCCCCGTCCAGTCCCCTGTATGTACAGTCACCCTTTGAGACGCATCATTTCCAGCTCAGTGAAGTCACATTCTCCCAGGTCTTAGTCATATGTCATTGGTTCCTCAAGGAACGATTGCGCCAGTCCTTCCCTGGGTGAGGACTGAACAGAAATTGCTTTAAAATTACTCAGTAATGTGATACAGAGAAACCGACTTGCTATTGGCAACCAGTAGATGGTTGATTACACACCAACAATGAACTAGAACTACAGGCTGCAGTGAACCACCCATCTTTAGTGAATTCTTTCTTTTCTTAAAGAATTATGTATTTGGACCAGCCGCTGGCATGATGGTTAAGGCTCTGGATTCCCACACGGCTGACCACAGTTCAAGTCCTGGACCCAGTGGCTTGAAACTCACACCAGGCGAGTGTGCAAGCATGCCCACAATTCCAAGAGGAGAATGGAGGAGAAGGGATTGCAGTATGGCCATCCCCCTGGGGGTGATTTCTCACTTTCTTTCTCTTTGCCTCTCTGGTGAGTGCCCACATCGTATAGCAAAACTCTCTCTCTCTTAAAAAAAAAAAAAAAAGAGGAGAATTATTATTTATTTTAAATTTGCTATAGGATATACATGTTCACCAGAGAGAGACAGGGGAGAGAGCTAGAGAATAGGAAAGTGAGAAACCAAGTCACCAGATCTGGGACTTGAACTGTGGTCAGCCATGTGGGAGCCCAGTGCACCTTAACCACCACACCACCTGTTGACCCCAGCGAATTCTTATTCTAAAGGAGTAGGCATCCAAATGCCTATCATGGGAATGGCAGGAGGATTCCTTGAGTTTCTTTGTTATTACTACTACTACTATTATTATTATCCCACTTACTTATAATAGTAAGAAACTGGAAATATCATAAATGTCCAACAACAAGAAATTGATTTTTAAAAAACATGTAACCATTATTTTAAGCCATAAAACAATTATGAGCAACCCTTAAAATAAATTCTGGGCTGGCTCTTTGGTCAGTAGCACAACACTGCTCAGGAGAAACTAGATCCCACACAGTGAGCATGGTTCGAATCCCTGACACGGTCTACCTGAAACACAACAGGCTTGCATGACAGTGCCCAGGCTCTGAAGGACTGGAAAAGGGGACTGTGGCATGACCAGACGCTGTAGAGTATATGTATTCCTCTCTCTCTCTCTCCCCCTCACATGTGTGCATGCATGCATTCGATCCTGAATTTAAAAAAAAATACATTGTGAAAATATTTATCTTTGTTATTACTACTACTACTATTATTATTATCCCACTTACTTATAATAGTAAGAAACTGGAAATATCATAAATGTCCAACAACAAGAAATTGATTTTTAAAAAACATGTAACCATTATTTTAAGCCATAAAACAATTATGAGCAACCCTTAAAATAAATTCTGGGCTGGCTCTTTGGTCAGTAGCACAACACTGCTCAGGAGAAACTAGATCCCACACAGTGAGCATGGTTCGAATCCCTGACACGGTCTACCTGAAACACAACAGGCTTGCATGACAGTGCCCAGGCTCTGAAGGACTGGAAAAGGGGACTGTGGCATGACCAGACGCTGTAGAGTATATGTATTCCTCTCTCTCTCTCTCCCTCACATGTGTGCATGCATGCATTCGATCCTGAATTTAAAAAAAAATACATTGTGAAAATATTTAATCACACCAAGAGAGCTAACTTAATTTCATAGTCTGTTATCCCAGCGTCTTCCTAGCTATTCTCTCTGTTCTCTCTTCAGACCTCCTCTACCTCTTCACCCATCCTCACTCAACCTAACCCTTATTGAGGTTCTTATTTTATTGAGAAAATGCAATCAATCGGGAGAAATTCTGGAGTTTGCTAGCACATTTACTCACCAGCCATCATCTCCACCTTACCAGGGATCTTTAAAAAGTTTATAGAAAATGCATATTGTGAAAAAGATAAGGCCATCAGGTGGCATGGTGGTTGTGGCACTGGACTTCCACAAGGCCGACTGTAGTTTGAGTCCCAGACCCGAAGGCTTGAGACTCATGCTGGGTGTGTGTGTGTGTGTGTGTGTGTGTGTGTGTGAGCATCCAAAGTCCCAAAAGGAGAATGGAGGAAAGGGATTGCAGCATTGCCATGCCCCCTGGAGATTTCCCACTTTCTCTTTCCATCTTTCTCTCTTGTCTCTTGGGTGGGCGCATGTGCCCTATGGCAAAAAATCTCTCAAAAAAAACCAAAACAAAAACCAAAACAAACTATACATAGACTTCAATTTTTTTTCTTTTACACCGAACAAACATTGTACTTTAATTCCCTTCCCCATTATCTGTTTGAAGCCCCCTCATACATACTTCTCTCCTGTTCTGAAGGCTGGAACATTTCCATAAAGATCAACCCCTTCACTTGAGCACTAGATGCGATCCCTCTACCAACCACTAAAGAAGCTGCACATCACCATAAAGACACCAGAGGGCGCTTTAAAGGGGGGTTTATAAATGACTCCGAATTACCAGCCTAGAACAGGCACAGGATGAGTGCGCTTCATCTACCCAGAGCTTTTTATGACTGTTTTATTCACACGACTTCTTTTCAGTATCCAAACTTGAGCCAGTAGCTGTTGTGTTCCAGCAGTCAATGAAGCATGTGAAAACTGGCGGTGTTTCCTCTGACAAGATTTTGTTCCTGTATAGTAGAATTTGCAGGAATATTCACGATGCAACTCTCGCCTTTGGTACAATTGTCTTGGACGTAGCACTTACACGTTTCCTTTTTCTTCTCTATCTGCGTCATGATCACATTTTCGCTGGTTTTGCCTGATACATTTCCCTTTGAGAAAATATTTACCAATTCGTTTTCCCTTGTGTTCCACGGTACGTTGGTTGATGGATCTCTGACGTCTTCTCACATGCTCGGTATACCGTCCCCTTCCTGTGGACCATTGTTCCCTAGAAATGCACTCGGTCCTTTGTTCTCAGGGCCAGGCCGCCTTGGCTTCATCTTCTTCTGTTTACCATTCTTGTGACCGGCTTTAAGACCTCTTGTTGTTTAGCAGCCTGCTGGAAATCTCTTATTCCCTCTTTCTTTGTAGATTCTTCAAGAAACAGTGAGGACGGAGCAGTACTTGCCATTTCTCCCGTTTGATATATTGTGGAAATTCTTTGGCAAAAAGTATCTTGCAATTCCTGACTGCAGATACCATTCTCCTAGTCCTTGCTTCTTGGTTTTTCTGGGTCACAAACTCTTCGGTGATACTGGAGTTTCCAAAGTACCTGTATTTGGGAGGAATTTGCTCATGCTCCAGTTTTATTTCCCATCTTATTTTTCTCATTTTGTGTTTCTTCCATTTCTACGTCATTTTATTTCCTCATCAATTCTTTTTTTTTTTTGGAGAGGTTTTCACTATAGGGCGCGTGCACTCGCCAGGCAGACAGAGAGAGACATAGAGACAGAAAGCAAGAAATCACCCCCCAGAGAGGATGGGCACGCCGCAATCCCTTCTCCTCCATTCTCCTCTCAGGATCTTGGGCACGCACGCGCACGCACACGCACCCAGCGTGAGATTTAAGCCACCGGGTCCGAGACGCGAACCACGGTCGACTATGTGGGAGTCCAGCGACATAGCCATTACGCTAACTGCTGGTTCCCCTCCTCATCAATTCTTTAGTCAAGAGTCAGCAGCAAGAATTTTGCAGAGGGCCAGGTTGGGGTGGGAGGGGGGTTTCAAAACCAATGACCCACATGGGGCCTCCCTCTCTCAAGCCAAATGACTGCAGAGTAACCACCAGAGTGACTGTCCGTGAGCGCTTTCTACAGGTCCCACGAAAGCTGTCATTCATGGACCCAGACAAGATCCTACTAGTTCCTTCAGCTTTCTGGAATGGGCTCTTCATTGGCTTTATCAGGGGACAGAACCAGTTTTCTGGAAAAGATCAAGCGTAGCCTTTCCCTGGGGAGCTCAAAGGGGCCCCAAAGCCTCCACAAGTAAACTCCCCTTGGGCAGTGCAAAAGAGAACATTGCAGAGGATGCTATAGGAGACCAGAGCACGTGGAGGGGGACCCAGTGCTGCACCGAAGGCTCCACATGTGTCTTACTATTTTAAGAATTATTGATTTCAGGATCAGCAGGTGGCATAATGGTTACATTGCTGGACTCCCACATAGTCAGCTGCAGTTCGAGTCCTGGACCTGGGGGCTTAAAACTCATGTCAGGCACATGTGTGTGCATGCCCAAGATCCTGAGAGGAGTGTGGAGGAGAAAGAATTGTGGCATGGTCATCTCCCCTGGGGGATTATTTCTCACTTTCTGTTTCCCTGTCTCTCTCTATCTCTCCAGCGAGCGTATGTGCTCTATAGCAAAATTCTCTGTTAAACATTTTTTAAAGAATTATTTATTTAATTGTATTTATTATTATTATTGTCTTTTAATTTGCTATAGCACACACTTGCTTCCCAGAGAGAGAGAGAGAGAGAGAGAGAGAGGGAAAGTGAGAACCACCAGGTCCAGGGCTCAAACAGTGAGGGGTCAGGTGGGAATCCAGTGCCCTAACCACCATGCCTCCTGCTGATCTCCACGTGTGTCTTACTAGCCAAACAGACCTGCTAGGGTGAGAAAGTATTTTATGCTGAAGTCAGTGGGTTTGTTTGTTCCTGGGATCAGGCAGATTGTTGGGTTGAGAAGGACTCACAAGAGGCACCCCAACTGATGCCCCCAGTCTCTAGTCCAGAACACAGCAAAGTAACCAGTTCATTTGGGTTTCTGAGGTTCTGCTAGCTCCCTCAAACACTCACCCGTGTCTGTCACTGCCTTTCAGGCAAGAATTCCTATACTTGGTCCTACACCCAGCAAACGGAACCTATTACCTTTTGTCCTTGTCAAACACATGCTGCATGGAATTAGAGAGAAGAACACATGTCCAAGTATATAGAAGAACTGGGTCAAACTAAAGGGCTGATACTCTTTAAAACAGGGGAGAAAGTTGGATATGGCATTGAGGCTGACCCGCTGGGAGACTGCTAGGTTGCCACTGTGAGTCATTACTGCTTTAGAAGAGAAGAGGTGGGGCATGACCATGGATCTCAGCGATATTCAGTTGCACAAGGGACTTCATCCCGATGCTCAGGCAGGAGCGCCCCGCACTACCTCCCCCGCTCCACCACCACCTGAAGACACTTTCAGCTCCACACTGACACCTTGTGGCTACAGGGCGAACTGAGGGCAGTTTTGTTTGCTTTTTCTGTTTATGCTCCTGCCCTATCCCTTCATTCAAGGAGACCACATTTTAATTTTATTTTGCACATTCTGGTATCATAGCCCCTAGAAAACAAAGATGTCCAGAAATGCCCTAGCTGTTAAAGAGTTTTATTTGTCAATTTCAACTACGTTTCTGTGTTCCTGACACAGAGGTGCCTGCTGCAGCTGGGCTGAACCTATGACCTCCGGATGGAAAAGAGACCTATTTACATACACAGCACAGACCCGTTGCCTGTTCTGCCTCTCCTTCACCTCCTGCGCCTACATGTTTTTTATTTTCTTTTTTATACTTCTTTTTTTTTTTTTTT